>NC_056744.1:1381708236-1381998236 GCF_019279795.1 Protopterus annectens | reverse complement strand
TGTTCCCACTTCTATAATCTTCTAACAATGATACTTCTCATCTTAGCTGCTTTATAGTTTTCTCTATTCGATATTTACATGATGGTATTTGCTTTTGCCCCCCTATTTTCCCTTGCTACCCTATGTTCCTGTGGTAGAACTTTATCAGTTATTAATTTAGCAGCACAGTAATATATTCTGTTTACTTCTGTTATATTGCATGGATCTCTATGGACAGTCCTAATTACTGTGTTCATTTGTTTTATCAAGCTTCAGACTTTTGGGATTTTATTAACCTTCTGCAGTCTATTTCTTTCATTGATCTTGATATATCTGTCTTTATCTATTAAATCAAGCAACTCTTCTCTTAACTCCTTTTCTTCCATACTGAGGGCACAACCCTTGTTTTCCATTTCCTGTGGGCATTCACTAGAAAGTTCTATAACATCTTCTTGTGGCACATTCTCTTCAGTTTCATCCTGTGTCATCTGTTGTTCTGTCATATGGGAACTCACTGGCCTATCACTCCTTAACATTGACTGCATCAGAGTTTCCACAGTTTCCTGTTCCTTTCCTTGCTGTCTACCTTCAAGTGAATGTTTATACTGGTTTCCTGTGGAAGGCTCCAAAATATCTCGATATGGCACCTGATCAGTTGCTTCCTGTTCCACTAGTTTCCCTTTAATTTGGATAGCCATTGCTCTATCCTGTTGTGGTGCTATCTGCATTTGATTTTCTACACTGAATCCTTCTCTTTGCAGCTGTTCAGTTATCTCAGTTTCTATTTCTTTGACTTCTCCATTACTCATCTCTTGTTCTACTTTTCCTATTAGTCTTCTTATTTTTTATATTGTAAAGTTTTCCATATCCAGATTCCTTTGCCTATATTTTTCTTCAAATATCTTTGGTGCTGCTCTTTTTGTATTGGTTAGTTTTGCTTTCTTCTTTGCATAAATATTGCACCATATTAAATCTCTTTTCCTTTCCCCTGTCCATATTTCTTCTTCAGATGTCTCCTGATCTTCTTGCTTTTCCTTATTCTGGGGGCTCACTCCATCATGCTGTGATGTAGTCTGTTTTAGACCTTCTACATTAAATCCTTCACTTCGCAGGCACTCCATAACGTCAACTTCTATTTCTTTAACTTCTGCATTATGAAAGAAAACACACTGAATCCCCTCGGGTCTTGGGAAGCTTGCACATCCACCAAATAACTGAATATACTGGAGCGTTGATTTTTTAGAAGTTTAATAAACAATCCAATAACAGTTTAGCACTTTCACTCAATCAGCTGAGCTTGAAAGGTATGCGTGATGGAATATGGACCATATGTAGCCAAAATAAGAAATATCATTATTAATAATTGGAGTATTATACAGGCTGATAACAGTATTGTACATATTTTGGGTAATGCACCAATTTTTGTTTACAAAATGGGGAACAATTTAAAGAAATTGCTAGAGAGAAGGATAGATAAGTGTTATAATAACAGTAAACACACCACCAAATGTGGTAGGTGTCGTCAGTGTACGAATATTATTGAAGAGGAGAAAATCAAATTGGAAAACGTAAATAACACCATCATCCGATTTAAATCAGTAATTGTAACACAAAAGGTGTGGTGTATTTAGCTACGTGTGAAAGATGCCCATGTTTCTACATAGGCAAAACTGAGCAGAAGTTCAGTAAAATGATATATTCACACCTGTACAGTATAAAAACAAAAAATGAAAACAACGCTCTATACAGACATGTCAAAAAATATGATATGAGACATACTTTTAAATTTGGCATCATAGATCATGTAAAGTTGTGTAACAGGAGAGGAAATTATAAAGAACAGTTATTATACAAAGAAACCTGGTGGCAACTATATACGGATGCTGCACATGACCCAGGTTTAAATGATTCAATAAGTATTAAGTATATGTTGTGATTTAAATATGCATTTCACTCATAGAATGGAGTTAACCTATTGTATAATATGAGTGTGGAAGTTAGTACATACCATAAATCAAATTATATTTTATCAATATATTTTAAATAACAATTTTTATTCTTGCACAATTTTATATATACAGAATTCATACTTGTGCACGTATAGGGATGTGATAGATTTTATTACTAATTTTTATAATGTCTATGGTATTTACATAAGGACTCTGTACCTTTAAAATTTTGAACTTATGTTGGCGCCAAAAAGTGCATATAATCTATTGTATTGTAAGTGATTAACAGTTCTGATGAAGCTCAAATGATTGAGTGAAAGCGCTAAACTGTTATTGGATTGTTTATTAAACTTCTAAAAAATCAACGCTCCAGTATATTCAGTTATTTGGTGGATGTGCAAGCTTCCCAAGACCCGAGGGAATTCAGTGTGTTTTCTTTCATTCTGTTGTTTCTACACACTGATCTTTGGTTGCAGCATAACTTCTGCATTACTAATTGTCTTTTCAACATTAAATCTTTGTGCTTTTAGTCTTTTTGTTCTGAAATTTTCCATATCTGGATGCCTTTGCCTGTATTTTTATTTGAATATCTTTGAAACTGCCTTCTCCATATTAATTAACTTGGCTTTCTCCTTTGCATAAATATTGCACCATAACAAATCTCTCTTTCTTTTCCATGTCCATATTTCTTTTTTATATTTTTCAAATATCTCTAAGTTTTGTTGTTTATATTTTCTCACTTCTGCAGAAGCTTCTTTTTCCAAAGAGATCAAAGTTACTTGATCTATACACTGTTTTTCAAAAATCTGTTGTATTAATGAAAGCAAATTTTTATTTGAGGCTTGTGACAGTTTTCCCTGTGCAAGTATTTTTCTTTCCTCTAATTTCTCTCTTAATCGTTTTGCCATATCTTGTGTCTGGAAGTTCTGGGCTTTTTGCGTAATAGTAACAATACATATTTACATTTATAAGGATGAGCAAATTGATTTATGGCTTGGATCTTGTTCTTAGATGTCAATGCTGTTTTCAGGATTAGTTTAAGTCTTCTAAATTACTCCTTACTGACCTTTATTCAAATGTGTTGATTTTATTGCCGATCCTTCATCAGTTCCCAAGCATTTTTACATTTCCTCTTGCTCAAGTTCTTTTATATCACATTCTTGTCCCAAACTTATGTTTTCCTGGTGCTGCTGTTTTCCTTTTTTAAAGGTTGCTCTGCCTTGTATGCAGCTTCTGATGAAATACCAGTCCATTCTTCTGTAAAACTCTTTTCACACATTGTACATTTATATGGTTTCTGCTCTTTTTTTAATTTCTCCTAGTCTTTTGGATTTCTAATACCATGACGGGAAGTCAAAGCATGAGCAAAGGTCATGAAATTAGTATTGTTTCACTCTTTGATGTCAGTCAAAAGTGCTCTTCGTAGCACCCAGAATGTGCCCAGTAATGACTCCTTCTGCAATTTGTATGGGGGTTTGCCAAATGAAAATCATAGATCAATGCAGCCAAGGTTCAGTTAAGGTTCCTTTATTCTTGTACAAGGAGACAAAAATGCAGTTCAGAAATTTGTCTGACATTATACAGGAAATACTTCACAGTTATACCATTCTGTAAGTCATTGCCCTCTAAGCTGACGTAGTCAGATACAACTCTAAGCTTTGTTCTAAAGCAGGTGTTTGCTAAGTTTTTCTGCTGATATAACAATTACAAATGTTCCCATGAGAAAGTTCTCTTAAAAAACACTGTGGCCTTCTTGATCACTAGACTGTAATGATTAGTGTTACAATTCATGGTTCTTTCTCACTTTGAACACAAAGCACATACAGATTATAGTCTAAACTCTTATCTATTTCCTCCGCAGCTGCAGTCTACATTTAGCATAAACAAGGTAACTTGACTATGTTTAATAGCGTTTCATTGTTCTCCTACCCTAGCACTGGTAAAATCATTTATTTCTCAGTGTATGATCAAGGTCATTTTCTGAGCTGACCAGAAGCAAAGAAAGAAAGTACATGCAATTATTTCTCAGGCCGTAACAGAATAAATGTCTTAATCATTTCACATAATTCTAATGCTGCAAGCATAATTCTAATACATATATGAATACATGTTCTACTATATAGGTGAATACATATTTTTCTAACATTTCCCCCCTATTAACACTTTTCATTCTGTTCAAAAGCATAAACAGTTTATTTCTTCTCCTAACCTCTTCCACTTAGGATTTGCGGTTAGGTGAGTCATTCAGTTTAAACTTCTGAGAACATTTTGTTTTCCAACAGTTCATCAACTTCAGTTTTTTATACAAAGTTTCAGATACTGACATATCTATCAATTCTTTGATTAGTTTTTTTATGCAGGGTATGCCACAACACACACACACACACTCCCAACAGGAGTATCCCCACACAGACAGCTATCAATATGTTCATTATGAGTGAACCCCACCTCCCAAACAAGTTCTGGAAAAAGTTCGTCAGTGGGTTGGGGCCTGGCTTGGTCATGGCCGACACCTGCTGTATTACCTCGAAGTGGTCGTTGATCTCATGCTGGTAATCAGGAATGTATGCACAGCATTCTTCTTTGATTAAAGCACAAGTCCCACCCCTCACCACTAGGGTGAAGTCAAGAGCCATACGATTCTGGAGCACTACAGTTCTCATAGCATTCAGTTCATCAGTTATCAGTTCAAGAGCAGAAAAGGTCGCATTACTCATTACTTCGAGAAGTTTAGACAGTTTCCGCAGTTCCCAAATCGATTTTGCCGCTCCATATACTGGTAATATGCCTGTCCTCAATATGACAGCATCACTCAAGTCCATATGCATCAATTTAGTCTCTACAGAATGTTGGTCTTTCCAGCCTGCTTCGATTCGTTCCACTGGATTTTTGGGTTTCTTTACAACCTTCTTGGACACATCCCGGACATTCAGAATACTTCCCCGAGGCAAGACTGCAGTGTGTCATATGGCCGGAACCAGGTACCCCAAGAAACAACTGCAGGACCAATTCTCAGGTAACCATTTATATGCTTTTCTCCCACACACAAAATAACAGTCCTCAACCTTAGTAGTTACTTTACTGCGAAATGACTGCCCTGCATAAAACATTTTTCTGTCTATCATAGCCAGTTGTTTAAAAAGAACAGGATTATGTTGCACCTCATCAATAGTCTGGTGCATGGACTCGAGAAATGAGTCATAATCAGTGTTACAAACTTTACGTGTCCCTTCTGCCTTTGTATAAAATTTATAAGGGACTGTCACATTACATTTACTCCAACCCACTTGAACTGTGTCATTTTTAAAAAAACATACAATTCCCTCTTGTGCTGCAGGTAAATGCTATCTTATCAAACGCTTGTATATTTACAGTTTCAAACAGTAAATTTTCCCAGGTCTCCTTGACCCCTAGGGGTATTGCAGACATCAGTAACCCCCCCATATGCAGTTGGTATGGCTGTACAAACCCAACAATTTGAAATATTAAAAGTCTCTGCATATACACGTGTCATTGCTTGATAAGTGTTAAAGTTCGGGTGCCAGTCTATATTTGGCTCATCACGTTTATTCAGTTCAGCTGGTGTGGCTGGGAAAATGATAGGCCACAGTACAAAGATCATTGCTGCCAGTACAATCAACAGGATAATCATGCAATACTTCTGTGACTGTTCTGCATTCCTGTTTACTTTAGACTTTGTCATTTTTAGTCTCTTTGTGATTCAGCAAGATTTTTATCTACCTCAAAGTTTTTGCAAAGTTTACAATGTGTCAAATGGATCCAAGAGGATTTCTCACCAATCTTGACTGCTGTGGGTGTTGACAACAGGACCTGGTAAGGCCCCTCCCACTTCGGTGAGCTCCAGGCTTTCTTCTTAATTATCTTCACCCAGATCCAGTTACCTGGGACTATTGCTGCCTTCAATGGTCGATCTGGCTCTTTACCTGAAACAGAAAACTGTAAAAGATGTTTTGAATGCAACATACGACCCATATATCCTGCCAGTGTGCCATCTGCTTCCTGTTCTGCGGGCATGAGAGATTTCCACTGAGGGATATAATATGCCCTCCCAAATATTATTTCAAATGGAGTTAATCCTTTTGCATTTGGAACAGTTCTCATGCTCAACAGTGCCAGGGGCAGACAGCACACCCAATTCTTTTGTGTCTCTGACATCAATTTCCTAAGCTTATTCTTTAAAATTCCATTGTGCCTTTCTACCAACCCTGCAGATTGAGGGTGGTATGCACAGTGTTTTTTTAAAGAATTAATACTTGCCCAACTGATGTATGGTTTGATTTACAAAATGTGTGCCATTGTCACTGTAGATCCTTTCCTACCAAATCTAGGAATAATTTCCTTAACCAGAGCCTTTGCAACTGTAGCTGCATCTGGGTTTTTTGTCGGAAAAGCTTCCACCCATTTGGAAAACATATCTACAATGACAAGGCAATAACGTTTGTTCTCACATTTATTCAATTCTATGAAATCCATACAAATAGTATGAAACGGATATGGTGGTGTAGAGAAACTCCCTTGCTTGGGCTTCAACGCCCCTTGTGCATGATGTTTGTTACAAGTGTGACATGATAAACAAATTTTTTTTGCATAATTTGTAAATCTATATGTAGTAAATACCTGGTTAACTAACTGTACCATCCCCCCTGTTGAGACATGGCATTGCCCATGGCTCAACAAAGCTGCATATCTAAACAAGTTAGATGGCAATATTGGTTTCTCTTCCTTGGAGATGTACAGTCCTTCTTTGAGGAGTGCTCCTCGTTTTACCCACTTTTGTTTCTCTACTTGTGTGGCAAGTGTTTGCATTGTTTTTAACATTTCTAAGTCTAAAATCTCAGAAGGTTGTAATTCCTCATTCAAAATAAGTGCCTCTGAAGCTGTTTGCTTTGCAGCTGCATCAGCCTTCGCATTACCTTTTGAAATTTTATCTTGCTGTTTTGTGTGAGCTATGCATTTACAAATAGCTACTTTTGAGGTAACTGAATTGATCCTAACAAATCCAAAATAAGTTGTGCATGATTAATCGGTTTGCCAGTGGATGTCACCATCCCTCGGTTCTGCCACTGTTGCGCAAAAACGTGTACAGTAGAAAAAGCGTACTGGCTGTCTGTAAAAATGTTTACAAGTTTATCCTTTGCTAAAATACATGCCCGTGTTAAGGCAATCAATTCTGCTGCTTGTGCAGGCAAGCTGTGTGGTAAGGATTTTGCTTCTATAACTTCGGTATCCAAAACTATAGCATAACCTGTTAGATTCCGTCCTGTAGGGCTCTTTTTACATGAGCTGTCCACATAGTATGTCACCTCGGCATCATCCAAGGGGACATCCGTAAGGTCTTTCCTAGGCAATGTCTTTTGCTCAATTACCTGCAGGCAGCTATGCGGTGTGCCATCTGCAGGGGTCGGAAGCAAAGTAGACGGATTCAAGGTTGTGCAACGTTCAATTGTCATATGAGGTTGGCTCAGCAAGATAGTCATACAGGACAGATGTCTAGCAGGGGAAAGATATGCTACTTTTTCTTGCAGTAAGATAATCGTGACTGCATGAGGCACTCTCAATGTGAGAGGGTGGAACAGTACCTCAGAGGCCGAAGCCTGTACTGCCATTGCGGCTGCAACTACTGCTTGTACGCAGTGAGGTAAAGACCATGCCACAGGGTCCAATTGGGAGGAGTAGTACGCAATGGGGTGTTGCTTATCCCCATGCTGCTGCATCAAGACTGACATCATATAACCCTGCCTACAGTCTACGGTTTGGAAGAAACATTTGTGATAGTTTGGTAATCCTAAAACTAATGAGGATGCTATCAACTGCTTTAACTTACAAAAAGCTAATTCTGCTTCTGGTGTCCATTGTATCAAATCCTGTGCCGCCACAGGCTTTTCAAAAATCAGTTTCGTCAATGGTGCGGGTTCCAAAGCATAGTTCAGGATCCAGCTCCGACAGAAATTAGTCGTACCAAGGAAGGACATCATTTCCTTCTTGGTTATAGGTTTTGGTGCTTGCAAAATTGCTATTTTCCTATCCTCATCTAATGTCCTGCCTTCCTGGGATATAATATATCTGAGATATTTGACTTGTTTTTTCCAAAGCTGTAATTTATCTTTGCTTACCTTATGTCCTTCTATGGCTAAAAATTTCAATAATGCTATTGTGTCTTCCTTACAATCCTGCTGGGTGGGGGCTGCCAGCAGGATGTCATCCACATAAAGCAAAATCTGACTGCCTTTCGGTGGGATAACTCTTGCTAAGTTACTCGCCATCTCTTGTGAGAATATCATTGGACTTTCACAATATCCCTGTGGTAGTCGCGTATAGGTATACCGTTTCCCCTGAAATGTAAATGCAAACCAATATTGGCTGTCAGGTTGTATTGGTATCGAGAAAAATGCATTGCTGATATCTACCACGGAGAAATATTTCTGTTGGGGCCCTAAATCATTCAATAGGGTATGTGGATCTGGCACCGTGGGTGCCCTTGATATTACTGCATCATTCACAGCTTGTAAATCTTGAACCATTCGCCATTCCCCATTTGCTTTTTTTAACGGAAACAAGGGTGTGTTACATGGGGAATCTGGAGATTCCACCAGTATTCCTTCCTTAAGCAAAGTTGATATAATAGGTTTAATACCTGCTTCTGCATCTTTTCTTAAGCGGTACTGTCTTTTCTGAGGTCTGAATGCTGACTTTGGCATGATGGTAACAAGTCCGGCTGTTCTAATAAGTCCTACATCTGATTTCCCTGTTGACCAGAGAGTGTCTGGTATTTCAAACAGGGCTTTTTCTTCCTCCTCCAAGAGGAGTGTTTCTCAGCTGTTCTCACTTGATTGCAAGTGAACAGCTGAGTGCGTTTGTGTCACCCAATTCAATTTTTGTCTTTGAACTCCTTGCTTTAACAGCTCTGATTCTGTCACTCTTTTCCCATTTTGTGACCTTTTCCCCTAGGTCTGCCCATTTCATACTTTTGTCCTTAGTCAGACTAACATGTGGTAACCGATTTGATTTGTACAGTGCAAAAAACTCTTGGGGCAATGAACAGCTAACTACACTGTTCCCTTTCCTGTCCCAGTACAGATTACGTAAAACTAATCTGTTTGCACAGTTTTTAAACAATTCTTGCTCATATTCTCTGTCAGGTCCTGGTATAGTACGATAATACAAGGTGCAATGCAACAAGTGTTTTACGTCAATGCAAAGGGAGGGGAACTTGCTGATAGTCACATTTATCAATTATTTGGTTACTGCCCCAGGACCGGTCGTAACCAGGTCCTGGCTATACCAATAAAATGTTTCACCCTCCGTTTGCACTGCAGAAGCATTAGCTTGCCATTGTGCTTCCGTGCCTTGCATGGTTGGGACTACCGCTATGTCAAACAGTTGCATAAGATCTCTGCCTAAAAGATTCACTGGGCATTTTGCAGAAACAACAATTTTACTCTTCTGAACTAATCCGGAGACAGGATCCACTATAGCGATATTATGGGAAAGAGGCTCCCGATACAGCTGTCCATTAGCTGCTTTCACTAGTATACAATCATGTGATTCTGAATTCTCTGGTAGGTTGGAGGGATGTACCAGGGTTCGTGATGCCCCTGAATCGTACAAAAATTTGACTTCCCTCCCTTCCACCAGGAGTGTAACTTCTGGTTTCGTATCAGCCAAATAGAGCTCCAGGCTCAATAAGGCTAAATCTAATATTTCATTGTCTGCACTATCGGTAGCTTCCTGCACCTCCTCTACATTTCCTGACACATCCTCTATTCTATCTATCACACTCTCACTGGTCTTTTCTTCGTTACTGCTCTCTAGTGATTCTTGACTATCATATAGTCAGTCCTCACCTTCTTCATCTTTGTCTTCTACAGGTGCCCTCTTTTTCTTTTTGCAATCCTTTGCCATATGTCCCTTGGTTCCACATTTAAAACATTCACCCCTTTTCTTTCGCCCTTCAAAATCCTCTGATCTTTGATCAGACTGTTTATTCCCCTGGGCATTCTTTTTGCCCTTCTTCCCAGACTGTACTAAGTAAACTTCTCCGTCTTCTACGGCAAAAACTTGAGCCATCTTTATCTTATTATTATTGAAATGCTTTTCGGCATGCCTAGCATACTCAAGGAGTGGCTGCAACCTGCTTGTGCAATGATCTACCATATGCTTTGTAATAAAGCTACTTATGGGCGCAATGCTGCCTTTCAGGAATGCATTTTTTAACTGCTGTTCATACGAGGAATCATGTGTTTGGTCTTCGGGTATTTGCATCCCGCAGTGGTTATTAAAACACTCTAGTAATCTAGCAAAGTATCTATCAACAGCTTCACCTTCTTGTTGGATGCATTGATTAATGCAAGTCCAGTCTGCCCAAGGCTTCCATTTCTCAGAGATTCAGTCCATTAGACCTTTCACTCTGTTGTCTAACTCTGCACTACTGTGTAGGAGGGGCTTGAGTGCAGCGTCACGAGGATTCCAGTCGCCACCAATCATGTGCCAATCTGGACCTATTATCTGTCTAACTACTTTTTCCACTTCCTTTCTGTTCAAATGATAACTTAACCTCATGCCTTGCAAGTCTTCTAAAAACTTCCTAAAATTAATTTTTGGATGGGGAATTCCCTCTGTGGCTTTCTGGATATCTTCCGGTGTCCACGGTCTATATACCAGGAGAACTGGGTCCTGCCCTTCTTGTCCTGCCTGCGGGTTTGGTACCTCTATGAGTGGACACATTTCTTCCTCACTCATAGCCTGTGATTCTCTATCTACCTGGTATGATTTAACTCTCTCCCTTTCTTTACGTGTTCAGAGCCTAGTTTCAATGGGATCTCTAACAAACGGTTCCGGTCTTGTAACACTTCTACCTGACGGAACAGCAGGATATCTTGGGGGTGGATCTGCCTGTTCACTGACGTCATATTCCGGTAGCGGAGGTGGAGGGGTCGATGATACCACTAGGTTATTATCCTCCGTATCCAAAAATAATGCCTTTGAATTTTTATTTATTTGCTCCCTTCGGTTCGCTTCCTCAATCCACCTGTGTGCCTTTAGAACTCCCAATTTACGCTGCCTTTTTACCTGACCTTTAGAATCAGTCTTAAGTTGTTTTAAAAGTTTAATAAGTGAATATTTCTCCAATTTACCATCAAATTCATACTTATTAACCCATTCCGTATAATATTTAATATTATCAGCATGTTGCGATCGCATATACTCCGCGTCTTCGGTTAACGGCGGATTTCTAGAAGGTTTTGTATACTTATTAGCCATGTCGTCCTAACCTTATAAATGTTACATAACCCTTCTTTATATTAATGTGGTACCACGGAAATTTTATAGTCCCTCCAGACTACCTGCCTACTTAGTCTGTTTTCCTGATCTATGACAAAAAAGCAATTCTTCCTGTCCCTGGATTCATACAAATAATCCTGACTAGAATAAATGCAATCAAGTCCCTGATCTAAAACAGAAAAAAAGTAGAAATCACCTTACCTGAGCCTCAGCAATTGATCACCCTGGTCCGATTGAAACCTGCCCGTCAGCCGCAGATCAGAAAGTGGCCGGCCTCTATTTATACGACAATTCAGTTGGAGGTCTTTACGAACAAGAAGAACCATTTTGGTAACTTCTTCCGCACGGATTCAAGCCACCAGGCTTATCTGATCCGAGGTAACCGAAAGGTTTCCGGTCCGAAGGACCAACTTGTCAAATGAAAATCATAGATCAATGCAGCCAAGGTTCAGTTAAGGTTCCTTTATTCTTGTACAAGGAGACAAAAATGCAGTTCAGAAGTTTGTCTGACATTATACAGGAAATACTTCACAGTTATACCATTCTGTAAGTCATTGCCCTCTAAGCTGACGTAGTCAGATACAACTCTAAGCTTTGTTATAAAGCAGGTGTTTACTAAGTTTTTCTGCTGATATAACAATTACAAATGTTCCCATGAGAAAGTTCTCTTAAAAAACACTGTGGCCTTCTTGCCTATTAGCCTGTAACGATTAGTGTTACAATTCATGGTTCTTTCTCACTTTGAACACAAAGCACATACAGATTATAGTCTAAACTCTTATCTATTTCCTCCACAGCTGCAGTTTACATTTAGCATAAACAAGGTAACTTGGCTATGTTTAATAGCATTTCATTGTTCTCCTACCCTTGCACTAGTAAAATCATTTATTTCTCAGTGTATGATCAAGGTCATTTTCTGAGCTGACCAGAAGCAAAGAAAGAAAGTACATGCAATTATTTCTCAGGCCGTAACAGAATAAATGTCTTAATCATTTCACATAATTCTAATGCTGCAAGCATAATTCTAATACATATATGAATACATGTTTTACTATATATGTGAATACATATTTTTCTAACAGGTTACATGAATTGCTAGCATTCTAAATACGATTGTAAATTCTTTTTTATTTTTATTTTATTTTTCTTTACCAATAAGAATAGTATAATGTCTGTCTTAGAGCTATTAATAAGAAATTTGTTTGAATGAAGTTAGTTGCATGCATATATCAGTTTAGATTTTATCATCATCAGTCCCCCTTTTTCCCATTTTTCTACATGGGGTCAGGGTATCATGTTAACTGTTGCCAACTCTCTCTATTCAATGCCACACTCCTGCCTTCTTCAACACTCATGTCTGACTGTCACAGATCTTCTTTCACACAATCCATCCACCTCTTTGCTGGATGTCCTCATTTTCTTTTACCTTCTTCCTGTCTGTCCCAAATCTTCCTCACCAGACTGTCTTCTGCTTTTCTGCACATGTGCCCAAACCACCATAATCTGTTCTCTTTGATATTTCCTGCAGTCGGAGCTACTTTGGCTTCTGCTCTTATGTCCTCATTTCTTCGTCTGTCCCACAGTGTGCATCCTACCACCTTTCTCAGGCACTTAATTTCCATCACCTCTAGTTTCTTCAACTGTTCTACCTTTACTGCCCATGTTTCTCTACCATACAGTAGTACTGTTCACACCACTCTCTTGTACACCTTACTTTTCAGCTTCTTTGGCATTCTTCTGTGATAGACTACACCTGATACTCTATACCAGTTGGATGCAGCCCCTCTCATTCTAGCATTGACCTCTTTATTCAGACTACCCTTCTCCTCAACTACCCCTTCCAGATACTTGAAGCTGTTTACCTGTTCCACTATCTTTCCTTCTATCTCTATTCTCAGCTTCTTCTGATTTTCCCAGTTTGCTACCATTACCTCCATCTTATCTATGCTTAGTTTCATCCCATGTGGTGCCTTCAGATTTGCATTCCATTCTCCTATCCTTTGCTGAAGTTCTAGCTCAGAGTCTGCCTTTACTGCCACATTGTCTGCATACAGCAGCTTTGTTGATCCGTCCCCTCCAACCTGTTTGTTAATGTAGTCCATCACCAGTATGAACAACAGTGGGCTCAAAGCTGAACCCTGATGTATACCCACTCCCACTGGGAACCCCACTGTGAGACCGAACACTGTTCGTAATTGAGTCATTGGGTCCTTGTACATGGCCTGCACTAATTCTAGCAATGTTTCTGGGACTTCAAACCACCACAGTACTGTCCAGATCAGCTTTCTTGGGACCTTGTTATATGCTTTCTCCAACTCTAGGAATGCCCAGTCGGACTCTCTCCTCATCTCTATCTTCTTCTCACGTATCTGTGTCACTGCAAACATTGGGTCAGTTGTACTACATCCTGATCTGAAGCCAAATTGCTCATCTCTCATCTTACATTCTACTACTCTGAATATCCACTTATCAGTCATCCTCTCCAGAACTTTCTTGCAATGTGATAGGAGTTTGATGCCTCTGTATTGCCCACAGTTGTGGATGTCCCCATTATTCTTGTACACTGGCATGAGTATGCTTATTCTCCAGTCATCTGGGATACATCTTTATCTCCACACTGCTATTAGTACGCTCAGGAGCATACCTCTCAACTGTCCCTGATTCCCAGGGATGTCCCTGATTTTTACTCCAAAATTTAGCTCTGTCCCTCTTAATCCCTCCTAAAACTGGTGGCTCTTGGAGGAAAGGTGGTGAATTATACTCAAGAAATAATGACAGTAATTAAGAGTTATAGATTTCTTTTATTTCGCAAAATGTACAGTAATTAACATTATTTTATTCTGCCAATGTCTCAAGTTAATAGTATTAATATTTTAAAAATGTCCCTGATTGTCCCTGATTTTTCTGGGTTAGGCCCTAATTCTGTTGAAATATGTCCCTGATTAGTTGAGACCATTTCTCCCGTATCTCACCCAACATCTTTATCGTATCTGCTGTCACCTCATCTGAGCCCGCTGCTTTCCCTGACTTCATCTTCCTTAGTGCTGTTGTTACTTCTTCTAGGGTGGGCTCCTCTTCTTCTTTCATTGTAGGCTGATTTGGGGGCAGTACAGCTTCTGTGTGGTTTTCTTCATTCAGAAGCTGCTGGAAATACTCCTTCCATCTGCCTTTGATGTCCTGTGGACTGGTGAATAGGTTGTTGCTGGCATCGCTTATGAAAGGTGTCTGACTATCTTCTTTATTTTTCTGTCTTTGCTTTGCAACCTGATATATTTTCTTTGTGCCCCTTACTGAGTCACTTTCTAGAAGTTGGTAAAGTGCCTCTGATGCCCTATTCTTTGCTATTGCAACTTCTTTCTTAGATTCTTTGTTAGTCAACCAGTAGTCCTTCCTAGCCTGGTCAGTCTTTTCTGTCTCCCACTTCTTCCTGCACTCCTTCTTTCTTTTGATGACTTCCCAGACTTCTGCATTCCACCACAAGCTTTCCTTATGTACCTTATGTCCATACCTGGCTCAGCTACTATCTTTTCTGTAGTCCTAACACATGGTGTTTTAGGTGCTGCCATTCTTCTTCAACTCCACCTATTTCCTCCTCTTCGTGGGGTGCTAGAGCCCTGTTGTACTTTCTCTTCTGTCAACTCCCAGGTCTTCAGCCTGGTCTCTGTTGACCTTAGAGCCTTCTCTGACCACTGCTTACAGCTGATTGTGATAACTAGTGGTTTATACTGTGAGCCAACTGTTTCACTGTGGATGAATTTGCAGTCATGGATTCTACCGTACTAGGAAGAAGTCTATCTGAGTTGCATGTTGACTACTCTTGTATGTGATCTTGTGACTGTCTCTCTTACTGAACCATGTGTTGGCTACTATCAAGCCATTTGTCAGAGAATTGCTTCTCCATCTTTATTCCTGTCGCCCCACCCATGTGGGCCCAGGCAGTCCTCATAGCCTGTTCTGTCTGTCCTGATATGTGCATTCAATTCACCCATTATCAGCACCAATTCATGTTGTCCTGCTTTATCTAGTAGCTCCTGCAACTGCTGTCTGAATGCACTCTTTTCCTCACTATCACAACCCTGTTGTGGGGCATAGGCTGAGACTATGAATACTGACCTATCATTACACTGGAGTCTGACTGCCATGAGTCTGTCACTAATTCTGATGATATCCCTTATTGCCTTCTGAAGTCTCTCTCTCACCACAATTCCTACACCATTTCTAGCCTGACCTCCACCTGAGTAGTAGACTCTGGATCCCAAGCCAAGTGGCTTTGCTGCACTGCCCTTCCATCTCATCTCTTGGATACATAGGATGTCCAGTCACCTCTGTACCATCATGCCATCCACTTCCAAGCTGCGTCCTGTCAGTGAACCTATATTAAGTGTAGCAGTTCGCAGTTCATGTTTGGCAGGTTGGTTGGTTTTATGTCCAGCTTTCACTCAACAGAGCTATCCCAGGTAACCCAGGCTGGGCAACTAGACACCGCCAGCCAATAGCTTATTGATCCAGGGCTGCTGGGCTTTATGGCGGGCACACACTGGCCATTAGCGGCAAATATACCCCTTACACTGTTAGCACAGGTCCCTGGCGTGGGTCAGAGTAGGCCAGGTCCTCAACCCACTTATCAATGGTAACTGCCCATGCCCATGCCCATTTTTGGTGACATTAGTCAATATGACCGAATCACCTAGAGCCATATTTTACACCATTGAGTGGCTAGCCCTGCCATGGCACACAGTCTGCGATACGTGTTCTCCTGTCTTGAGGATACTGTGCACCACAGCAGATGCCCAAAGCGGTTGGTCTGTACAACTCTTCCCCCTATAGGGCATCATGTAGAGACTGTACTGCTGCCCACAGCTCCATTCATTGGTGAGTTTGAGATGAAAACACTCAGCATGTTTTTCAGACATGGGAGAAACCCCACGGAGACACACGGAGAACATGCAAACTCTAAACATGCATTGGTTGGAGGTCAGGATTGAACCTTGTACCTTGTGCATGGGAGGTGAAGACCTTAACCACTAAGCCATCTGGTCACTTAGATTTTATACTGTGTTGTAAGGCTTGCTCCGAGTAGTAGGATATCAGCTGCATACCCAAATGTGTTCAGGTTGTGCAGATCATCTGTGATGTCATTAATAAAAGGTAAGAATAAAAGTGGTCCTGGCATTGAACCTTATGGAAAACCAGTGTTAAGTATACACTTTTTGGATTTTTATATACATAGTTTACAACAACTTTATTTATAAAGTATTAACTTGTGCCTAATAACATCATAAGTATATTATAATGTATGGTTGCTTAATAACTTCACATAGTATTGTTAGGTAGTAGTATTTGAACATGACAATGCTATGGTTTTTAGAATTTTATATAGATTATTTAACAAGTTTATTATGTTAGATTATAAGTTTGTATGAAGTTTTTTTAGATCACATTTTAATGACATTATCTTTAAATTTCAGTAACTGGCGGAATTGGTGCCAAAAAGTATTTAAATAACAGATTATGATCAATGTAAAACATTCTGATGAAGTCCACTTTAACATGGATGAAAGCGCTTAATCATTATTATTTTTGTGTTTCTTGGGCTATTAAAGAAGAGATTTTTTTCTTGGGCACTGAGTTTCATTGCATTGTGCATCCATTACAACATTGGTCTTCAGTTCATTTTTTGGACTTTTTGGAAAATAGATTATTGGAGTGGATTTGACAGGTTCTGTCCTGTAAGTAATTTTTGAACCAATGGATTGTGTCATCACCAAAATTAAGTCTTTTTACTATATTGAGAATGAGGCTGTGGTTTACTGTTTTGAAGGCTCAGGTAAGGTCTAGGAATACAACTGCTGCAATAAGGCCATCATTTATATATTTTAATATTATCTTTGACTATGAGTAGGGATGTTAGGGTATTAAATGAATTTTGGAAACCATGCTGCCAGCCTGATAGTACACCATAATTGTTTAAGTGTTTAAAAATCTGCTGGTAATGAAGTTTTCATAGATTTTAGTTAATGGGTAGAGATTTAAGATAGGTCTCTAGTGTTTACATTGTACTGGAGAAGGAATTTTTAACAAAGGATTAATTAGAGAGTGTTTAAATACAGAAGGAACAATACCTGTGGTTTGCAAGGGGTTAAATATATGACTAAGTAGATTAGAAATTTTGTCAGCTGAACTTTTAAGAAAATATGATGCAATGTACTGAATTTGAACCCAGTTAAATGAGTATGCAAGTCATGCTACTCTAATGTGCTCTTCATCCTCCCTACCCTCACTATAAACCATTACTCAAAAATTATTTACTTCTATAGAAACCTGTCTCACTCACAACTACTCAAATACCTAAAACTAAAAATGCTCTTTACTCCTAGATCCAACAGACATAAACCCCAACTTTGCTATCCTCTTCTCTCAAAACGTACATATAGAAATAGTCTCACAGATCAAACTACTATGGGTCATCCTAGATGAGTAATTTAAATTTGACAAACATATTCAGTACTTGGTGAGAAATAAAGCAAAATCACAAAGCTTCTAACTTTCTTACTGTACAATCATACAAACAGTTGCTACATCCTGTTTCCTATCAAGCTTACACTACATGTCATCTATCCTTACTAACATTAACTTAACATCAGTCTAAAAACTAGAACAGTGCTGGAATAAAATTGCTAACCATGCTACCAAATTGCCCAACTCAACTCTTCATTGTCTAGCACTCAAAACACTGAAAAATGGCTCAAATTTGTAAAAAGTGTCAGCAATACACAGCTAAAATGGCAGGTAGAATACTCTTCCTTCTGCAAATGCCTCTATCTCACTCAACTTGTACAGTGGCATAATCCCACAAGGCCCCTTCATTCATCAGATACAAATCTACTTCAGGTAAAAAAAAAAATCATACAATGTCTTTGCTTACTCCTTAAATTCTACCTATACACATATCATAATTGTGGAACTCCTTCCCTACTTTTATTTTTTACCAGTGCTTTTTACTGTTTGTAGGGAGAAAGTGATAGTTTATAGGCAAGAGGATTGACTATGATTTAAATTTTGTCGTTGTTTTACCTTTAATTTTCACTGATTGTTGTTAGAAGGGGCTAGGTTTTAAACGGGCAAACTATAAAAATCACAAGGGGCTTAGTCAGCTATAAATTCACATGGACTGCAGAGGTGACAATCAAGAGCTTATCTAAACAATTTTGTCTTGGTTTGTGATCAACTGTGAAGTAGCCTGGTAAGAGAAGTTTTTATTTGAATTGATATTTTTCCAACTGTTTTTCACTGTTTGTAGGATGGAAGGGTTAGTTTGTAGACAAGAAGAATTATATCGATTTATATTTTGTTGTTTTACCTTTAATTTTCACTGTTTGCTGTTAGAAAGGGATAGGTTTTAGACAGGTAAACTGTAGCCATCCCAAGGGACCAGGTCAGCTATAAATTCAAACTGACTGCAGAGGGGACAATCCAAAGCTTATTTAACCAAACCTGTCTTGGTTTGTGATTGTGAGCAGAACCTACTGCATGCATTCACATCCAGTGAAAAGGAATTCCAGTTTTCTTGTGACTTTCACAATGTGTGCAGTCTGAACAATTTTTCTGTATTTAATTAATATTTAGTTCTATATTGTTTGCATTATTTTTCTCATAAGAAGTTGATTTAAATCCTCTTTGAATTCCTTGGTAACTGATTTTGATTATTCCTTTCTTCTCTTTTAGAATTCTTTATTCAGTTGCAGCTGAATATGGATTCCTTAAATGAGTATACCATTAATGATTTTCTAAAGCACAAGTATCTTGTACAGTGTATTAAATGCTATATATGTTTAAAGGTAACACATGGTAACACTGGTAGTCTATGTTCTTCATGTCAAAAGTTGGATGATTTGTTTACCCTTGTTGTTTGTCTTTCGGCTTTTTCCCGGTAAGGGGTCGCCACAGCGCAACTCCGGTCCTCTAATGATTGGCAGTAGATTTTTTTACGAAACGCCGAGGTGCCAGCTCGATGCCCAACCTTGAATGAAGGCACATCCATTTTCGCACACATGTCTTTCGAACGCTAAGCAACCACGGGGAAGACATGCAGACTCCACACAGAAGGCACTCCCAAGCCAAGCCGAGAATCGAACGGGAGAACCTCTTGCTGTGAGGTAACAATGCTACCGCTGTACCACCACTGAATATTAGTAGTAAATCTAGATTTACTGATGAGAATTGCACTTGTGCAATTGGCACAGCTCGAAGAACTGTTGTTATATATATATATTAATGACTGAACTGATGAGATTAATAATGTTGGGCAAAGAGCAAATAGAATACATTTAGAAAAGGAAGAGTCTGTTGTCTGTAAAGATTACTCAGTCATTACTGAAAAAGATAATACTAATGACAACTTTGGAATTTTGGATGCAAGTATTCAGCAGTCTGAGGATTCAGAGTGTATAGAACAAAATAAAAAAGAAAGAAATGAAGAAGTTTACAACAAATAACAAGGCAGAGAAATAAACTAATAAAATGTCTGCAAACCAAAGAGTATACATACTGAAAAGGACACTTCTTTGTCACATAACACATAGATTACAGGGAATTATAGCATTTTTCCACCAGAAAAAGGCTTCATTTTTTGAAAAGAAAAGGTAGAAATGGTAGCAATGGGGAGATAAAAAGGAAGAAGTCAAAACTGAATATGGAAGGATTAAAGAAGATTATTAACAGAAAAAAATAGGAGAAAGACTTTGACAAAATGGCTCAAGCTGTGCATATACAAAGCCAGCTAGATGAGAACTGTATGCTTCAAAATATAATAAGCAATGAAAACAGTGGGATTAATAAGGCTGGCTAATGGTGATGAAGATCATTCCTTTCTAGTAATTGGTAAAGCAGACATTACTGAATTAGAAGTTGAAGATTTTTCAGGTCTTATCAGAAAAGATATTCTGATAACTGGAGATTGAATTATTAGAGGAACTGATACTTACATTTGAAGAGAAGGTAATGAACACAGAATAGTATTATGCTTCCCAGGAGCAAAAATAGAGGATGTGAGACACGTGTAGGCATGTCTTAATGTAAGGATGTATGGATCTGTTTTTGTTTACGTCAGTATAAATTATCTCATCTGCAAAGACTCTCTGACTGATAATAAGGAAATTACAGCCATCTTAACATAGAATAGCTTGTATGGGTATTAGGATATATTCTTCACATATAACATACAGAAATGAGAATCATGTCACTGTGAATGAAAAGATTTTTGGGGTAAATACCTACATGAAAAAATGTCCTTTAAAAAAAAAAAAAAACAGAAGTGTTTAGACTAACATCTGAACCTAATTTTGGGCACACGTGTTCAGATAGGATGGCATTCTCTTGTTATGGTCAGGGAAGAGAATTTTTGCAGCAGATATTTTACAATATCTGGCAAATACAAGACAGTTCACAGATAGCAACATCTGATGCATTTCTGGAGGTTGTTAATGCTAGGACCATTAATAATAAAGTTTTTATATTTGAAACCTTGCTACATTCCCACAAGATTGATGTTCTTAGTGTTTGTGAAACATGATTAAAGTACAATGACTGGAAAGCAGTTCTGTCAGGATATGTGTTTTTACTGTAACTGACATTCTAACAAAAGAAAATCATCTGTAAGTGTTATGATAGGGATTAAAGATAGTTATAGGACATGTGATTATTACATATTCAATTATAGCACCAATAATAAATATCATGTAACTGTGCCCTGGAGCACTTAATAATTGTTGGACTGTATAGACCACCAAAGTCAAATGCTGATGAACTAGAGGAATTCATACATTTCTAGCATGAAACACAGGAGAGAAGAATAATAGTTGCTGGAGACTAAAATTTATCAGAATATTGAATCAACAACATTAATAAGGAAATTATTTACAACGTATGCTCAGGAACAACAACTGCTACAGACTGCAAAAAGCTTGCCAGGAAACAGACCATACTAAACATTGTGTTCCTAAAGAAATTACTGTTACATCATGTTAAGTTTATCACCGTTGATGTGCAGTGACTATGGGACTATAAAGGTTAATTTGTTGCTACATAATTATTCCAAACTGAAATGTAAATCAATACAGAAAAAATTAATAAATTATAAGGAAGCAGAACAACCAATATATAAAACTAATTGGAGTGATGTGTTCAATGGAAATATTGCAGAAGGAATGTAAAAAGCTTTGAAGGAGAAATCGAATACAAACAGTAAAAAAAAAGTTTAACATCAGGATCTAGGCACACAGCATCAGGAGGATGTATTTTCATAAGAACACGATACTTGATTAAGGTGAAAGACAAAAAATATAAGAAATGGGACAGAGGACAAACTACAACTTTGAAAACTGAAACAAATAAGCTGGACAGACAAATTAAACACAGTGTGAAACAAGATCAAGAAAAATTTGAAGAAAATGTATATAAAGGTATTGAGCAAACAGGAAAACATTTTATAGATACATATGAGGGAGGAGTAAAGACATACAAATTGATAAACTGTATAAATTCTAAAATTTATTCTCAGACACAACAGATTATAGATACATTTACAAAATATTATGCAAAGCAATTTGGCTCCACATAGGTGGTGATAAATTGTCCTAGTGACATCCAGGTAACCTCAGATACTGAAATAAAATTAGATTATTTTGAAAAAGAACTGTGCATACTGGATACAAACAAACCACAGGGAGGAGATGGAATTTGTGATAATGACCTGAGAACACTTCGGCTATAACTTATAGTACTAATAGCGGGTGGCTCTTTGTCACTGCTGCTAGTATTACTAAACTGCTATGTAAAAATGCATCCCAGTCTTAAAATTTAATGTAATTATGTTGCTATTATCTGTTTACCGGAGCTTATCTCCACGAGCCTCTACTGAAAATGGACTTATATCCAGTTGGACTAGCCCAGTCAACAAATGTAAAATAAATAAATAAATAAAATTCTGCCTTGCTCTTAATTCATTAAGCTATCTGCTTAACAGCTTAGGCCATGGCTATAATTTGGCTCCTAGAATACAACAAATTGTAAAGACTTCTCATCTTCTCTTTGTCGATGATTTAAAATTGTATAGCTCATCAGATGAGGAACTGAAAGCACAACTGCAAGTTGTCAAAACTTTGTCAAATAATATAAGGATGTAATTTGGTCTTTATAAATGTGCAAAAGCAACCTTTAAAGCAGGAAAACTGCAGCACCAGGAAAACATCAGTTTGGGACAAGAATGTGATATAAAAGAACTTGAACAAGAAGGAGTGCATAACTATTTGGAAATTGATGAAGGATCAACAATAAAATATGAACAAATGTGAATAAAACCTAGTAAGGAGTACTTTAGAAGACTTAAATTAATCCTGGAATTCAAAGATGGCCACTGTTCTGTAAGCACTGTTAATCCTTAGCTCCTCTAAATATCTTGAATAAAAATAACCCAGAAGATTACTCAGAGCCAATTTCAACAAAATATCTTGAAATATCGATTCTATTTAACTCTAAAATAAAATTACCAAAGAAAAGTGTCTGGTCCAGCTTATAATCAAGGAAGATTGAAAAGGATACAGAGAAGATAACTTAAGCCGTGTGCTCTCTCAATCCTGCTTACTGGAAAATACATTCAAAACTGAAGAAAATAAACACCACAGGATGTCAAAAGAAGACAAAAACATGGACACTACCACAACTAAAACCAAACTTTCAGATTTACTATCGCCGGAGAAAGATTTGAACTCAAAAAGGCAGAAGATAATAAAACAAACAGATACATCCAAAACTGGAAACAAAAACAAATCTGATCAACCAGCAAATCTGGAGGATATTAAAACAGGCTTACTTCCCATCCAAGAGGCAATAAAAGAATTAACTGTACAACTACAATCATTTGGAAATACTTTTAACCAAATGCTGGACAGACTGGAGAAATCTGAAGCTAAATACATGGAACACGAAGAGAAAATAACTCTAATAACCAAAAAAACAGACTCCCACGACAAAGAAATTCAAAACATCCAAGACAAGATCGCAGACCTGGAAGCAAGATCCAGAAGGAATAATATAATCATAAGAGGCATCAAAAAGAGAGATAGTTGGTCACTACCCCCAGTCCAAAAGATAACAATATCATCAAGAAAACGTCGATATAAGGACCAATATTGTCGGAATTCAGAATTCAAAATGTAGTTCAATTCCCAACCTGCAAGGACTATGTTAGCATAAGTGGGTGCACACGCCGCCCCCATTGCTACCCCTTTTGTTTGCTGGAAAAATTCTCCATTAAATGTTAGAAAGTTATTTTTCAAAATGTTGTCCATAAGTCCCACTACAGCAACCTTTTCTATGTGTGTCAAGGTATTGTCCATAAAAATAATGTCCTCAAAGATCCTCATTCCTTCATTGTGTGGGATACAAGTAAAAAGGTCCACCACATCAATGGTAACAAAAATTAAATTCTCCGAATAGAGGGTAGATGTAATGTTCCTAAGTAGGTCCCATGAGTCTTTCAGAATGTGACTAAAGTTATTGCAAATATGTTTGATCTTGTTGTCCACAAATTTGGCCATAGGCAGCGTCTTTGAGCAGTCAGCCGACACGATCGGTCTGAGTGGTGGGTCGCTTACATTCTTGTGGACCTTCGGAATACCAAATATAATTGGAACCTTTGGTTTAGGCACTGATAGAAACTTATGCATGTTGTTGTTTATTGTTCCTTCAATAATCATGTGATCAAGTGCCATGTCTATCTTTTGATAAGCCACTTCAACCTCATCCATGGAAACATTTCTATACTTGGTTTCTTCACGAAGAATATTGTTCATTTTTCCTTCGTATATAATGTTCTCCATTATAACTACTCCTCCTCCCTTATCTGGTTTCATGATTCTAATTGATGTGTTCTTCTTTAATTCTTCTAGTGTTGCATATTCCTCCTTTGTTAAGTTGTACTTTAAATGTTGTTGTTTAAATTCTTTTTGAATCCCATTTTCCAATACCATCTCAAGGTTTTTCAGTTGTGGGAGAAGCGGAGGGTTGTAAATGCTACGTCTTGTAAGGCCACCTTGTGGTTGTTCAGTGTTAGATGGTGCTGGAGGTAAAGTAGCTTTCAAATTAATTTTCCTAAGAAACAGCTTCATATCAATAATGGTTTTAACTAGGTCTCCTCGAGTACTTGGAATGAATTTAAATCCCTTACTGAGGAGATCAAAGTGTCCCTTATTTAAAATGATATTGCTAAAATTGTAAATAGAAAAATTATTGAGGGAATGTGTAGTACCTGTATGTAAGATCTCAGTATCACCATTGGTGTCACTCTCAGTAAAAGATGCAGAAAGGGTTAAAGGACTAGTGAGTGGGGGAACAGTGGTGGTGGGGGTATAGAGGGTATTCCTTAATACCTCCCTCTCCCCCTTCTTCCTCCCCCTCTCTGAAAATTCTGAGGGCATTGCCCTTTTCTGTGAACATTATATGGTAACTCTAGGTCCTCTAATGGGGGAAATTCATTGTCATAGTCCTCAAAAACCCATTCTGTGTTTTTATTTTTATATTGACCTTTATAATTATTACCTCTCATGTAGTCAGTCTGGTTTTTGACATTATGTGCGTTTCCCCTGAATGGTGGTGATGGGTAATTCGCATTGTTTTTATATTCATCCAAGTCCCTCTTAAGTTTATTAATTTTCCTCTGCTCTAGCGTTTTACATTTTGCATCTATTTCTAACCTTAAATTAAAATATTTGTCTTTTTCCTGTTTTATTTCGAAGAACAAATCATGTTTGATAAAATTATCTAAAGCAACAATTTCATCCTCAAGGTCAGCTAACTGTTTAGTGTTTTCTTTAATAATGCGTCGCAAAATTTCTAAACCACATCTATTAAAAATGTCTATAAGGTCTTTATGGTATGCAGTCCCTATCTCAACATTATTAGGGTATTTCCAAACCCTGAGCCCCTTAGGTACAATATTGTGCTTAATGCAGGTTGTAAGATACGAATTTTCAATGCATAACATTTTGTATTTGTACATACATTTATGCAATTTATCTAATTTAACACTATAGGAATCACCATCCTGTGGTGAATCATCATTATTTGTGGAAATATTAAATCCACGCTGGTTATGTAGCCAGTCAGTTAAATTGTCATTGTTAAAATACTCATTAGGTGGTGGAATCGGAACAGTACCTGGAGCATTACTGCCCGTAGCTTTAGAAGTAGTCCCAACACGCCCATTGATGGCTTGTGCTCGGAAGAAAGTTCTACTGTAGTTGAAGAGCCCAAAATAGCTGGTGTAATGGCAGGGTCAAATGTGCCACCGTTCGGTTCTGCCCCATCTTCGGACGTGAGCCGGAATCATGATATAGCCTTTTCCTCTTCTGTTTGGTTCCTCTCAACCTTCGGTCCCTTCCTGCTTGTTAGATACGTCCGTTGACTTCCTGCCAGTCAGAGCAACGCACATCGGCGTGAGTAACTCTATCAGCTCAGTGAGCTGTCCGATAAGCTTGCGGGTCTGCCCAACTTCCTCACGGCAAGATGAGTGTGAGCTGTCTGCCATAGCTGTGCTCCCAACCAAGAAAACAGCCAAAAGGAGCCAGCAAAACACAAAACTGATAACAAAAGGAATCCAGAGACAGCGCACACAATCCGCACTTTATTCAAAGTATAAAACGTCCAAAACTAGATCACAAAGTTCGTAAACGCTATTACACATCCAGTACATGCGTTTTCGTCAGCCTGTAGCTTAGACTTCATCAGACAAAATGAATTAACTAATTAATCATAAGAGGCATCCCAGAATCTGTAAACCACGATGATCTAATTCCCTCTATAATGCAAATATTCAACATACTGCTCAAAGAACCTGGAACAGTTAAACAAATAATAATGGAAAGAGCACACAGAGCTCTAAGAGAAAAGCAAGGAACCTACAAACCCAGACCTGTATATGCAAAGCTATTAAACTTCCAAGACGTCAATACAATCCTGCTAAGTATAAAAAAAATGGAGGAACTGTTAACTGGAACAATAATACAATATCATTAGCTCAAGATTTACCCCTCCAAATAAGACAAGCAAGACAGCTTCTCTCTCCTTATTGTAAGTTCCTAATTGAAAGAAAAATAAAATTTCAAATGAAATACCCTAATACACTAATTTGTCACTCAGAAGGAATTAAGTATACGATCGCTAACGAAAATGAAGCTAGAAAAACTTTTCTGACTGTATTTAAGAAAATCCCAACAATAGATCGATAAATATACTCACTGGGATCCTACTTGAGTGTTGGATGAACAATCGATCTGCTTCCCCCTGTACTGTTGGGCCTTTGTAGGCCTTTGCCAACAACCTGGTAGTTCTGATATATTGCAAAAACCACCATGAGGTTGATCGAGAACAATTGGACATGCCTACTCCTTTTCATTTTCCCATGACAGGAACCAAAAACATCCCCTCATGCACTACACCAGTTCTTTTAAAAGTGTGACACTTCTGGGATATCCAACAGGTTTGATCATCCCCCTACCCTCAATCAACTACCAGGAAATGAGCGACAAGTGTTCAGACTGCCAAATACAAATGAGGAAAAAGAAAAGAAAAAAAAAGTTTTACAATAAAGTAAAATGGAACTGGACAGCCTGTTTAAAATTACTAAGAAGACAGTACATACACACACTCATGCCAACCCTATCCACCACAGTAAGTTTCAAAATGCAGACTGCCGTTTGTTTGTTGTATAATATATTATTAACTTACTCTCATTATATACATATACACTGATAATAGAGCATTTCTGACCATTTTATTTTTCCCAAGTAGACATTCCCTAAGCCCATCAGTGGAATGGAAGGATTGACACTTCCCGGGGAAATGCTACCTTACTAGTGCCGCTAGCATTGTATTACAGAAATGTACCTCAAGTATTAACCAGTACCACAGCAAATAATCTGTCAGCTCATAATATCAAGTATAACTCATGGATTAAAACATTACGAATAGGTTGAATATTTTACAGCTAAACTACCCTGTGAAGCAAAGGCTCATTGCCTTTCTTAGTAAAAGTAAAGTTTTACAATATTTAAGTTAGAAAGAGAACATGAAAAATATCTAGAGACTTTAGCAAAGCCATTGCCATTTCTGAGCCTCCTTTCACTCAAAGACAGCCTTGACAAGATCAATTATGCTGGTTGGTGCTTTTTTGCTGCCGGGGCGGCGCTTTGAGTGCAATCGTTCGGCTGGGGTGCGGAGCCTTTGCTTATCTGTCAACCAGGAATCTGTAAAAAATATTTGTTTTAATAATACTTTTCATTACAAAACTATGTTATTTTCAAATGTATCCACATGTCTGGCTGGCAGATGTGTTGGGGCGCTGGGTTTCGGCTGAGTGCTCACGCTTACGGTGCTGCCCTGATAAGTCCTGATATTCTTATAATGTAGTGTTAAGACATTACAAATGATATAGTTATGCCATGCATGATAACTTGACACTTGCACTTCCTAACTACAAATACTTCCATGGTCAGGTACACCCTCTGAGAGCAGCAGCTGCCGCTGGAAAAAAAAAATTAAATAAATAAATAAACGGTTTACTACCAATCTGGCTGTATCTATCATTCCGATGCCATCCTCACAGGTGAAATAATGCCAAAAACGGAACCTTACATACTTTTATAAAAAAGGATGCCAAGTAAGTGTAGCTACATAATTTCCTGTGTCTGCAGAAAGTCAGACACTTACAGTAATACACACTATGAAGCCAAATCCATTTCTTGACCGGAATTCTGAAATCGGAGCAGCATTGTGGACCTGATTCATCAGCTCCGCAAGCAGTGTTTGTCTCTTGTCTTTAGGAGTTACTGCAGACATGTGTAAAATGGAAAATATTCAAACCAGGAGATGTGACTTCTATAGGTTATACATACATATTAGGATTAACAAGCACAACACATAGAAAATAAAGTGAAATCGGAGCTCGGCAGCTGCAGTGGGGGTGTTGCCCTGATAGCGGAAAGGTACCTACTAATGTAACTGCAGCATTTTCAGAGAAAGGGATGACAAGCAGAGCTTTTTGGACAGTTCTGAATACAGCTAATGCTTTATTACTTATCTAGTTCCAATTTCAGATAGACTGTACATTGAAGCAGAGCATAGCTAGATAAATATAACAGTTAGACTCAGAGAGTTCTGTAGGAAAGCAGAATAAGTGGGAAAGGGAGGGATGAGAGGATAGCATAGATCAGTGATTACCTATACACGCATGTGGACATGCGTGCATATGTGTGTGTGTGTGTGTGTGTGTGTGTGTGTGTGTGTGTGTGTGTGTGTATATGTATGTATGTCTGTCCAGAAAACACATAATCACCTATACGTAAATCCACTTCTTCAATAATAGCTCTCTGATAAGACAAAAAGCCCTTGCTGCAGGGACAGAAGAAGTTGCCAGTTTACTAGAAGCATACTGGTTGATTACTTTCAGGAACTCTGCTACCCTTATTTTAAATTTGCCAAGGTCAGAAAAAGATTTGCTACTATTCTTTGTTTTCTAGAGTACATCTCACGACAATCTTAGACCTTACAAAAACAATTAATACCTCAAGTAACATTTTAACCTACAAACCCAATAAAATGGCAAGACATAATCCCCGGTCTAACTCAGTGACCAAAGTAGGTCATGCACACACCGTTCATTATCTCATACGCCACTCACTCTCTCCTTCAATACAAATACCCACTTTCTGTTATACATTCGTACGTAGCCTTTGCTACATTCATACACACACACAGACTTTCATACATGCATCATGCACTCTCCTATTCACCATTCACTCTCTTCCTCAAGGCATACACCTACTCTCTATCACACATCCGTACACAGTCTCTTCTGCATTCACGCACACATATAAAATCCTTTCAAGCATGCACAGTTCATTTTCTCATACACTGCCCACTCTTACCTTCAATATTTACACCCACTCTCTCTCATTTATTCGTGATCAGTATCTGCTGTTCTCACACTTGCACACAATATGCTTTCATGCACATGCCGTTCATTCACTTATACACCATTACACATTTTTACATCCAGACTTACTATGTCCTTGTCCGTGAGGAGACAGGATCACTATTATCAAAGAACCATCATTACAATTACTTCCTCGTTATGCAACCCTGTCACCCACTAACTGTAGATTTCTGACAATATACTCATCCATAGTATTTCCTGTTAATCCTATTGTGAAAACTACCTGTGAAGATCTCAGAGTCTATGATAACTGAGACAAAATACCTGAAATTGCTCCCACAGCAGTTAATCACATGGTAAATTAGTTCTCTATGCATTTGATATATTTGTGATTATATGCTTTACTTGTTATAAGTGATCTGCAAACAGTTTCAACATATGCTGAAGTGTGCTTATAAATCCTTCACTGCCCTTGCCCAAATGGGGTCAGGCTCAATAGTATTAAAATAAATAAGAAAGAGGGTGAATATAAGACTGTTTTGGTTTGGATCAGTTCTATAATCTAACTATGATGTCACAGACCTTATTACTTGTGTTGTAGTTTAAATGCTCTCATGAAACACGACTGGAACATTCTGCCATAATAAATTCTAGACTGGTTGCCAATTTAAATAATTTCACAGCCATTGTAAAGTATAAATTTAAAATTCCCGAGGGGAAAAAACTTCCTAATTAAGTGTATATGTACAGATACCAAATTGTTAATTGAAAGCTTCAGTTCCAAACAGTGAAGCTTAGTAAACTGAGAATACTATGTGTTTGCCTTTATAAGTTTAAGCCCTCTCTGTTTTGCTTTGAATTCTAAATACGATACTTTCATAATGAGAACACATCTGGGGGGGTGGAACCATTGTGCAACTGATGGCCTGAATTCTGATATACTGACTGGTTACCACCACTTACTTCATAGAATGCAGATAGAATATACTTTGTGTTACCGGAAGTAAACACAGTGAATGTAAAGCTGATTTACTCAAGAAATTTAAATATAAACATATATTTGTTCAAAATCATCATAGCTTCTGAAACATAAATGTTCTAATGATGTTATTTATGTTATAACAGCTCTTCTCTTTCACCTTCACAGCAACAAAACTATAGACAGTGATCAGGACAGTCACTTAGCCTTACACTTAGAATAACATTGCTAGTTACCTCTTCTCCCTGCCATTCTTGCTTTAAAGCCAAACTTTTATAAAAGTTTTACAAACTCTTTTTTTGTGTTCCAAACTTTTATAAAAACAGATGGCACCTTGAAGGATGACATTTTATTCTCATGATATTTCATGGGCTGCCCTTTATTAATCTTTATTATGCATAATCTTATTCATAGCATGAAAAGAAAACAAATAACAGTAATGGAAATGAGGCAAAGAAGATCAGATAACAAAAGAGAACATATAAAAATTCTGTTTTTGTTTATAACACTTTAAGACTAGTGAAAATAGCTAAAACAACATAACTAATAGTTATACTAATACCTTTTAGTGGATTTTTAGATTATACTAACACGTATTTGTACAGTTATACTAAAGGAAAAAAAAAAAAACCTGCTCTAATAGACCTTTACCCAATATAATGGCTCTACTAAGAACTCTTCATATTACACCCCTCAATTACTGATAATCACATAGAATACTCACTTTAAATACCTCATTAAATAGATACAAAACTAGTGAGAAGAGTCGCAATACTTTAATGGTGCTTTTTAGGGAATTAGTTTGTTAAGCTTTGTCTATATAGAAAAAACACTGGCAGGGATAGTCATTTTTATTACTTACCTAAATATGATAACCCACCCCATAAACACTATACTATACCACAGATCCATAAAATTAATAACGATTTACTCCCTGCATTATTCCTGGTCCAAGGGGATGGTGGTTAAGCACTGGTGAGGGACGGGAATAAAAAGATGCTTTCTTAATTCTATTTTATCAGTATTTGAACATAAATCATTATCACAAACATTCACTCTAGACTTATTTTACAAATATCCTAAATACATAAATGTGGGAATTTGACTCATGGAATATCAAGGGGCTCCAGAGTAAGAAGAAAAGAAAACTTTTCCTTCACCTTAGCCTAAAAGCTAAATTAAACTTCATACTGATCCAAGAAACCCATTTATCAATTGAACAATGGTCAGAAATTAAAGAAAAAAATGGATTAGAGATATCATAGCTTCTGAAGGCAAATCTAATAGTGCAGGGGTAGCTATAATAATTAAAAACCAGTTCCAAGATAAAATTTTGGAAACCAATGTGGACAAAGAGGGAAGATGGTGCTATATAACTATTCTAACTCCAAATCTTCCTAAACCTATTCTTATCCTTAATGTTTACACCCCCTGCAAAAGCCAACACATTTTTCTCGCATCATTATACCCTATTTTAAATAAATTCCAAGATTATTAAATGATTCTAGGTGGAGACTGGAACTCATATCTAAATTCTGATAAAGACAAAACAAGTACAAACTCAATACATAATAAGCAAGCCCACCTAGCACTAAGAGAACTTATTCAAGATTACAAGTTATATGACCCCTTTAAGTATGGAGATAGTCTAAATAAATCCAACAGATTCACATTTTACTCCCTATGCCACAAAATGTGGTCAAAAATAGATTTTTTTTCTAATTTCAGACTCATTTATTAATCTAGTCCCAAAAATGACCATACACACTAGATACCTCTCGGACCACTCCAAAATTACTTTAAACCTCAATGGATTCACAATGAATAACATAATGAAAAAAAGTTACAATTGGTCTTTGAACCCCAACCTTCTAACTAAAAAGGAAATAATAAATGATATTCAAACCTTACTCAAATCAACTTTATCCAACATTCCTAACTCCCAATTACCTGTGGATATTGAATGGGCAGCAACTAAAGCCCAAATTAGGGCAATACTAATTAAAAAAGCATCCTACTATAAAAAAGTTCAGCTTAAAGAAGAACAAGACTTAGAAGCCAAAATTCAAAAGCTTGAGAATGACCTATTAAAAAATTATAATACACAAACTGAATCTGAAATCCTGAAACTTCAAAAAGATTTATACCTATTACATAACAGCAAACTATCATTTTATGAAACCAAAATACTAGCTAACTATGCTAACGAAATCCAAATACCATCAAGAGCTTTGGCCAGAATCATAACCCAAACCAAACCCCCCTCCCAAATTTCCAAAATATTCTATAAAAATATCCACTACACAAATACTGATGATATTAATAAAATTTTCGAGCAAATATATTCACATACCAATGGAGACCAGACATCAATAGCCTCTAAAGAAGAAAGAACAAGTTTCCTTCAAAAACTTGATTTCCCAAAACTAGATTCAAAACAGCAAAAAAAGTTAACTGAACCTATCTCTATTAGTGAAATAACCACAACTATCCACCAAATAAAATCACACAAAGCCCCAGGCCCAGACGGTATCACAGTTGAATTCTATAAAACCTTCTCCCCTATAGTAGCTCAAATTCTAGTCCACATACTGAACTATATAATAAACAATAAAATTAATGACCCACACTTTAATGCATCTAAAACTATTTTTATACTCAAAGATCAAGCAGACCCAAAGAACCCAGATAACTACAGACCCATCTCACTATTAAATATTGACAACAAAATACTAACATCCATACTTGCAAATAGACTGAAAAAACTACTAGATAAAATTATCTCTCCCGAACAATCTGGTTTTACAACACTCAGGCAAACAAGTGATAATACATTAACTCTTAATACTCTAATATCCCAGGCCAATCATTGTAACCTGAATATATATGCTCTAATTACTGATGCTCATAAAGCCTTTGATAGAGTAAATATTGATTTTCTACTCCAAACATTACCTTATTTCAATATTCCTCAAAAATTCATCCAGATCCTGCAAATTATATACAACAAGCCTTATACATCTTTATATATTAACAAAACTTGGTCTAACAAAATTTCAACAAAAAATGGAACCCGCCAAGGATGCCCTCTATCTCCTATACTTTTTAACTTATACCTTGAACCGCTCTTCTTAAATATGAAACAGAATCTTTACTATAATCCCCCAATACTATTTAACACTAAAATCTACCTCTCAGCCTTTGCAGATGATTTAAATATTTACTGTACCACACCAATCTCAGATGTTAATAAAATACTATCAACCATAGATCACTTCTCAAAGATATCAAACTACAAATTAAATCTTAAAAAAACTAACATATTCCCATTAAAAACCTGCAAACCATTCTCGCTCCTACCCCTAATAGAAAAAATAAAAACAAAAGAGATAATCAACTACTTAGGCATCACTTTCTCAACAAACAATAAAGATTTTTACTTAAATAATATAACTCAAAAATGGCAAAATATTATTTTAGATCTTAACAGATGGAAAAACCTTAAACTACCTTTTCTAGCAAAAGTCTCAATAGTTAAAATGAATGCAATACCCAGATTACTTTATATATTCATGACTACTCAGTTAAACATACCCAATAAATTTTTTAGACAAACTCACAGTCTGTTTGCAAAATTTATATGGGAACCAAAAAAAAAAAACAGAATCTCTTATATCAAACTTATGACCCTAAAAAGTAAAGGTGGTCTAGACCTTCCCAATTTCGAGACGTATTACCTAATTACAAACGCCAATAGAGTGCTGCGAATAGCTGAATACAACCCAAAGAACAAAGACTGGTCCCCAATGTGGATAACAATATGCCAAAGACACATCAAAAGCTTGGATATCAACCCCAAAGCCTTACCATTTCTAAATACAAGTTTAATAAAATGGTACAAAATATTAGAACCACTGAAACACTCCATTTTATTAACTCAAAAACTCTTCAAATATCTAAACTTAACCCAAACTATGATGATGCTACAACCCTTGCACAAAAATACCAACCTTAAAATGAACAACCAGTCTCTAAACCTGAATCCCTTCCCTAAATTAATTAATATAACCATCCAAGACATATACCCTTACATTAACGACTCTATACAAGAAATAAGGAATCATTGGAACCTCTCCAAATCCTATACAGTGATTTTAAGGCAAATTAAAGAATTATATACCAACTATTTACAAAATTGCAATATGAACAACAATGATATTACAACCTGTAACTCTCTATGGAAAACCATCCTATCAACTAAAAATATATCACTAATACAACATACAAACTAATTAAAGACATTGAATTCCAAAAATGATCTTCTTGTTTCAGATTACTGGAGAAAAAACAATCCATCCATCAATACCTTCAATTAAACTAAGCTATCAACTTAACAAATAGATTCATACCTCATAAGAAACTGGCATTTACCCAACTGATGATCTATAACAATGCATATTTCACACCCGCCATCTTACATATATTTAACTCTACAAAATCCCCTCTTTGTCCGCATTGTAAAATTCAAACGGCTGATATAATCCATTTATTCTGGAGCTGCAAATGTGTATTTAAACTTTGGAACTCCCTTAAATTCCAGTTGCAAAAAATGGGCTATCCAACATCCACACTCTCCTGGGAATTTACTCTCCTACATATTCTACCAAATAATATCTCTAAAACTCAAGCAATTACTATGATCAATGTCTTTCTATTACTGAAACTCTATATAGCAACCCATTGGATTAACCTAAATAACACATCTTGGGAGCATTTCAAATTAATGGTGACTAAACATTTTCTAGCCCATAAAATTCTAATCGATAAAGGGAATAAAAACATTAATCACAGGAAATTATGGGAACAAATCTTCAATATTATTCTGGCCTAGCACATGACAAAGTATCAGACTTAAATACAAATGAGAGCCCCCCCCACTAAACTATATTTGTAGACCAAGAAATTTTCTCCTTTTTCCTATTTTTTTTAAGGTATATGCACAATCACAACAACTCCCACTGAATTGTATCAATTTTTTCCCTCAAATATTGAAAGTGTCTATGTATTTAATATAAATAGTATTGATTGATTGTTGTATTTCTATTTGTACTATCCTCAATGTATAACAACTGCTTACTGTGAAGAGGTTTTACCTCTGTCTGTGCTACTATGTATGTTATTTTAGATTAATGAAAATAATAAATAAAAATTATTGAAAAAAAGAAGACTTTAATCCTGAAAACAGTGTTGACATCTAGAAACAAAATCCAAGCTATAAGCCAGTTTGTTCTTCCTGTCCTAACTTACAATTTTGGAGTGATTGACTGGCCCCAAAATGTGTTGGATAGATTAGATAAGAAAACAAGAAGGATGCTTCATGCTCACCAAATGTTTTATAAAAATCAGTGCATACCAAGATTATATATTCACCGTTCTCAAGGAGGGATGGGCCTCCTTGAGATTGATTACATATATAGATCTGCAATTGTGGGACTCCACACATATCTGCTGACCTCACAAGACTCAAATGTAGTGAAAGTTTTGAAACATGAGGAGAATAAATCTAAGATGACTTCTCTGCTCAATCTAGCAGAAGCATATTGGCGTCAAACAGGAATGGAAGTCAAACCAGAAGTAGATAAAAATCAGGCAGCAACTGAATGTGCCATAAAACAAAAGAAAGAATAAAGGTAAAGGATCAGATGCGAAGGCAAGAAATGTGGAACATGCATAAGTATAGTTGCAAGTATAGAAAACTTCGGGAAGAACCTCATGTTGCTCAGGAACGAATACAGGAATGGTTAAGGAGAGATGAATTAAAACCAAGAGATGAAATGTTAATATTGGCAGCTCAAGACAGTGGACTATGTACATACTGGTTTATAAAGTCCATTGAACATGTGGGAGAGACAGACAAATGTAGATTTTGTAAAATAGAATTGGAAACAGTTGCACAACTCATTGCTGGTTGTGACATACTAATGGCAGAAGAACTGTGTACTGAAAGGCATAATAATGTGGCAAGACTGTTGCACTGGGGATTGTGGAAACATTATGGTATTGAAATGGTTGAAAAGCACTGGAAACATGAGCCACAAAGCATTATAGAAAACGATGAAGTTTGCATCACATGGGATCACCCATTACCAACAGTTCAGAAGATAGATGCTAGAAAACTGGATATAGTGTTCCATGAAAAGAAGGCAAAAGTAGCATTGATCATTGAAATCACCACACCCAGTGACTACAGTGCCTTGCGTACAGAGAGCACAAAGTCATAATATATCAGGATCTGTAGGCAGAAATGTGGAAGAAAGATAACCAGACTTTTCCAATAGTAGTAGGAGCAATGGGTCTTATAAGAAAGAATCTAAAATAATATTTAAATATGTTACCAATACATCTAAAAACATATGAATTGCAGAAGGAGCCATTATTGGGCACATTGCGGATGCTGGGAAGAGCAATTTTGGCTGACATTAAAGACTGAAACAACACTAATTTTATGAATTTATTCAAAAGTTGACTTAGGAATGGGGCCCATTCTCATCATGGTATTAGAAACCCAAAAGACTTGGAGAAATTAAAAAAGGGAAATACCATTATATCTACTATTTACTAGGTCGCATAAATATGAGAAGATTCCAGAAGACTGCAGACATGCATTTTTAAAGCCTGTCTTTATGGGGAAAGGAGAGTAGGGTAAACCCAGTCATACAGACCATTAAGTTTAATTTATGTTGTGGTAAAATAATGGAGAGGTAATATTGAATAGTTTATTATCAGAATTGGAAAGAATTGAACTTGAAACCATGTATCAGCACACATATGCTGAAAACAGATTTATTACAACCTGTAATGTGATGCTCTATAACAATATAATAACAGCTATGATGAAAAACTGTGCTGTGATGTAATTTATATAGATTTAACTTCAGTATTTGACAGGGGTATTCACAAAACCCTAACAAATTACAACAACTAAGTACTGATGCAATTTTGATAAGATGGATAGTGTATGGCTTACAAATAGGGCATGGCAAGTATCATATACCAATGAGACAGGTGAAATTTGAGGTTACAGTCAGGATGTCCCATTCCCATACTTGTTAAGATTGTATCTTTCAGATCTATCTTTTTCTTCTGAGGTGTTTTACAATCTGTATGCAGATGACTTGAAATTGGGTAAACTGATTACATGTGTTTCAGAAAGGGCATGTCTGCAAAAGAATCTGACTAAATCAACCATTTGGGCACAGGGGAAAATATGCTGATAAATGCATCAAAAACTAAGCATATGAGATTTGGTAGACATAAATTGAAAGGTGAATATTTAATACAGCACATACTGATTGAAATTGTAGCTGTTTTTAAGGACCTGGCTATATGGGTAGATTCAGCTATCAGTTTTTCTAATCATATCAACCAATTAGTTAATGATAGTTATACAACTATAGGGTGTATAAAACAATTTATAAAGACTAGGAAATCAGAAATGATAGAGTTTTTGTTTGTTAGTTACATTAGACACAAACTTGAGTATGGAATAACAATCTGAAAACCTTATAAGAAAATAAGCACAAGTAAATTAAAAAGAATACAGTTGAAATCCATGGATATGAAAATGTATAGATATTTAAGAGGAAACCTTACTGAGGTATACATTTAGAGATAACTGCCTCTGGAAAGGCTTGAGCTTATCAAAACGTAGTATAGAATCATCCAAAAAACTATGTAGAAGATTCTATAGGAATAAGACGTGCACTAATTGGTTCTCTGAAAGAGTAGCTGATGCATGGAATAGACTACCAAATTTATTTTATTTTTATTTATTTATTTATTTAAATTTTTGACCGGGAGTGTCCGACTGGACGTGGGTCCATTTTCAGTGGAGGCCCAGGGAGAAAAGCTCCACAGTAAAACAAACAGACAGTACTTACATTGGATTACATAGCGATTAACAATTTAACATAGAAATTACTTACAACATATTTACAGATGAGGAACATAGTACATCAGTAGACAACAAGAATCTTTATCTGTGAAGTACATAACAGGCATTAACAAATGTAACAATGAGAAGTTCCTGCTGTATAATAAGTACTAGGCTTATGAGCATCTGAGCTTGCTATAATCAAGGTAGTTAGTGGAGTGGAAAGAAAGGTAGTAGTTGGATCAAATTGCATTAAAACAAGTACTAGTTTAGTATTTTTATATTTTTAACTAGTTTTGCTACAATTTATCAACTTTTAATTAAAGGAGGTTTGATATATCAATATGGAACCACTGCTTTTATGCATATGCTTACATCTTTTTTCAGTAAAAGGTCAAAATATGAAATAGTTACATTTCTTTTATATTAACCAAAAATGTGAATGACTTTTAAATGGAAACAGACTTTAGGCTAGTAGTAATGCTCACATTGTTAATTTTGTATTTAAGTACAGAGTTTGGGACATTTCATTTATAACGGCTGTCCAGATTTTTTTAATGTTTAACTTGAAAGAAAACAAGAAAGATAATATATTTTGCACTTGGACTTTTCCAAATTTACAATATTTAAAAAATGCATAAATACAGTCCCACGGTGAAAAGGAAGTAATTCAGGAAAAGTAAAATATGTTGGAGCAGGGGGCTGGATAACTAATTTTTATGTGTAATACACTGACGTTGATGCATAGCTTTGCCACTCAATGTATAAGTACAACTAACTATCTGTAGTGGTCTTCAGTGTTATTAGCTCAATAAAAGCACAGTCTTGTTACTGCATGCGCTATCGTTTTAATAGCTTCTTTGGCCTACTGGTTTAGGTTTGGAAAATAAGTTACCCACAAACTTCAAATTTCAAATAATACTTTATTTTACATAAAGCTCATAAAAAACAATTAAATCACTAAATCATATTCTCTTTCAATAGCAATTAGTTAAATAAAATAATAAGGTTCTGATTTATTTCACTGCTTTTCATTATATCTCAGTCCAAGAAAAGTTCATGCTTCATATTGTAGGGTCTTTAATTTGCACAATTTATCATCAGAAGACATCATTTCGGTCATTAAAATTTCCTTTTTGACTCGCCAAAGAATGTTCCTTTATTGATGATCATTTGAACGTATTTCTCTTGAGATTGTTTCTTTTCTAAGGTCTATTCCATCTGAAGTTCTTTAATGCTGCTGTCCCAACCTTCTCCTCTGAGATTCTAGCTCTAAATCCCTTCTTTGTCTGCACAGTAGGGAATTCCACCCATGTCTTCCAGCCCTGAGTCTGTTCCCCACTACAGTCCCCTTCTTCGCAGCCAGGATACCTTTGTCTACTGTGGTACTATGTCTTCTCCACTTTGGTGGGTGTCTTCAGATTTGCCAACTAACATAGAATTCTTCTTTTTGGACAAGGCAGCATTTCTTCCTTCGGTACTTTTCCGTTATTGAGGCAACACTTCAAATGAGCACTTGGAATGTTGTATTTGCAGCGTTGTTGCTCTTTTTAAATAGAAATATATTTATTTCATTTTCATAAACATGTTTTGTTTCAATGTATTAAGATGAGCATCATCATGAAAATGACAACATCAACAAACCTTTATTTTCATTGCAGACACTACCACATGTAGTAAGTTAAGTTTTGGTAAGCTTCTGATGCACACATGTATTGTATAAAGTACGCGTTTCTTGTTGCTGGTGTTTTTTTTTTTTTTCCCGCAGTGCTGCTGAAGTGGCCAATACACACAATTACTTTCCTGTCACTGGTAATTATTAAATGTGATACTTAACGGCTGCTTCTTCCTTAATGAAAATAGCTTATTTACAATATTTGGAAGGTAACACCTACGTTGCAGTGCTGATTTTACTAACATCATAGTGGTTATGAACATTTTCCTTAAAGTACACACATCAGGGTACTTTTACTTTAGGGATCACATTTAATAATTATCATTGACTGGAAAGTAAGTGTGTGTAGGGCCCACTGCAGCAGCACCTAGGGGATGACTGCAAGCTCCTGGTAAGATTCCAAACGCTCATTTTTGAAGTGTTGCCCCAATCTTATTTTCCTGCTAATAGTGAGATGCAATTGCAGATAAAGTGAGTAAGTAGCATAGACAGAACAGATCAGTAAATTTCAACATGTATCACACTGAGCTTATGATCACTTTAAGCTTTTGACTACTCTGTCATTCGTATAGGTTCATAGGTTCATAGGTAGGTACTAGGCTATTGGCCCTAGGGCCTATATAAGCCTAGCCAAAAAGGTACCCTGGCTTTCATCACCCAAGAAGATTATTTTCCTGTGTCACTGTTGAGCAAAGCCACAGAAGAGATCCCCAGGGTGAATTTCCTATTTCCCATCCAGTCATCAAGATTTTGTTTGAAGAGTGCTAATGAGGAGCTCGGTTTGAAATAGATAGGTAGTTTGTTCCAGAGTATGGGAAGTCTCTAGGACAGGAATCTATCCCTTGTGCATGTTCTGTTTATTGTGTTGACAAGGTTTAGGTCCCTAGAGCATGTAGCTCAGAGGGATTGGGATTTCTTTAAGTGAAGCATGTCCAACAGCTCTGGGTTTGACATAGCTTTGTATGTCAGGCAGAGATTGCCTCTGAGTAGGCGATATGCAGTGGAGTAAAGCTGGAGTTTTTTGAGACGGTCTGCATAGGGCATCTGTTTGAGGCCAGTAATCCTCTTTGTGAGGCATTTCTGTGGCCTTTCCAGTTGTTGTAGATGTCTTGTGAGGTACATACCAAAAGTGGTGTTGTACTCTATAATAGGTCTAATGAGTGATGAGTAGAGGGGAACAATGACCTCTTTTTTCCTGGATGAGATATATTTTGTGATGAGATGTGCCACGTAGAAAGATTTCCTGACTACTGTGGCGATGTGATTATCAAAGGAGAGACTACTGTCCACATGTGTCCCAAGGTCTCTTATCACACTTTCGGTGTTAAGTAGACTACCGCTCATGTGGTAGATCATGGGTACAGAGTTTTTACCAAAAGGGATGACAATGCACATTTTGACATTGAACTTGAGGCCATAACTTTGACACCAGGCATTTGTCTCAGTGAGGCCCTTTTGTAGGATGTCCACATCATTAGGAGTTTTGATTATGGCTCCTAGTTTGCAGTCATCTGTAAACTTCGTTAGCCAAAGACCTTCTGTGTTAGCCTGTACTTCAGCGAAGTAGATACCAAGCAGGAGAGGACCCCAGAACTGAACCCTGTGGTACTCCACTTGTCACTGGTCTGAAGTCGGATTTGGAGTCTGCTACTTTCACAGTGTAGGTTCTATCAGTGAGCCAATTGGCAACCCATCTTGTGACATAAGGATTTATACCTAGTTTAGTGAGTTTATCTATTATTCCAGAGTGGGGGATGGTGTTGAAAGCCTTGGCAAGATCTAGATAGGCTGTGTGAACCCCCTTATCTTCATCTATGGCTTTGGTGACTGCTTCAAAGAAGTCTATCAGGTGTAGGAGACATGATCTGTTTTTTTTCAAATCCAAACTGGGTGGGGTCCAGAGTTTCGAGATTACCAATGTCTTTGTTTATAAGTTCCATGATGATACGTTCCATGGCCTTGCAGACCAGGCTCATCAGGCTAATGGGACACTAGTTCCAAGGGTCTGTGGTGGTGCCCCCTTTGTGGAGAGGGATAACCATCGCTGTGTGTCATTCAGTGGGTACAAAGCCTGAGATGAGGCTATGATTTAACATGATACTTGCGGTGCCAGTTCATTCTGTAGTTCATGTAGAATGCAGCCTGGGATGTTGTCAGATCCCATGGATGCTGTGTTCTTGGCTTTGCAGAGTGTATTTTTTACCTGTGCAGCCATGATTACAGGAATTTTGCATTCTTCCGGTATAGAGATGGGGCCTCTAGGGGGTGAGAGGGGATGTAAAGTTAGCACTGAACCTATCTGCCAGGATGTTAGCAATATCAGTTGGTTCTGTATATTTAGTGCCATTGTGCTGTAACTCGGAGCAGATCTGAGTGTTGCCATTGAGATTCTTGAAATAGCTATCGAGTGCTTTGTGGTTGTCTTTAGAATTAGTCACGATTTTGTTTTCGTAACTAGCTTTAGAGGATTTTATGAGAGATCTCAGCTTCTTACTGAGGCTGAACAGGGAGTTCCTCCAATCATGGGATTTTACTCTTTTTTGCAACAGTTTCTTCTTCTGTTGCAGAGTTTGTCTGTGGCAGGGGACCACCAAACTGGCTTCCTTTTTTTGGAGGATAGCATCTTGGTTTGTTTAGGGATAGCATGATCCATACACTCATGTAAGTGCTTATAAAGTGCATTTGTGTAGGATTCAGCAGTTGTAGCTCTATTGCCCATCTGCATGGGTGGCGTGAAGTTTGCAACGTCTGTCTTAAGAAGCGTGAAGTTGGCTTTGGAGAAATTTTTTACGGTGGCTTCCATAATGGGGGGTGGGGGCGGGATGTGGATGTCTATGGTGATTAGCTTGTGGTCAGATCTGACCAATGAGGAACTGACCTCTGGTGTGGAACACCAGTCGCCCATGTTGGTAATGACCAGGTCTAGGATATTGCTGCCCCTGGTGGGAGTGTGTATAAGTTGATCCAAGGCATTGGAATTTATGAATTCCAGAAAACGTTGAACAAAAGAGTTGGTACATGAGTAGTTTTCCCAGTTAATGGTGGGGTAGTTGAAATCGCCCATTATTAAGGTGTTATGTTGTACCCTAATATTTTCCAATGTATCAAGAAATGAGGAGTGGGAATCCTGGGGCATGGTGGGGGATCTGTAGCAAGCTACAGTTTGGATTGTGGTCTTGCCCAGAGTTAGTTGCACTTGGATAATCTCGGATGCACTATGCTGAACAACTAGCCTGGCGGTGTGGATATCCTTAATGAATATGGACACGCCTCCGCCTTTAGAGTTTCGGTCCAGGTTAGGTGGCCAAAAGGTGTGATATGAATTATAGGCTGGTAATGCAGGGGTACTCTCTGGAGCCTTGAACCAAGTTTCTGTCACTGCACAGATGTCGTTTTCCAGTTTAAGGAGTGCCTCGAGTGAGTGTATTTTGAGGTTTAGACTTCTAGCATTGAGTAGCATTACCCTCAGATTTTGCTTGCTTGTATCTGTTACAGTGGTGAGTTTGTCATTTGAACCTTGCCTAAAAAAGGCACTATAGGGGGAATAACAATAAGTTACAGTACAAACATCAGGGTTCTTTGTAACCACTATGATGTTAGTAAAATCAAGATTGCAGCCTAGGTGTTACCTTGAAAATATTGTAAATAAGCCATTTTCCATAATGAAATGAGTATCGGAAGTTCTAACATACATTGTTTGTGCAGTTAACATCAGATGGGGATTACTTGCGAAAAGATAAGCAGCGACATGTTAAATGGAAAGTGCTCATTTGTAAGTGTTGCCCAGATAACGGAAAAGTACCCTTCCTTCTCTACGCTGTAATTCTAAGAACTCCCTCTATATCTAAACATCTCTTAGTGAACTTTCTGTCTCTTTCAAAACCCTATATCACACACATAGTGGGTACTGTTTCACACATCCGCCTCCAGCTCTGATCTGGAGGTACAAGCTTCTTGTTTTGCCTGCCAACTTCCACTTTGGCTACCTGCATGCCTTTATGTCAGTGAGGCTTCATCCAGTTGTCCACATCTGCCACACATCTGCCACAATGACTATATGTGATGTCTACATTTACTATGGGGGGGGGGGTGCTATTTCTGCTGCTGCCACACTGATGTTTGCCATTTTGGCTCCCATTCTGACCACACTCACAACCTCTGTTACCTGCATAATATCAGCTATTGCATCTTTGGTTTGTAAACCTTTGTAATTCTGCTGCTGTTTGAGAAGATCTTAAGTTCTTTGCAATCGCCACATGTTACAGTTTGGAATGAAGGCAATTTAATTATGTCTTAATATTTTGTGTCTCAACTTCTTTTGGGTTCACCAGGTTGGTTATTTATTTATTTATTTATTTTTTGCTGCTGTTATTTTCCTGAGTTTAGGATACCAACCTCAGTTCATAGTTTTTTTTTTCAGTTTTCACCTCTTAGTTTGTCTGTTGCACTTTATTTATAAATGCAGTCCATTCACTTCCATGTTTACTTTTTCATTTTTATTCCTTCATTTGCAGATGTAGATGTGTTATTTGCTTCTCCAGTCTTCTCTGAACTTCAAGATCAATTCCAATGAAGCTTCAGACATTAAGGATGTCTGTAAGTCATAACTCTGATCTAACTTTCCCCTTTGTTATTTCATTGATTTTGGCTTTTTTCCCAGTAGATGGCACAGCAGCAAATTTTCACTGTGCACCTTAAGACCAGTTTTACACATTAATACTGTCTGAGCAACCCTTTCACTGATTTGGCCATTTTCTGACTGCAATGAATTTTGTACCTAACTGCTTTCACACTAACCAGGTTAGTGTCTCTTGGAACAAAGTCAAACGTAATTTCCTCTGCTAGATAAAGTGAGGGTTGAGTGTAGCATGACCTCAGGGTTAGTCATCTGGATTTCAGATTTGTTAGGATGCTGTGTCACCCATTTGCCCAACTTGGGAATTTTAGACACATCATGTCAGGACTTAGATTTTGTAAACTGCTCTTTGTCACATAACACCTGTTCACATATTTGTTATTAGGTTTCATAGTAGAAGTTATTTGTGCCTGTGTTGGAGTTAATACATTTTCATTTTCCAGTGCAGACTTTGCTAATATACTGCTCTGTCCTAACAACAAAAGACTTTTTCATTTTATTTATTTATCAATGATTGACCAGATTAGTTCCACTAGGCTACTAGCCTCTTTTTAGGGAAGACCCAAGGTGGTATTTTTATACTACTAGGGGAAATTTGGATAAAGCATAAGGGCAATAGGTGCTGTGGAATCTTTTTATATCCAATCTGAGCTACTACCATCTTGAGCAAACCTCAGTTTAATGTTTTATTCAAAGGCAACAGACTTGGTAGTGCAGTATAATACTGTACTGTAGTGGCAGCAATTGATCTACCTTGTGTGGGAGTAGAACATGCAACCTAATATACCAAAGGCGAGTGTGCTACCTGTTGCTCCATTGACATTGCTGTTGATGTGTACTTGGCTATACTTTAATGTTTTTGCTGCAAAAATCATACAATGCAATTCTTCTTTTTACCCTTTTTTAATATTTGAAGGTCTTTCTGAGAAAAGCTTTTTATTAAACACAGGTGGTAAGTATTTTAGTCTGGGATCCATTACCCATCATATTCCATTTTAGATATGTGTAGGTTAATCATCACACTGCCAGTTTTATTTGTTTGTTTCTACAACTTTTGATTCTACATATTTCTACAAGCTAAGTAGTCTGAACTACAGCTCTGTTCAGTTTACCTGTCCTTCTGGTATTTACAGCATGAAAATCGTTGCTGTTTTCTTTATGAGGCACGTGATTCTACTCAGTGAAAGTCAATTCTTTCTACTTGAGAAAATCATTTTTTTTTTTTGCAGGTTTATCACAGCAACATGATAACTATGATTTTCAAGACTTGAATTAACATAGTCAGTGCCTTAAACTATTTCAGAAGCTCATTAGCAATGCTCTCATTCCAAATTTTTCTTCCATATTCAGCATATGCTGACTGGTAAATATAGTTCACATCTATATCTTTGTACTAGGTTTACACACAGCTTTTTCAAGTTCAAGAATCACTTCCTTTGGTCCTTCGTTATCCTTCTAATACTTACTTCATCTTTTCATTCTTTTCCTTTAGATTATTCACACTTGCATCAATTATTTCTTTAAACATAACCATTGTTTGCCTGCACTCACTATATCACTTTGCTTGGAACTCCCAAGCTTACTGTTTTTTTCACAGCTCATGTTTTTTACAAGAAGTGCATAGCTTTATTTAAATAAAGCAAATAATTATTTGTCTGTCTTACTTTGAAAAATCCTTTGTTGGCTGAAGTTAGCTTTTTAACTTTTTCGACTTCTTTATCATCTTATTTTTATTTTCATAAACCAGCTGCTCCAGTTTTACTATTGAACTCACAGTTTTGATATAATGCCCCCCGGTTACTTCACAGAGTGTTAGGCATTGCAATTTGTTCCATTTTTTATCCTCCACTTTTAGGGGTATAAAATCTATTTGGACCTATGGCTCCTTTTCATTATAATATCATCATTTAAAACAAGATTTGAATCAAAACATTGTTCTTTCCAGTTGTTTTAGTACTCTGTGAACTGGAATCACTTTTTTGGATTAATGTTCTGACCTTCTGTTGTTAAGCTGTAAAACCTCCAAGGAGTGCTTTGTTTGTAACTTATAAAGCCATAATTTCTGAAAAACCCAGCATTGTCTTTTGCACAAGTTTATGCTTTTTTTTTAATAACATTTGTAACATTTGACTGCGACTAGCATACTAGGCATCCTCTGACCCATAACTGATGGGCCTACTGCATATCAGCAAGTCAAATGTCAGCAGAAATCCTCCGTCTAGATCTAAACCTCTTCTGTGGCATCAACAAAATGGTTTGGAGGGACAGGTATATCTCACAGAGGATACCACTGCTCTGAAATAGATTCCCCAAGTACATAAAACAAAGTTCATCCTTGTCCATATTCAACTGCAACCTGGATCTAAGGATGGGTATTAGAAAGTTTACTCTAGGACTGCCCCTATACTACTAATGGACAGAGGCAGCTCCTAATGGTTTATCTGGTACTTTTCCATTATCAGGGTAACAGTGTTAATGAGCGGTTTTTGCAGTTTCTGTTATCAGCCCAACATCGGACGCTTTCTGTAATCAGCCCAACATTGGAAAAGAACATAACTGTTTCCCCATTAAGCACCATTTCTTTTAATGTGAAGTGCCCCTCTGAGTTTGCTTGTGATAGCTCATTGAATACCCACCCGTGCTGCTTTACAGTTATCTGAGCAACTTTTTATCTGCATTATTTGGCTCTCAAAATGTGTTCTTTAGTTTATCTAAGCACTCAATTGTAAGACAACTATTGCTCTAAGAACCTCCTAAGCTTGTTTAATAGCTGTGACTGAGGGTTAACATTAGTTGACCAAACGTGTCCCGGTGCTATAACTGGGGCAGAGCAGAGCTCACACCCTTCAAAATGTGGAAGGCTGCCTGTCATCTTGTGGAGTAACTTAACAACATGAGCAGCACAACGACATGCTCAGCTGTTAGGAAGGAGATATTGTAGCATGGCTGTAGTTTTTCATATTTCCACAAATTTATTTTGGTTTAATGCTGTTTACCATGGATCTTTGTTAAAATAATCATTTCAAATACATAACTGACACTCTCTGTGTAAACCATGCACAAATATCTAAGGTTAAGGCTTGAAATGGTGAGCCATAACTTTAAACAGATCAGGGTCAAATGCTGACATAATTGGGGTGGGGACACTTTTCAAATATTAGTGCTACTAACTTAAGACATTAATAGAAAAACGCAAGGTGACAATATACATTTTGTAAAGTAAAAAGTCTGTAATTCTAATCATTATGTGTAATTAACCACCTTTTTTCCAAGAATCACCAGTTTGGGGCGGGACTGAGGGAATCAGGGTAACAGTTGAGAGGTACGTATTGAGGCACAGGATAGGTATGGTAGTGTGGTGATCTTTACTTTCACATACATTTAACCTCCCCGAAGCGTGTAACTACATGTAATTGTTGCCTCCCAAATACCCTTTCCAGTACTGAAAAAACATGGTCATTCAGGTTGCCACGGCAACACTGAGTCACAGAAGCCAGTGTAAGAAAACTGCTTATATTGGTAACGTAAAGTGCATCAAGCTTAACAGCTGTGTGAGGATGTAAAGCAGAGCTGTAACATGCCAGATAATGCAGATTACTCTACTTTTTAAGAAAAAAAGGCAATATCACACTTCTTAAAATGAAGTCAACTCTTCTTAAAATTTAGTGTGTGTTCGCGTTGAAGTTGAAAGTGTTGCCCCGTTAATGGAAAATACCGTTTATCCTATGTATGGGTCCCCTCAAATTATCTAAGGTTGTGATCTCATTTATTCTCATTAGTGGTGATATATAATTACCACCAATTGGATGGGTAAGACCAACTTAACACCAAATGGGATAGATTAATTCAAGCACCAAAAGAGAAATTTGAAATGCTTAAAATTATCTGCAAGGGCAGTTAGTCCTATATTTAAACACAAAAAACACTCTGCAAAAACACCCACTGGTAATCTGGAACAATCAGGATGCAAGGATCACGAACCAGGCGTTGAGTAAAAGTTCTTTAATTAAACAGCTTCACCAGCTCAGCGTAAAAAATGCAAACACTTCCAAAATGTAAAGTCAAGCGCTTTCACCCGGGCCCTCCCAGGCTTTCTCAAGACATTTTTACATAGGGTGGTGAGTCTATTTATATTACCCTTGCCCAACCCAAATGCTTTAATTAACAATCAATTATGTTATTATCACACTTACAATTTAAAGAGATAAAACATTTTCTATCTCAGTTATATAAATACAATGTTAGACTTTGCTCCCATAATGACCTGCACTGTTCCCTATTTTCTTTATTCCCATCTACCCAAATTGTTTACATTTTGTTAAAATTATTAGAAAACATATGCATATTTCCAATATTAACATCTGTTTAAAATTCTAACTAAAATCTTAAAAATCTTGCAAAACTACTTATAGCTAAAAACAATTATTGTTGAAAACCAAGTAGTTTCTATAATGATTCATAACCTTTTATAACATATCCAACATATCATTTTTAAAAATGTAATATAGCTTAACATAGCATTAGCCAGCAAAAACTGACCACTAAACACAGTTCTTATGGTGTCATTTAACCATCATTGACATTCTAAATCTTGGAAAAGTTTTTTAACGTCTCTGAGCCTGCTTCTTGTACTGATGTCCATAGTAATCCTAGTGCCAACCCACATCATTCAATTCTAAATTACCTGTTTTTGGTACCTAGCCACCTAATTTGTTTGTTTAAAGGGTGGTCATTCTCATACCTCATTTTATAGCTTTGCTCTTCTGATTTTTAATAAACTAGTAATGCTAATGGCCCCATTAAGCCCAGGGGATTTTGCTGCTTCTAACCTCACTTGCCAAAGCAGTTCCTTATATTCTAAGGATGTTTCCCAGTCTCCTCCTCTGGGGCCGGCGTGCACTTGTTCAAGCACCATGAACCTTAGTTCCATGTTTTCACATGTCAATGAATGCTTGAAAAATGCATTGGTCTCCTTCCCTTTGCTAATTTCATAGAGGTGCTCGTACACTCTTTTGGCTAACGTCCTCTCCGTTTTTCCTACATAGAAACATTGGCAATGTTGACATAACCCTAAATAGACTACTCCCTTAGCCTTACAATTGAAGTACCCTGGGGATTTTAAATAAATTTTTCTTGAATTTAAATAGAAGCCTTTTTTGTCAATCATATTCGGACACTGTCTGCAAGTGTTACATCTAAATGTACCATTCTTGCTATTTCTCCCTTCTTTCTTTGTCTCATAATTTGCTTCTAATAATTCTTTTAAATTTTTGTTTCTCCTTCTAACTAACTGGGGCTTATTGCCAAGTGTTTTCTTGAATTCTTCATTCATAGTTACAATTGGCCAGTATTTGTTAATAATCCTTTCCACTGACCAACTTTCGTTACAATTCGTGTGTACGAACAAACACCCTTGTTTTTTCACTTTTTCTCCAGCCTTGTTGTTGTTGTCTCTACGTTCTTCCCCTAGTAAAGGAAAATATTTGTCCTTTCTCTGGCCTTTTACCTCTGCTGTTATTTCCTCTATTAATTGTGTGGGATACCCCCTCTCCTCAAATAACATTTTCAAAAATAGGCACTCCTCGTTAAATAATACCTCTTCACTGCACATTCTAGCTGCCCTAATGATCTGTCCTTTAACAACTCCTTTTCTTTGAAATAAGGGATGGTTACTGTTAAAATGGAGAAACATATTAGAATAACTATTTTTTCTGTGTATGCGTGACATAAAGCAACCCTTTTCTGCATTTTTGCATAAATCTACATCTAGGTACTGCAACCTGTCCGCACTAATGTTACACGTAAATTTTAAAAATTCTGTGCTACCATTGATGTATTCAATAAATTGTTCAAGCTTTTCTATACTGCCCTTCCATAATATACATATATCATCTAGGTAGTGTTGATAATGTGCAAGATATTCTGCCCATCGCGTGTTGAATACAAATTTGGATTCCCAATAACTTAAGACAATGTTAGCATATGCAGAGGCACAGGGGGTCCCCATTGCCACACCTTTTTTCTGTCGGAATAATTCTCCACAGAAAAAAACAAAATTATTATTCAAAATAACCTCCATTAATTCAACTAACAATGCTATCATTTTGCCTCCCAATCTTGAATGTTCTGCCAGCATCTCATTGAACCATGCTAAACCAGTTCCATGTGGAATACTTGGAAATAGTTCCACTACATCCACTGTCACCATATACTCAGTTTCCTGATACAATTCTTTCTTAATACTCCTTAAGAATTCCCAGGAGTCCTTACATAAGCATTTTAGAGATGTTGTAAATTTTTTCAATATTGCATCTACGAACTTCCCAAGTGGTTCAGTAATCCCCCTAGCTCCTGCTACAATTGGTCTGAATACCAATGGTCGTAGCCCCTTGTGCACTTTGGGGATACCAAAAACAATGGGAGTGACTGGTTTAGGCACTAGGAGGTAGTTGTAAAGTTCTTCATTAATTGCTCCTTGATATAAATTGTCTTCTAGTTTGTACTTAATTTTAGCGTATGCAATATTCCTCTCATTCACTGACACCTGATTGTATTGTTCAATGATGGTTAAATGAGACCATAAGAACTGTGTTTAGTGGTCAGTTTTTGCTGGCTAATGCTATGTTAAGCTATATTACATTTTTAAAAATGATATGTTGGATATGTTATAAAAGGTTATGAAACATTATAGAAACTACTTGGTTTTCAACAATAATTGTTTTTAGCTATAAGTAGTTTTGCAAGATTTTTAAGAAGATTTTAGTTAGAATTTTAAACAGATGTTAATATTGGAAATATGCATATGTTTTCTAATAATTTTAACAAAATGTAAACAATTTGGGTAGATGGGAATAAAGAAAATAGGGAACAGTGCAGGTCATTATGGGAGCAAAGTCTAACATTGTATTTATATAACTGAGATAGAAAATGTTTTATCTCTTTAAATTGTAAGTGTGATAATAACATAATTGATTGTTAATTAAAGCATTTGGGTTGGGCAAGGGTAATATAAATAGACTCACCACCCTATGTAAAAATGTCTTGAGAAAGCCTGGGAGGGCCCGGGTGAAAGCGCTTGACTTTACATTTTGGAAGTGTTTGCATTTTTTACGCTGAGCTGGTGAAGCTGTTTAATTAAAGAACTTTTACTCAACGCCTGGTTCGTGATCCTTGCATCCTGATTAGTCCTATATTTACCAATGAATTGATTTCATAGTTATAGAAACATAATCTGTTCTTTAGCATTGCTTGCAAGGTGATGCAGTTCCTCTACTATTTCAGGCAACAACACATTCTTGCCTTTGTCAGTCTTTCTACCTTTAATTTCACAAAAATTTTATCAGAGTTATGCCAAAGAAATTTCCTAGCACATAACCTGTTATTTGACAAGTCTGTGCAATGATAACTACAGAGTGTTTTCAAAACAGCTCCTAATTAATGCTACAAAGATGCGGTCTGTATTGTTAGAGCAAATGCCAGTATGAGTGCAAGATTTTCTCTTTTGTCAATTCCACCATTTGTTAGTGATTTATTTTTTACAACTGGGCATCACTTTTTCTTTTACTATGACTTTTCAACAAGCTGGGCTTACTTTTCCCAAACAGTTTATTCAACTGCTGCAAAATTTCCAGAGTGCACCACTAATTTCCTGACATAAGATTTTCTTTTCTGTCGTATAGGTACCAGGTAATAGCAACAGTTTAAAACTGATACATGATTCATACTTTTGAAGCAGTACTTTTAACTATTTTAGAATACCAAACAACATAACATGTGAGAATTTAACATACTTTATTAAGTTCTTCAAACCAACGTGCTTCAAGCTTCACTTCTGAACACACTCTGCATTCTTTCCCTATTTCCTACCGTGACTGCTATAGATCCTCAGTGACTCCTTAGGTATTCCATTGAGCCTATATACCTGGTGTGCTAGAGGTGCTAGCTATGTCCTTAGTACCATTTACCTGGCACTTCAGGTGCCACTAACATTCTCTAATACAATATACATCAACAGAATGATAGATAGATAGATAGATATATAGATAGATAGATAGATAGATAGATAGATAAATAAATAGATAGATAGAGAGATAGATATGTGTGCATGCATGAGTTTGTGCATGTGAATATGTGTGTGAGTATATATATATATATATATATATATATATATATATATATATATATATATATATATGTGTGTGTGTGTGTGTACATATGGGGTATAATTCCACTTCTACAACATTGCCAATGTAGTACTCAAAGGAACACAGAATGCTCTTCCATATAAGCACAGTGCCTGTTTCCTTTTAGACTACCTACATGAATGAGCTGAATGGGAATATTCTTGGAAAGACAGGAAGCGTAGCAGATTCTCCTAAATGCTACATAATGGCCAGGATTAAATGATTATTTTCCCATTTCTTGTTTTTTGAAATTCAAAACTCTTGAGAGATAATTTATATATTTATATTTATGTATGTTTATATATATTTATATATTTATCTTTTGTACATTATTCCAGCGTATGATGACATTTCTGGTTGTTTTACTACTTTTTTGACATTTTTAGATTTGTCGGTTAGAAAATATGTGATTTTCACAGACAATTTATATTTGTTCCAGTAGGTTATATATTTATATATATTTTTAATAGCTGTTATTTAACAATATTATCAGTATTTATGGCTGGGTTTATTACCCCAACTTATTTATCTAGATTTATTTTGTCCAGGCACTTTAGTTTTTTCTAATTAGTTTTTTTTAATTAGTTAGCTGCCTTTTGATTGTAGCACTGTTTCCATTGGTTGTATTGGGCAGTGTGTTTATTTGAACTTTACTTATATATGCAGTTTTACAGCTTTGGGTGTATTTGTTGATCTGATGAAGTCTCTGAATTGTCAGAGATGAAAGCGCTTATCTACTGTGGTGAGCTATTGTGCTATTAATAAATTCTGTGAATTTTAAAGAGACTGCAACCTTCCATCTTCCTTTTGCCATTTTTTCGTATTTGGGTTTATGGTTTCATTTTTTCTTCAGTTAGTTATTGGCTTCAGGCATGCAGGAAGAGGAGTCGCAGGTCTTATTTTCACAGAAAATTGGATAGTCTATCAGTGACTTAACTCTGCTCATGCAAGAGATGTCGCAGAGATTGGATTGCATCGAGCAGATGCATTCGTCTCAGGCACCCCCGGAAGCAGTTGCTAACACCAGGGAAGCGTATTCCCAGAGAGGAGTTGTAGGGAATAACGCTCTTCATACACTACAAGAGCATGAGCTTGGTTGGATTACAGCACAGACAGGAGCTACTAATTTTCTACTTTTAAACGGACGGACATCCCAGGAATTGCATAATGCAAATGGTGGAGTTCACATGGAGGTTCCCACTATCTACGAGTAAGTAAGTACTGCGAGTTATTTGGATAACTTGAGCAAACTTGACAATTTACTTTTAAAATGAAGAAGCTCCAACTCGATAATATGTACTTTAAAGAGTGTCTTAGACTGAAACTGGTTCCCAAGGGACTCCGTGTTTGGCGGTTCCCTACTGGTCTTGTGACTAATTCTGTTGATACAGATGTTTGACTGCCATGGTTTCAAATATATAGATCTTGTGGTCAAACATAATGAGAAAACTATTGACTGTTTAAGTAGGGAAGCTACAGAATTGGATAAAATGAGTGTAGATGATCTTCACATGAGAATAACATTTTTGATTATAACTCTGTTTTCAAGAGTTTTGAACATCAGTTAATGAATATTAAGAACAGAAAATTAAAGAAGATTGAGAGGGACAGGGATATTTATGACTGTAACATTGCTTACCCTGAACCACCTAGGTCACAGAGTTGGGGTGTGGGTGAACAATGTAGGGATACACCAAATGAACATGAAGTTTTTTTAGACAAGGAGGAATATCCCCCCTGAGATGTTTGGAATGTTTGAGAGAATGCAGTTACAGGGACCATTACATGCAAGGGGCCCAGAATGTGAACAAGGGGTGAGAGTTTCACCATCCTAATTTATTTATTTATATTTATTTTATTTTACATTTGTTAACCGGGATGGTCCGACTGGATACATGTCCTTTTTCAGCGGAGGCCCGGGGAGAAAAGCTCCAACAGAGTTACATTGATAATTAGGTACAGTAAATGAGCTGAAAGAACTTAACAAAAACATAGGTTATTTACATACAAGTACAAGACTGCCATTACTATTTCTGAGATTACTACAAATGTAACATTAATAACATATTAGCAAGGACGGTAGGCAGTATAATGACAGAGTTAGACAGGATACATATTTCTTTATCACAGTATACAAAGTACTTATCATCTTAGCTAGTTGTTTATGTTTTAGTTAATGGCACAGAGCTAGTCTGGGTTTGAGCAAGGACATAGCCAGTGTGACTTGAAGTGGAGTTTTAGACTATTTTTGAATTGACTTAGAGAAGTAGCAAGCGTGATGTTATTTGGGAGAGAGTTCCATATTTTACCATATTTATTTTTTTAAAAAAACTTCATGTTCATTTGGTGTATCCCTACATTGTTCACCCACACCCCAACTCTGCGACCTAGGTGGTTCAGGGTAAGCAATGTTACAGTAATTCGAGAGGGAATTGGAGGGGGGAACCAGAGGGGGGGGTTCAGAGGAAGGAAATGACTTTTGGCAACAGTAATTTTGGATGTACTGGTGATATTTTGTCTATCCACCACAATTCTGGAGGTGATTTTAGAGTTTTTAACTTTTCAACCACACAAATTGAAACATTGGACTGTGATTTACTTGTGAGATGTTTGACATTTGTTCGAGGAAAAGATTTTGATATAGGGACAACGATAGTAGATTTTAAACATTATATAAGGAAAGTAAACTTGGATGTTTTATTTCAAGAGGTTGAATCCACTAGAAATGTGCTTCATGTGTCAAGTATCTTCAACCCCCCCCCATTCATTCTTCCCTACAGCTATTTGATAAACTGTGTCAGACTGACATACATGATTTGAAACATGACAAAACAGTAACTAATTTAAGTAAGGAAGTTGTTAAATTAAAGAGTTAAGGAACAACAAAAGTATCAAGATTATGAAACCTGACAATGGGGGAGGTGTTGTGATTATGAATACCTCTGATTATGTTGCTAAAATGAGAAATATTTTGATGGGTGAGACTTATGTTAGAGCTTCTTTAAATTATTTCAATGGTGGGTACAGGAAGGTAAAATGTCATCTGAATGATTTGTTCATAGAAGGTAGTATTTAATAGATGAGTTCAGTTTTTTGAATGTACCACATCCTAACTTACCTGTTATTTTTGGGGTGCCAAATTCACAAAAACCTCTTAAAACCACCCATGAGATCCATTGTCAATGCAACAGGGTCTATTATGCACCCCTTGGCAAAATTTATAGATATAAAGCTTAAAACGGTGGTAATGGCTGAACCAAATTTATGTAAGGATTCATGGGACTTTATTACCAGGATTGGTAGAACAGAATATAGTGATTCTAGTATATTTGTCACTATTGACGTAAAAGATTTGTATACGATTATACCCCACAATTTAGGCATGGAATGGTTCTGTGAATACCTATGTATAAAGGGTTTCTTCAGACAGCTATTAATACATATGTACATTTATTGGAGTTGGTCCTTACTAATAATTACATACTGTTTGAGAACAAAATATTCTTACAAAAAGAGGGTGTGGCTATGGGATCCACATGTATTTGATTGTATGCAAATATTGTAATGTTGGTGTGGGAGAGAAAATATCTTCACAACTCTTCTTATCACACTTTTTGTCAGATGTACATGTGTTGTTTGGATGATATATTTATTCTGTGGGATGGACCAGAGGAAGAGATTAGTGAATTTCTAGATTATATTAATAACACCACCAGTTTCCTCAGATTCACTTATTGTGTGAACACGGCAATGATTTCCTATTTGGATGTGAAACTTGAAAAAGACACAAGAGTGAAGGTGGATATATCCCAGATTTATAGATTTAATAAAAATAGTAAAGACATAGTTAATGTTTTGTACAAGAATTGGGTTATTTTATCCAGTGACAGCGACATTAGAAATTATGTAGGAGACAAACCAAGCATTGTATACCGTAGGGTTATGTGCTTAAAAAGTTAGCTTGAAATTAATCAAAGGAGGCCCCCTTCTGCTATGATGAAGAAATTTGGAGCTTGTAATTATTGCACCTACATTTTTGAGGGTGCCTCTTTTAAGATTAACTACATGGAAATTATACTACAGAAAAAGTCTTCCTGTTACACAGAGATAGTGATGAACTGTACCCTTTGTAAAAATTGCCCATGTTTTTACATAGGCAAAACTGAGAGGAAATTTAAAAATCCAATCTATGAGCATTTAAGGGACATTAAAATTAGAAAAGACACAAATGCCTTAACTAAACATTGTATGAATTGTGTTGTTCATTAATTTAAGTTTACCATCTTAGAAGTACTTGATATTGATATTAGAGGGGGCAGTGGGAGACAGTGAAATGGGTGGGGCCAACTAGAAAGGGGTTGAGTTATGCTAAAATCGAAAAAAGTGGGACGCTAATTAAATACGCTGCCCTGGGTGCCAAACTGTCATTATGAGAGTCCAATCAAGACAAAGTGAATTGTAGAACTAAAAATATTTCAATGCATTGGCTACATGACAGCTTACTTAATATCTAGATGGAAACAAAAAGGTTTTGTGGCATGAAAAAATTAATTATTTTTTAAATGCCAGTCAAAATCAAGTATAAAAAAACAAGCAGCACTCAGCTCAAACCACTTCTCCTTGCACTGCAGTTCTAATTATAATCTATATTTAGCTTTATAAAAGTACCAAGTAACATGCTGAAAGTAACAATCTGTGTGATTTCCCCCAGTTGTAAACATGTTTCTTATCCAAAAAAGACCTGCTACCTGACAACTATCTACTTGTTTCATGGGGAAAACATGATCAAAGTAAAAAATGAACAGCAAACAAGAATCAAGCTGAAGATAAATTGCTTAAAGGATTACTGCACAAGTTATGGACCACACATGATAGATTGGCATTCTGTTTAGTTTACGGGTAAAGCCTGCAAAGATGACTACAAGTCTGCAATAAATGTAATGAGCTTCTGAAAGTACTGTAACCCTGTCTTTTATTACAAATTCTTTCATATGCATTTCAATACCTAAACCTTATCTAGTTATGTAAATATTCTCTGCATGGCAACAACAAAAAGTCTTTCAATGTTGGTAATTCTTTCACAGTATGCTTATTAAAGCTTACTTGCATCTTACAGCCTTAGACAAGCTTACCTGCTGGTTATTAAAGCATTGTTACTTAAACACAGAGCAACAGGCACTGCACAACATGCATTTTCTGAATAAGAAGAACCATAAATCAAAAGGATAAAACTATGACAGGAAACCAGAACATTCTGCAAAATCAAGGACAGATGAAAAGCCACTGTAGTGCTTGTGTCTACCTTGGATTGGGGGATACTCTGCACACTTACACTGCATAACTGCTCCTTGCCTTGCTTGGACACATCTAGAGTCACTATGTGGGGGAGTGGGGTGCAACAAATATGTCACAATTTGAAATGTCACTAGCTGATGTTTATGGCCCTGACACACTTGTCATACCTCTCAGCCTCAGAGCAAGAAATATGGAAAAAGGCATAAACAGAAGTGGGAGAAAGGCCCACAAATAAGGACAATTTTTAAATATTGCTCTTATGAACTTAGAAAGACAATAGAATAGTAGGTGTTGCATTAGCATGTATTTTCTGAAGGGCGTGAAATCTGAAACTCAAATGTCTGTCATTATTTTCTAACTTTAATCTTTAATGATTTGCCACTAATTTGCCAGAAAACCACAATTTTATGAAAAACAGACCAAAAATGTGATGCAAAAATATAAAATAGCTACACAATACAGTTGGGAACATGTCAGAGAAGACACTTTTTTAATATTAATACTGTTAACTTGAGCAGCTGACAAAATAAAAGAATACATGCATTTCTGAAATGAAAAGTAATCTATAACTGATCATTACAATTATGATTTAATTGTAAACCCTCCACATTTTCTTCCAAATTTGCCATTTGCGTTGGGATTATTAGGGGGAGAGCAACATTTTGAGCCAAAATTGGGGACAGTTGAGAGGTTTAGATATACCTAAATCTATAAAGTGATTTATTTGTACATACCTCTCAACCTCTTACCGTAGGAAATCTGAACAAGGCTAAATATATTGGGGGAACATACAAACAGTACTAAAACTGCTATTGCATTAACTTAGACAGTTGACAGAATAACAGGTCTTGCTTTAGCATGCATTTTTCTGAAGGGTATGAAGTCTGAAAATCAATGCCTGTCATTATTTAGTGACTTCATTTCTAAATGATTTGTCAGAAAACCACAAATATTATGAAGAACAAACAAAAAATAAGAAGCAAAAATCTACTCATTCTGCAAAAATCTGGACAGTTGACAGGTGTAGTTCAGCCGGGGCTGTCTGAGTTTGCCACCCCCCACCCTCACAAAATCATGGTCGAATTGGGCTTCCCCCCTGCAGCTATTCCAATGTCCCATTACTTGGCTATTTCACCCCATTTACCATAAACACTGTAATGTGCATGCTGCTTTACTTCTATGATGATTTGGATTTCACTGAAAAGTTTTATTTTACATTTTTCAGCACAAACACTAACACTATAGACATCTGCTAAACAAAACAATGCAGTTTCACAATGAAAACAGACTAAGCATTAAAACTTCTCTGCCCTTGAAACTCACATTCATTGAAACAACATTGAAACCCAAATTCAAAGAAAACAAATATGGCCAGTGGCAGATAAAGATTAACTTTGGGCTGTTTTCAAATCTTAGGCCCCTTGCACAGGAAACATACATGTGCTCTTTGATACAACTTCCTGATCTGCCTGTTGCCCTTGAGGAAAAATTGGCTATGTTACAATAAAAAAAATGATAAGCTAGTAATAGTGCAATAGGGAATGGATGGCAAACTGATAACAGGTTCATCGTTACTAGGTATCTCCACCAAAGAGGACATTCTAAGGACTACAGCATCTACCCCCTTTAAAAGTACAACACAGTACAGTATCAGCAATGCATCTATATACTGTGGGAGTAGAACCCACAGCCTTTCACATCAAAAGCAGGTATACTACCTGTTGTGCTATTAAGAATGCAAACAGATTCAGCATAAGCAGTACTAAACTTATCTTCAAGCTCTCAGCTCTTGGTAAAATCCACTCAACACTCAAATGTATCTGTCAACTTTGAAGCACATAAAATCTGGAAAAAGCTAACATTTACTTGGGGGGGCAAAAGCCCCAAAACTAGGGACACATTTTAAATATTGCTTGTATAATCTTGGAAAGTTGCTACAATAAAATATTGCATTACCACCATGCATTTCACTGCCAAGCATTGAACCCAGGACCCTGTGCATTACAGTCAGAGCAACATACCACTATACCAAATCTTGAAAGAAACTGAAACTTAAATGGCTATCATTTAGTGCTGTCAGTTCTCACCACAGATCTCAACCTCTTAGCACAAAACACCTAGACAAAGACAATAATGGGGGAATAGATCCTCCAAACATATTCAGTGAATTCAGTCAGTTCTCACCACAGATCTCAATCTCTTAGCACAAAACACCTAGACAAAGACAATAATGGGGAATACAGCCCCCAAACATATTCAGTGGATTCAGTTCTCCCCATAGCTGTCAACCTCTTAGCACTAAAAACCTGGACAAAGTCACTATACCACCCCAAAAATAGGGACACTTAAAATATCAATCATATAAAGAGAACATTGCTAGAATAAAAGGTTTTGTGTTACCATGCACTGTCTGAAGAATATGAAGAAATTCAAATGCCTGTCATTATTTAGTGAATTCAAAATCCTGAAAAACCACAGACATTATGAGGAACAGAACAAAAATAGGAGACAAAATTTCAGAAGTGGTGGTGGGTAGGGAAGCTAAGCTGTAGCTACCTGCACCCCAAGGCTCAGGGTTTGAGTCTAGCTAATGAGTTCTCTGTAGCCACCAGCTATATGTAACTGGGGCATTTTACAGACACACACACACACACACACACACACACACACACACACACACACACACACACACACACACACACACACACACACACACACACCTCCATTCAGCAAAGCACAGAAAACCTCCATTCACCAGCTATAAAAAGAAAACCACACACACCTCTGTTCAGCACCTGTAAAAAGAAAACCTCTGTTCAGCAGCTTTAAAAAGAAAACCCTTGTTCCTGTTCAGCATCTATAAAAAGAAAATCTCTGTTCAACAGAAAGAAAAAGAAAACCTTTGTTCACATGTTCAGCAGCTATTTCAGTTCTCATACAAAAGAAATAAAACCGAAGAAATACCTCTGTTCTCATAAAAGTAGAAGTTAAGAACCTAAATACTCTATTCCATGCTTGCTGCTTGCCCTGTGAGAGCAAGCTACCCAGCCAAACTTTACATTCCTTTCCTGCGAGAGCAAACTAATAAGTCCCAGACTGCAGATGTTGCAGTCTGATCCCCTTCAAGTCTATGCAATTGTAACTGCATAGACTTCTGGGATCTCTGTTGTTTGAATGGTGTTTTTCTAATCTGGACTGGTTCACTAGCAGTCCTGACTTGGGAATAACATGTATATGTGGGTGGAGTTTTGGAATAGCATGTGTGGGCGGAGTAGTTTCGGGATCACTTTTGCTTTTATTTTTAATGAGTTGTGCAGTTTAAGTATCACATTTGTTTCTTTATAATTTAATTTTATTTACAGCTGGGGGGGACTGCACTCCAATAGCAAGAGCCACCCCTGAGAGGGGGTCTATGGGCACTATTCTTGAAAAGACAGGAAGCTTTGTGGCAGATTTGCCTTAATACTACACAATGGCCAAGATTAAATTATTCTTTTCCCATTTCTTGTTTTTTGAAACTCAAAGCTCTTGAGAGATAATTTATATATTTATGTATACATTTATTATATCTTTTGTACATTATTTGTATACACATTTCAAACGTATGATGACATATCTGGTTGCTTTAATACTTTTTTGACATTTTTATATTTATCAGTGAAAAAATATGTGATTTCCACACACAGTTTACATTTGTTCCAATAGGTTATATATTTATATATGTTTTAATAGCTGTTATTTAACAGTATTATCAGTATTTATGGCTGGGTTTATTACCCAACTTATTTATCTGGATTTATTTTGTCAAGGCACTTTAGTTTTTTCTAATTATTTTTTTCTAATTAGTTAATTGCCGTTTTATTGTAGCACTGCTTCCACTGGTTGTATTGGGGTGTGTGCTTATTTGAACTTTACTTATATATGCATTTTACAGCTTTGGGTGTATTTGTTGATCTGATGAAGTATCTTATCTACTGTGGTGACCTAGTGTATTATTAATAAATTCTGTGCATTTTAAAAAGACTGAAACCTGTCTTCCTTTTGCCATTTGGTTTTTTCATATTTATGGTCTTGTACCACCTTTGCATATTGTATATGGGGGTCAGGGTAACAGATGTCTGTTAGTTTTGAGAAGGACTTGGTCATACTCATTTCACAATATCCCCATCCATCTGTCATATTAGTGATGTCCTTTGCTTCAGTAGAAAAGTCTGATTTCATTTCCGCAGCAGTACAAGGAATATCCATTTGGCCTAACTTTAATAAAGCTACAGGCAACTCAAATATGCAAGAAAGTATCTGTCACTCCTACACAGATAAAACATGTTTATTGAATTTTTAGCAGGCTGAATATGCTGTAAGTGGGTCATTGACAAAAATAAGAAGGTAATTGATCAAAAATGAAACCAATTATAGTGCACTGATGTATTTATGTAATTTCGTTCTTTTATTAAAATGACCATTTTGTGCATATCAGGCTCTTGTAAACATTTCCAATTTTACTTATACAATAATCATGATGTATGACTATGGTCTTTCCATTTTTGTCTGCCTTCTTTATAACAGCGTTGATGTTATTCATCAAACAGTAGAGAAGTCATCCTTCTTATGTAAAACTTGTGATATTTTTCCCAGACACTGTTTACAAAATGCATATAAGCTAATCTCCTTATGTTTTTCAAATAGTATTAACTAATGAATGGCTATGAAATATAAAAAAATACTTGCTTTTAAAACCATCAAGAATCCCCAAACAGTGGTTTCAAGTTAAGTGTTCTTGTTCTTGTAAAAAATCTGAAGTAAAGCGCCTGAAGCCACTGTTGGTGTTAATGGTGTTCAGGCTTGCTGAGATAAATAAAATTCCTCAAAATGTCCACAGTCACTGCTAAAAACTGAAATACATAAGCAATGTTTATTTCTCCCTCAGTTTTGCTTATTTTCAGTAGTCTCCTATGAGACTAGCTGCATAATCACTGACATCAGAATTTACCTTTATTATCTACTGTTATTACAGGACAGTCCTGCAATTGGTTCTAGAAGCATAAAGCAGATGAAGTAAAAAAAAAACAACTAAGAACTGCAACGCTTCATAATGCCTACAGTATACTGACAGAACACTGTCATGAAATGGAGGAACCCATACTATACAACATAAAGGATGATGGTAATCATCATAAGTGAAAACAACAGCAGTGACATGAATAGCTGCAAATAAGAAAATGTATTGTTTTCCACTGTTGTTTATTACAAAATAAATGGAATTTTGTCTTTAGTGCCTTCGCTGAATGCATTCTCTGAAATTTCTGACTACAGCACACTGGTTTTAAACAATACTAGTTAATGAATATTTTACATATCAGTCAAAAACATTTAATGTGCAAATTTCATTTCCATACTATTTTAAATAAAGGTGTCATTCAGACTGGTAAATATCTTCATTTAAACCATAAACATATATTTAAATATTGTCAAAATCATATAAATTCAACATCATCCAAACAGATAGAGAAACTTTTTTCAAAGAAAAATAATTGGTTTCACAGTGAAAACCCATACCTCTAAAAATCTTAGACTGGGATTCTCAGATGACTAGTGAATAAGTCATTGCTGATTAGTGGCTATAGGAGGGTGCAGAGATCCAAAGACATTGTGTGATGCATTGTCTTCTATGTTGTTAGATGGCCATACGATGAAATCCTAAATAATAACACTGCATAACCACACACAGCACCCTGTTTATAAATCTCAGACCCAGTATCATATTTTATTATAAAAAACTATCTTGCACTTAAAACTATGTTTTCCTTGATGCACCTCTAATATCAATAAAATTGTTTTTATTGCCATAACTATTATACTAATGCTGTTGCATCATTACCTTATAGCTGTGTCTTATGCTCCCAATCTAATGAAAATTCCATGAACAATAAATATTGTATACCATGTTTTTGGTATGAACATTTGCATGAGTCTTCATTTCATATGTTAGCACTTAATTTGCCACACATTTTGAGTTCCTATATATCTGAAAACAGAAATGTCACAGGGTAATAGAGAAAATAGAGTTAATTGTTTACTCTGGGAATGTAAATGGCTGTAAATAATCTGTAGTGTTCTTCACATTATGCATGTATTTATTTATTTTATTCACTGGGACAGCCTGACTAGGTCTAAAGCACTTCTCAGCAGAGTCTTAGAGAGTAAAGCTCCAGAAAATATTATGTCAAAAACAGCATTTACAGAAAAAATTGATAAAAAAATGTCATTTAAAGTTTGTAATAAGAGATATACAGTTAAACAGATTTTAACACTGGCCAATCATGCATACATTGAGATTTAAACAAAAATAAACTGTGTCTTTGGAAGAAGAAAAAGAAGAAACAATACAAGAAAAGGAAATATATCATTATTTATAACAGATGGTAGAGTATTAATGTATGAGAGACAGGTATGGAGATACAGTGGTGTTTAAGAAAAGAGAAGCCAAAGATAATTCAATAAAAGAGTTTGAAAAAAAGCAAACTATGGAGTGTGGGTTTAAATGGAGAGTGAGAAGGAGTTAAAAGTTGTAGTTTTGGTGAGGAAGTTCAGAAAAGGAGCTTGTATGAGATTTCAGATAGGTAGGAGGGGGAAAGGTATGGGGGGTTTGAGGCATGTAGAATAGGAGAAATCTAAGGGGTTGTAGTAGTGATTAAGGTAGTTAAATTACATAGTGGAGGAAATTGTGATTTTAGTGTAAAAGAAGGAAAAGGAAGAGGGAGCAGTGGGTAGTGTGATTAGAATAAAAAGGAGATAAGGGTGTATATAGAATAAAAAGTTAAACTCTGGTAATGGACTGTACTTAGTACAGATGGATGAAAGGAAGCATGGGTTAGTGGGCAGTATTCTGATGAGGTAGAGGAGTAATATTATGGGGAAACTCTACCCCTTACAAGAGGCTCAAATGTCCTAGACATACTATTCACCAACATGGGGAGTGAATGCAGCACCCTCTGTGGACTGCCTTCCCTGGTAAGGTTGGACCATAAAGCTGTCTCGTTCAAAGTAAGTATTGTACCTGATACCCCCACAGCAGCAACAAAACTGAAAAATCATCATCATCATCTTTCGGCTTTTCCCGTTAGGGGTCGCCACAGCGGATCATCTCTTTCCATTTCTTCCTATCCTCTGCATCTTGCTCTGTCACACCAACCACCTGCATGTCCTCTCACGTCCATAAATATTATCTTAGGCCTTCCTCTTTTCCTCTTACCTGGCAGCTCCATCCTTAGTATCTTTTTCCCAATATACCCATCATCCCTCCTCAGCACATGTCCAAACCAACGCAATCTCATCTCTCTTGCTTTGTCTCCAAACTGTCCAACATGAGCTGACCCTCTAATATACTGATTCCTAATCCTATCCATCCTAGTCACACCAAGTGCAAATCTTAACATCTTTAACTCTGCCACATCCAGCTGTGACTCCTGCCTTTTTGTCAGTGCCACTGTCTCCATCCCATATAACATAGCTGGTCTCACTACCCTCTTGTAGACCTTCCCTTTCAATCTTACTGGTACCCGTCTGTCACAAATCACTCCTGACATTCTTCTCCACCCATTCCACCCTGCCTGAACTCTCTTCTTCACCTCTCTTCCACATTCACCATTACTCTGAACTGTTGATCCCAAGTACTTAAACCCGTCCACCTTTACCAACTCTATTCCCTGCATCCTCACCATTCCTCTACCCTCCCTCTCATTTACACACATATATTCTGTCTTAGCCCTGCTGACCTTCATTCCTCTGCTCTCTAGAGCATATCTCCACCTCTCCAGAGTCTCCTCAACCTGATTCCTACTCTCACTACAGATCACAATGTCATCTGCAAACATCATAGTCCACGGGGCTTCCTGTCTGATCTCATCTGTCAACCTGTCCATCACCACTGCAAATAAGAAAGGACTCAGAGCTGATCCTTGATGTAATCCCACCTCCACCTTAAATGGATCTGTCACTCCCACTGCAGTCCTCACCACTGTCACACTACCCTCGTACATATCCTGTACCACTCTTACATACTTCTCTGCCACTCCCGACTTCCTCATACAATACCACAACTCTTCTCTAGGCACCCTGTCGTATGCTTTCTCCAAGTCTACAAAGACACAATGCAACTCCTTCTGACCTTTTCTGTATTTCTCCAATAACACTTTCAGAGCAAACATTGCATCTGTAGTGCTCTTTCCTGGCATGAAACCATACTACTGATCACTAATCATCACCTCCCTTCTTAACCTAGCTTCTACTACTCTTTCCCATAACTTCAAGCTGTGACTGATCAATTTTATCTCTCTGTAGTTACTGCAACTCTGCACATCACCCTTATTCTTAAAAATAGGTACCAAAATACTTTTTCTCCACCAAAACACTTTTTCTCCACTCCTCAGGCATCCTGCTATGTTATGGTACACAACATATTATACCTCTGGATTCACAACAGCAGTTACTCCTATGCAGAGGTGTACTCTGATGCCCTGTCCAAACATTTAAGCAGCTGAATAGACTGCACTGTACCTGACTGGATCAAAACCAAGTCCTCCTGAAAAAACAAGAAACCATCATGCACCTCAAGTATAAACAGATTATATATCAAGAGAAAGAACGGATGTCTAGGAATAAGAGGGAACCGACTCATTAGAGGAAGAATTCACTCCTCAGCTTGAACAAGCAAATCAGAAATCTTGTGTAGCCTTTAAAGCTAAGTATGGAGGGAAAATAGTGTCTCCAGCTAAGGATAATCATAAGGCATTATTTAATTATGTCCAGAACGAAATTGGAATCTCCAACTTTGTGCAGAAGAGATAACAGATGGTACCACTCATACTGCAGTGGGGGAAATCACCAACCAGCTAGCTAACAGCTGTGGTGCAAATTGCACTCCTCTGGCCCCATCATCCATACCCAAAGCATACCCAACACCAGTCCTCTGCCTAGTATCTCCAGAGATCATGTCTGAGTTGAGCTCTCCAAGGACAAACACATGGGCTCAGTGTGGCAAGATAACTTCCCAGGATGCTTAATAAGCAATCTAAAATCAGACATAGCAGACCCACTTAGAATTCTCTTTAACCATAACCTGAGAACTGGGTTTGTTTCACCAGAGTGGAGAACAGCAACAGTTATCCCTTTGCATATAGGGGGGCATTAAGGAACCCTGGGAGCTATAGACCCAAAAGTGTAATCAGTCTCATCTGCAAGGCCATGGAAAGAATCATCATGGACCTTATCAACAAGGGCATAAGCAACCTTTAACCTGTAGACCAAACCCAATTTGGCTTCATTAAGGGTAGATCATTCTTACTACACCTGGTGGACTTCTTTGAGGAAGGCACCAAAGCCCTGGCTAAAGGTAACACAGTGCATACTACCTATATTGACCTGGTCAAGGCTTTTGATACAATCTCCCACTCAGGTATCATCGAAGAACTCTCTCAGTTAGGGTTTTCCAGCTAAAAATATTAACATCTTTAAATTAACATTTAGCCATGAGTAAGAAGTATTTATTTGTACACCTCAAACAGACAGCAGCTTGGTTAATTGGAAAAACAATACTCCTACTTAGGAGTGAACCTGCAAGCTATCCTAAAAGCTATGAACCAATAACTTTCTGATGATGTAGAAACTATAAACTGGAATTTATGCTGGCAGAGTTTATAGTAATTTACAAGAAATGTCAATCATGTTAATACAACAAAATAGTAACAAAATAAAGTCATATGGAACAAAACGTGATTTGATCTGAAATGAAAGCATAATGGTGAACTGTAAAAACAGAAAGAATCTATGTATGGCATGGATAGACTACAAAAAAGCATTTGACAGTATCCCACATTCATGGATAAAAGAATGCTTAAAAATGTATAAGATACAACCATATACTGATCAATTACATTACAGCAACCATGAAACACTGGCAAACTACTTTGCAGTTAAGCCATGATCGAGGACAAATTATTATTCAGGGATAGAAAATTCAGAGTGTCTCTCTGTAACTACTGCTCTTTTGTCTTGGCCTTAACCCATTAAGCTATCTAATTAACAGATTAGATCATGGCTGCAGTTTGGTTCAAAGAAAACAATGAAGTATAAAAAAGTGATAAAGGGGTCCTGTTCTCCCAGCTGGAGTATGGTCACCCCATCACCTTAGATCTCTGGAAAGTACTTGCAGTAGCATCTGTAAATGTATCACAATAGCCCTGAAATGAAAGCACCACTGCTTCTTCCTTGCTGAAGCAAAATGGCTACCTTTAGGGCTCAGAATTCATATATTTGCAAGAGGCCTATTCTTCCAACTCACTAACTTTAACTTATTGTCCTACCTAATGATCAGACTATGTGACAAAACCAGCTGTACAACCTTAGATCCCTTCCCGCACACACTTCCACCATTCACGTCTATCATTCAAAACTACACTTCAGTAAGCAAGCCTTCTCCATTCTTGTTACAAAAATCTGGGCTACCATCCATCCCCATATAACAACTATTGTTCGATTTCCCAAAATTTCACTGAGAGCTAAAGTCCTTCTTATTCAAACCAGCAAGATGTAAGTGCTTCCTTAGCAATGAAATCACATGAATCCAACCAATAAGTTTCACCTCCTTAGACTAAGAGATATATGTATTATACTATAACTCTTGAAAATGTATATTGTACTTTGCCTGAAAATGTAACTTAGGTTCATAGGTTCATAGGTAGGTACTAGGCTATCGGCCCAAGGGCCTATGTAAGCCTAGCCAGCAAGGTTCCATGGCTTATGCCAGCCAAGAAAGTTATTTTCCTGTGCCACTGCCGAGCAGAGACACAGAAGTGATCCCCGGGGTGTATTTCCTATTTCTCATCCACTCATCAAGATTTTTCTTGAAGAGTGCTAATGAAGAACTTTGCTTGACATAGATGGGTAGCTTGTTCCAGAGTATAGGAAGTCTCCGGGACAGGAATCTATCCCTCCAATGTATCCTGTTTATTGTGGTGACAAGGTTTAGGTCCCTAGAGCATGTGATTGGGATTTCTTTAGGTGTAGCATGTCCAACAGCTCTGGGTTTGACATAGCTTTATATGTTAGGCAGAGATCACCTCGGAGTCGTTGATATGCTAAGGAGTAAAGCTGGAGTTTTTTGAGGTGGTCACTGTAGGGCATTTGCTTGAGGCCAGTAATCCTCTTTGTGAGGTACTTCTGTGGCCTTTCCAGCTGCTGCATATGTCTTGTGAGGTACATTCCAAAAGGGGAATTGTACTCTATAATGGGTCTAATGAGTGATGAGTAGAGGGGAACATTGACCTCTTTTGCCCTGGATGAGAACCCTTTTATGATGGGGTGTGCCACGTAGAAGGACTTCCTGACTACTGTGGCAATGTGACTATCAAAGGAGAGACTACTGTCCACCTGGGTCCCAAGGTCTCTTATCACGGATTCGGTGTTAAGTAGATTGCTGTCTATGTGGTAGTTCATGGGTACAGAGTTTTTACCAAAGGGGATGACACTGCAATTTTTGGCATTGAGCTTGAGGCCATGGCTCTGACACCAGGCATCTGTCTCAGCGAGGCCCTTCTGTAGGATGTCCACATCATTTGGGGACTTGACTATGGCTCCTAGTTTGCAGTCATCTGCAAACTTCATTAGCCAGAGGCCTTCTGTGTTAGCCTGTACTTCAGAGAAGTAGATACCAAACAGGAGAGGTCCCAGGACAGAACCCTGTGGTACTCCACTTGTCACTGCTTTGAGGTCAGATTTGGAGTCTGCAACGTTTACAGTGTGGGTTCTGTCAGTGAGCCAGTTGGCAATCCATCTTGTGATGTAGGGATTTATACCTAGCTTAGTGAGTTTAGCTATAATTCCAGAATAGGGGATGGTGTTGAAAGCCTTGGCGAGGTCAAGATAGGCTGTGCGAATCACCTTACTCCCATCAACGGCTTTAGTGACTGCCTCAAAGAAGTCAATCAGGTTCAGGAGGCATGATCTGCCTTTCACAAACCTGAACTGGGTGGGATCCAGAGTTTGGAGTATACCAATATCTTTGTTTATGAGTTCCATGATGATACGTTCCATGGCCTTGCAGACTAGGCTCTTAAGGCTAATAGGTCGATAGTTCCCAGGATCAGTGGTGGCTCCCCCTTTGTGGAGTGGGATAACTGTTGCTGTGTGCCATTCAGTGGGCCAAAAGCCTGATGCAAGGCTATTATTGAACATGGTGCTTAAGTGGGGAGCCAGTTCATTCTGAAGATCGTGTAAAACGCAGCCTGGGATGTTGTCCGATCCCATGGATGCTGTGTTTTTGGCTTTAGAGAGTGCAGCTTTTACCTGTGTAATTGTGATTACAGGGACTGTGCATTCTTCCTGTATAGATATGGGCCCTTTAGGGGGTGAGAGGGGAGTAAAGTTAGCACTGAACCTATCTGCCAGGATGTTGGCAATATCAGTTGGTTCTGTAATTTTCATGCCTTTGTGCTGTAACTCAGAGCAGATCTGGGTGTTGCCATCTAGATTCTTGACATAGCTATAGAATGCTTTGTGGTTGTCCTTGGATTTAGTGGTGATTTTGTTTTCATAGCTAGCTTTGGAGGATCTTATAAGGGATCTCAGCTTCTTACTGAGACTGACCAGGGAGCTCTTCTACTCATGGGATTTTACTCTCTGTTGCAACAATTTCTTCCTTCTATTGTACAATTTGTTTATGGCAGGGAACCACCAGATTGGCTTCATTTTTTTGGAGGATACCATCTTGGTTCTGTTTGGAATAGCACGATCCATGCACTCGTGCAAGTGCTTATAGAGTTCACTTGTGTAGGAATCAGCAGTTGTAACTGTATTGTCCATCTGTATGGGTGTCATGAAGTTTACCACTACTGTCTTAAGAAGCATGAAGTTGGCTTTGGAGAAAGTTTTTACTGTGGTTTCCTTAATGGGGGTGGGGGCGGGATGTGGATATCAAGGGTGATAAGCTTATGGTTGGATCGGACGAATGAGGAGTTGACTTCAGGTGTGGAACACTGGTCACTCATGTTGGTAATGACTAGGTCTAGGATATTGTTGCCCCTAGTGGGGTGTCGATAAGTTGATGTAGGGCATTGGAGTTTATGAATTCCAGAAAGCGTTGAGCTAAGGGGTTGGTACATGAGTAGTTTTCCCAATTAATGGTGGAGTAGTTGAAGTCACACATTATTAGGGTGTTTGGTTGAACCCTAATATTTTCCAGTACATCAAGAAAAGAGGAGTGGGAATCCTGGGGCATGGTGGGGGATCTGTAGCAAGCTACAATTTGGATTGCAGTTTTGCCCAGAGTTAGTTGCACTTGGATAACCTCGGATGCATTATGCTGAGCAACTAGCCTGGAGGTGTGGATATCCTTAATGAATATGGACACACCTCGGCCTTTGGTGTTTTGGTCCAGGTTACATGGCCGAAAAGTGTGGTATGAGTTATAGCCTGGTAGTGCAGGGGTGTTCTCTGGAGCTTTGAACCAGGTCTCAGTTACTGCACAGATATCAATGTTCTCCATTTTAAGGAGTGCCTTGAGTGAGTACATTTTGAGATTTAGACTTCTAGCATTGAGTAGAATTACCCTCAGTTTTTGCTTACCTGTTCCTGTTATGGTGGTGAATTTGTTATTTGAACCCTGCCTAAAAAAGGCACTATAGGGGCAGCAAGAGCCTTAACCAGTATCCTGAATCCCAGGGGAGACAGGTGCAGGCCATCTGTGGCAAAGCATCATGGTCTGTCGACCATGTTATCCCAAGCAGACAGATACTGGATCCCCTTAGAATGACACCAGAAGCTTAGCCAATTGTTGAAGTCAATCATTTTGTCCTTGTACTGCGGTATCATTCTGGGCGATGGCAGAATACTACTCAGAGCTAGGGTCATACCTGCCTGGGCTACAAGATTGGAGAGCTCTTCCATGTTTCTTTTCATGAAGTCCAGGGAGGTATATCTCAGGTCATTCACACCAACATGGACAATGACAGAGTCATATTTGTACTTGTTTTGGAGAGACCTGAGTGCGTGGGTTATGTGGCAGATCCTGGCACCCGACAGGCAGCTGACAGTAACCTTCTCCTTGTTTAGCCTGGTGAGTGGGACATCAGTGTGCCTGACTATAGAGTAACCTATGACTAGTGTGTTGGGTACATTGTTTTGCCTTATTGGCTGTGGTAGCATGGCACACTGAATCAGAGGGATATGTGTAATTTTGGTTGTGTTGGGGGATGGAGGTTGCTTGCGTTTCTGCTTTGGAGGTCTCTGTTGCTTAGACAGATTATTATTGAGAGCCTCCGCGAATGTTTTTGTGTTACTATGTGTGGATTTTGGTGGTGTAGATTTAGTGAGACTATGTGATGAGTGTGGTGTGGCACAAATGTTTACCTTCTCCTCATGACTGTCAAGTTCAGTCTTGGTTGGAGAGAGCTTTACCTCCAGTTTGGCTAGATAGGTGCATCTCTCACAGGTTGTAGTGTTGGGTGGTAGGAGGAGAGGGTTGTCTGTGTACATGAGGCAATTTCTACATTGCCTCAAGAAGCCCAGATTCATCAGATAGACAGGAGAGAACACTAGGAGCTGACCCTTGGACATGCCTGAATAAAAAACTATTTTCCTCTAGATAAGTGAGGAAAGTGAGTACAACTGTTTTTCTCTAAGCAAGTGAGAAAAGTAAGTACAAAAACTGTTTTCCTCTAGGTAATGAGGAAGATTGAGTGCTATAGTAATTAGTAGCTTATATAGTGCTTACAAGTTCTGAACAAGTGCTGAGCACGAATAAGCAAATTTAAGTGCTAAAACTAAGAATCTGTATCTGCACTAGATGAGTTACAGGACAGAAACAAGTGCAAATGCAGGTTTCTGGGCCAGAACCACTCCCCATGTGGTAGACAGGTTACCTAGTGCTTACCACTCCCACTGATAAGCTAGAAGGATTCCCTCCAACATAGAAAGGCTTGGGGGCCTCAGAAGCTTACATACAGTTCTGGATACAGCAAATCTGTATCTGGAACACTAGTTACAGGAAAGGTAGGAAAGAGGCTTACAGTTTTTTTTTTTTTTTTTTTTTACAGAAAAGGGGCAAAAACAGAAGTAAAACCAATTCACATGCAGTGCAAGCTAAGCTAGCACACTAAAGTATGCAGCAATATTAGACCAAACACAGTTTTAAAAATGTAATTAAATTAAAAAGGACTAAAAGCAAGTGCAGAAAGAGTTTATTAGGTAGAATGTGGTAAAGAGATGGGACTGGGGGAGTGTCCCAGATCAAATCTACAGTGGGACGGGCAACTGCAAAAGCCACCAAATTTAAACTACAAACCAAAAATAGGGAGGGTGAGTAGAACAAAACAGTTTAAACAGACATCTAAGCAACAACTAACAGTACAAACTTTAAAACCAAAAAATATATACACAGCTCTGTATATTTGCCAATCAGTCTCTCAGAACAGTGAGACAACAGTTTCAACAGAGATCTAAGCAACAATTAACAAACTCTGTAACCAAAAAAAATATATTCAGCTCTGTATATTTGCGGGTCATCTGTAAGGCTTATTTATAACTTATTACAGCTATGTATGCAATTGTAATATTTTAAAAATATGTAGTCTGAGAATTATAGCATTTACATTGTGACAATGTATTATTTTTGTTCTAATTAGAACATTCCATATCAGAAGCTGAAATAGGTCCTGTAGAGTCTGTGTTCTAGCTTGGTCAACAAATCCAAATAGATACATTAGGTAGTTAATTAAATTCAACTTGAATCATCCAGATCTGTTCAGAACTGGTGGTCAAAGATACCACATAGAGAAATGCCGTAGATATAGCAGTCCCTACTGCATTCACACACACAGACATTCTGCTTTTACACACTCACTGGTCATTCTCTCATGCATGGCAAACTCTCTCATACACACACACAGTCTGTTCTACATTCATACACTCAGACATTCATCACAAAGTCTCTCATACACACACTTACACAGTCCATTCTACATTCACACACAGACATTCATCACAAAGTCTTTTATACACACACTTAGACAGTCCGTTCTACATTCACACATGCAGACATTCTGCTTTCATGCATGCATTCACTAACCCACATGCAATTGGCACCAGAAACACAAACATGGGCATGCACACACACACCAAAGTACCTCTCTGTACAGATTGAGGCAGGAATGTCCAGATTTGTCAATGGCAACTGTTGTGGTCTGTTTCTCATAAAACTGTGTTTTTCTGGCAATTTGAGGAAAAATAATGAACCAGCACCCTACCCCCTCAGCAAAAGCCCAAACAGTCAAAAAAAAAAGAAAAAAAGAATAACAAGCCAAGCGATACCTTGTAACAGATTGGCTTGTTACACTTAGACCTATACCCACACCAGCTCTTCAACTAAATAAAAAAAAAGAAAAAGAAAAAATATGTACACAACATACAAGGCCAGATGCATTCACATGCTCAGACATTCATCGCAAACTCTCTCATACACACACTTACACAGTCCATTCTGCATTCATAGACACAGACATTCTGCTTTCACATACTCACTGGTCATTCCTTCATGCATAACAAACTCTCTCATACACACACTTACACAGTGCATTCTGCATTCACACACACACACACACACACACACACACACACACACACACACACACACACACATGCTACTTTCACGCATGCATTCACTAACCCACTTGCAACTGGCACCAGAAACCCATGTATGGACACACACACACACACACACACACACACACACACACACACACACACACACACCAAAGCACGTCCGACATACCTCTCTGTACAGATTGTCACAGGAATGTATGGATTTATCAATGGCAACATTTTGGGATCCATTCTTCATGAAATTGTGGTTTCCTGGCAATTTGGGAGAAAGGGATTAATGCCTGAAGTTAGAAAATAATGGCAGACATTGCACATTTAGATTTTGTAAGTTTCATAAAATCCATGTTAAAGCAAAAACTGTTATTCTATCAACTTGGTAAGTTTGTAAGAGCAACATTTCAACAATGCCCCTATTTTGACTCTTTGTCTAGATTTCTTGCTCCAATAGGTTGAGAGGTATGACAGATTGTAGTAACCCTTTACCAAAAAAAAATGCTAATACACTTGCGGTATAACTGCAGGGACAGTTTGGTATGAGGTAAATAGATACATCAACTTACTCAACAGTTAATGCACGTGAAGTGAGTTTTCAAGCACTTTGACTACAGTTGCAGTAAAAGATATATTCACTCCGATAATGTTTTCAGTCCAGAAGGAAACAGTGACTGCAATACAGTTCCACAACAACATGTAATTTAGATCAGCTGTTTACTGGGCCACCCTTGAGAATGTCTATGTCACTGTGTGGGTGGAACATCAGGACAAAGGTACTACTGATTTGACTGTGTCGAATGTACGTCATGAAGACGGTGACAAATTCCATCTGAAAGATTGCAATAGAAAAGAAGGGGGGATGGGTCTTCCTGCCTTATACTTAGGAAGAGGAGAGTTGTAGGACTGAAAAACTTTTTAGTGCCTTCCTGTAACAGCAGGTGGCTAGGCTGATTTTATGAGGATAAAAGACAACTAGCATTTGAATTTAAATGTGTTGGAGCCTGGAGTTTTCATAGCAGTGTCAGAGGCCATTGAAAGAGAGCATTCATTTGTATATGCACTAGCAGTATATGTAGGAGAGGAGGAAAACCATCATATTGTTGTACTGACTGAATCAAAGGAGGACCCCTGAGTGCTTAAAACATAAATTTAGAGAAATGTACAACCCCCACAGAAATGTTACATTAGAGAGGCACCTATTTTATACAAGAAACCAAAGGCCAGGAGAAACTTCTGCAGCTTGCATTACTGACTAGAGAAACAAGGCTAAAGCATGTAGGTTTGGTGATTTGAAAGACGAGTTGATAAAAAGCAGACTTTTGCTTGGTGTCAGTGCTACAGTGAGAAAGATTTTGCTTCATGACAGTGATTTAACATTGAGCAAAGCTACTGAGATTTGCCAAATCCATGAGCTCACAGAAAGGCACACAAGTATGTTTGCAAGTGATAAAAGTGCAGTTTCAGCAGGCTCCAGAGCAAACATAGACAGCATGCAGCATATGGCTAGCAGAAACAGGCCTAAGAACATGGCAGCTGCAGCCTCTGCAGGTTTCACAGAGAAAACCTGTAGTTTTCCAGCAAGTTCTAAGACTAGCTCAGCAAAACAGACATGCTCAGTACAGTACAAGGGTGAGCCAGCAAAACTCAAGTCAAGTTTTACTGTCAGCTGTCATAATTGTGGTGCCAATCATGAGTTGAAAAGAGAGAAGTACTTAGCATTTGGTCAGCAATGCCACAAGTGTAAAAAAATGGAACAATTTTCAAAAGTTTTGTAAGTCAAGCAAACCTCATTCAATTATAAAGAAGGGCCACTTGAAAAAGCAAGCTGATCATGTAGAAAGCCTCAACCCTACTTTCTACATTGATGGTGTATCAGTGGTTGGTGAAAAGATTAAAGTAGTAGATTTGTTGGCAAAGAATGAAGTGTTTTGTACTGTCTTGATCAATGGTAAACCCATGGAGCTCAAAGTAGACACTGGTTCAAAGTGTAATGTTATGTCAGCAGAAACATTTGCTAAGGTGAGAGCTGTTTAACAACTTAATTTGACTAATTGCATGAAACTTGTCACTTATGGAGGTGAAGAAATTCAAACCAAAGGCTCAGTAGTGCTTTCATGTTATTTGGTTGGGAACAGTTAGAGCTTGCAATTCATTGTCGTCCAAAGACCTGTGCAGTCATTGTTATGTCTCAGAGACAGTTTGAGAATGAAATTGCATTCTTTTACCAAAGAAGTCCATCATATAAGCACATGTACTAGTTCCAGTTTCACTGATGCTGTTTTCTCAGAGTATGCTGATGTTTTCGATGACAAGCTAGGCAAACTTCCAGTTGTGTACTCTGTGGAGATAGACCAAGAGGTCAGTCCAGTGGTCAGACCAGCAAGGTGAGTTCTGATAGCTATGTAGAACAAAGTAAAGGCCCAGTTGGATAAAATGGTGCATCAAGGTGTAATTTGTCCAGTTACAGAACAAATTGAGTGCGTGCCTTTCATTGTAGCTACTCATAAAAAGAGCTCACATGAAATCAAAATATGCACTGACCCAAGGAACATGAACAAAGCATTAAAGAGACCTCATCATCCTATGCATACAGTCAAGAAAGTTGCAGCCCTGATGCCAAATGCCACTGTTTTTTCTGTCTTGGATGCAAAGAGTTCATCTTGGCAAGTAATGTTTGATCGCAAATCTTCACTACTGACTACATTCAGTACTCCATTTGGTAGATATAGATTTCTCAGGATGCCTTTTGGAATAAATTTTGCAAGTAAATTATTTCAGCATGCAATGGAGCAAATTTTTTCAGGTTATCCATGTGCCATAACAGTAGATGATTTATTTGTTAGAGGCAATGATGAACCAGAGCATGACAGAAACCTCAAGAAAGTTCTAGACAGTGCACGTGAAGTGAACTTAAAGCTCAGTCCTCTGAAGTGTAAATTCAGACTAGCAGAAGTTACATATGTAGGTCATTTATTTACTAACACTGGCTTGTGACCTGACCCATCCAAGCAAGCAGCCAGTCTTGAGATGTCAGCCCTGGACAATGTCCGTGCTCTACAGAGTTTTCTTGGTATGGTTAACTATTTGGGAAGTTTATACCTGACTTCAGTGAGTTGACAGTGCCTTTAAGAGAGCTGAAACACACAAATGTTGCATGGTCATGGTTGGAACAGCAACAGACAGCATTTGATACCCTCAAGCAGAAAATTGCCAGCCCACCTATATTGAGATACTATGATGTCAATAAACCAGTAATTCTTTCATGTGATGCTTCAAAGTTATTCTTCAAGAGGGCAGACCAGTAGCCTATGCATCCAGAACTCTAATCCAAACTGAAATGCAGTATGCTCAGATTAAGAAGGAACTTTTGGCAATTGTGTTCCCATGTTCGAAGTTCCATGATTATATTTATGGCCCATCATCAACCTCTAGTCACTATTTTAGAAAAGCCTATGCATACAGCTAGATTACAAAGAATGATGCTAGATTGCAAAAGTGCAATTTCAAAATGGTCTGCACAAAAGGCAGACATCTTTATTTGGCCGATACCTTATCCAGATCACCCAGAAATACTACAGAGCAGCTTGATACAGAGAATTTTGACTTTTATGTCATGGAAGTGAGTAATTTTTCTACCACGAGACTTGATGAGCTGAGAGATCATACAATGACTGACCCAATACTGCAAAAGCTCAACGACTTTATTAATGTTGGATGGCCATCAATACAATCTTGTATACCATTAGAAGTGCAACCTTATTTTCCCTACTGAGATGAAATGTTGATGGAAGATAATATCATTTTCAAAGGTCCCAAAGTTGTTGTTCCTAGTTCCTTACAACATGACTATATCCAGATTTGACATCATGGCCACCCAGATTCTGAGTCTACCAAAAGAAGGGCAAGAGGACTAGTATTTTAGCCTTCTCTGTCAAAAGACATTGATAAAGTACTTTTGTCTTGTTCAGTATACAATAGTACTAAACCGCATTAGCAAAAACGCCTCTTCAGCTAAGCCAGATTCCTGAACTACCTTGGTCAACAGTAGCCAGTGACATATTTGAGTGGAGCAATCAGCAATACTTAGTGTTGGTAGAGTCTTATTCGAATTGGTTTGAGATCGATTTGCTACCTAACCTAACATTCACTACTGTTATTATTAAGTTGAAACATTTCTCAGTTAAGGTAGTCCACATAAACTTATCTCTGACAATGGTATCCCATTTATCAGTCAATTGTTTCAGAAATTTGCAAAAGAGTGGGACCTTGTTTATATTTTATAGCAGTCCAGAATATCCACAGTTAAATGGCCTGGCTGAGGGTGCAGTACAGACTGCAAAACAATTGTTAGAGAGGTCAAAGTGTGACAATACTGATATCTTTTTTAATTTACTCAGTCTCAGAAATTACCCCATGCTAACATACTTGGCTCAGCTGCTCAGAGACTTCTAACTAGGCACACCAGAGCAACCTTGCCTATCAGTTCCAGCTTGTTGGTGCCTAAAGCTAAAAACAACAGAGCACTCAAAGCCCAATTATTCAGAAAGCATTATTTTCAGAAGTCCAGCTATAATTAAATGAACAGATCTCCTTGTCCATTGAGAAAAGTAGAGACAGTGAGGATACAAATGGCAAAAGGCTTCGACCTGATTGGTCAAGTGGCAGGTATATGTGCCGAGCTGAGAGCCTACTTTGTAGAATCAGGAGGTATAGATTACAGGAGGAATCATAGGCATCTCATTCCTGTGTCAAAATTTATATCACAGCATCGTATCTGTGATACAGACTCTAGATCTCACAACAATCCAGACATTGTTCCTATTGAAGAATGTGTCTCAACACTTAATTCCATTCCTGATGATGTCCCAGATTTCCCAAAGCTGAACATTCAGTAAAGACAGTCCCTGTTGCTAGACCTAGTTCTAATTGTTATGTCACATGATTTGGTCGCATTTCCAAACCCAGTGTGAAATACACAGCAACCTGGAGATAATTGTTTATGTGTATTTAGTTTTTTATAATTGCATGCCAAAGGATTATTTCCACAAAATTGCATGTCAATCAATGTTGTCATTGATGCATAAGCTATTTCTCAAAGAGAGAGGATGTAGAACAGTGTGTGTTGTATCTTTAAGAAGCATTTCCAAGTGTTGCTCGTGCATATAAATAGCAAGCACGTGCAGGCAGCAGTGCCATTTTGAGAGAGTAGTTAGAGAATGAACATGTATGAGTGTGGCAATCAGTTTGTTTATAAGTTTGCTTAAGTTTAAGTTACTAAGCCTCAATTCTGATGTGTTTGTATATAATAAAGCTGCTTGAACAGAACCCACAACTATTCATCTATCTCATCCTTATCAGATGAGCGACAGTTGCAAGCTAATTGTTTATAACATGATGTGGTCTATCTCTTCAAGAGTGGAGTTGTTGCTTAAAATAATGATTATGGGTGTTTATTCATGGATGAGTTCTTTTTAGTGAATATCATAACATTTTTAAGCATTTAATATTAGTTTTTAGTATTAACCTGTCTTAAAGTTATGTTATGATGTTGTTCAGTGGTATGGGCATTAGTTTAAATGCATATAGGGCTACTGTAGCAATTACAATGAAAAACAAAGACCAGGATCCCAATAAATTGAATGTATTCCTCTCTGATGTCTTGGCATACATCTACTTAATAAAGGTGTCAGGTTAGATTATTTAACTAGTGATGAAATTAATCATGAATAGTTATAGTATTGCCACATTCTACTGTTTACCTAAAATTCACAAAAATATACAGACCCCTCCGGGGCATCCTATAGTTTCAGGTAGTAATTATTTTACCTATAATCTGGGACAATTGATGCACTTCCTGTTGTTATCTAAGGTGGTTTCATTACCCGCTTATGTTAAAGATGTTTTTGATGTTTTAAGTAAGCTAAGGACAGTACAATGGACAAATAATACATACTGGGTAACCCTAGATGTGAAAAGTTTATATACTAACATTAAACATTGCCATGGCCTTGAGGCTATTAGATTCTTTATGGGGGAGTCACCCACCACTGAATATATTGTGGATTTAGTACATTTTTGCTTGAATAATAATTATTTTGAGTTTGATAATGAAGTTTATCATCAGAAATGTGGAATGGCTATGGGGGCAGCGTTTGCCCCCTCATATGTTAATCTAACTATGGGTTTGTTTGAAGTAGAATACATTTATAGAAATAAATTCTTTTGTCAATATGTTAAGTGTTACTTTAGATTTATTGATGATTTCATTTTTTTTATGTGAAGGTGGTAAATGGGAAATGCAGAATTTTTTGGATGAGTTACAGGTGAATAGATTTAATTTTACATTTGGTGGTATACAGATTGAGGAAGGTAGTGTCCTTCCTGGATGCAGATTTAATACTTAATCAAGATGGTACATTAACTATGAAAGTACACAGGAAATTCCAAGGGGATATTCACTATTTGAAAGCAACAAGTTGTCATTCTGGGCATACAATTGATGCCTTACCTTATGGTGAATGCATATGTCTTTTTAGACTATGCAGTGATGAACAAGATTTTTTTGAGAGAACTAGGTTGTACTTTTGGGATGTTTGAAAAGCAAGGTTATGGTGAAGACCTATTGCTAAGACATGGTCTAGAGTTAATAAAGAGTATAGAGGGAATATTAATAGAAAATGGAAGGGTGCTCCCAGAATAATTAAAAATACTGAATCTAAATACAATTTGTATTTTGATGCCACATATAGTGGATTTAGTCACAGGCATTTTGATGTAGTACAAGCACAATGGCAGTTGTTATCAAATTTAAAAGCTGGGTGTTTGTGGATGCTTAAGAAACTTGTTGCTTCATATAGAGTGGGTCGTAATATTAAAGGTTTTCTGGTGAAATCCAGATTTCATAGACCTAGGGAGATCTTATATGGATCACCAAGTAGTAGAGGGACATTAGGATGTGGTAAGTGCAAGGCATGCAAATTCATTGTGCCTTATTTTGGACTCTTAAATGGTCGAAAATTGTAACTATGTGGGAATTACAGATGTGACACTGAGGGCATTATTTATGCCCTCAGATGTCCTTGCAATAAGTTTTATGTGGGGGAGTCTAAAAGGGCTTTTAAAATAAGGTTATTAGAATATGTTTGTGACATATTAAATAAAAAAAAAAAACAGAGTTCAGTGGCACAACATTTTTTAGAAGCTCATGGCAGCTCCATTTGTGTTATAAGCCACTATTTTGGAAAAAATAGATTGTGGATTTTTGGGTGAGGGCATTAGCAAGAACAAACTTCTTTATAAAGAAGCAGTGTATATATTAAAGTTTGACACTCTGTTTCCTAAGGGTATGAATGTTAATTTTAATTGGCATGTATTGCTTTAAAGAAAGTGCCTTTTAAGTATTTTATGTTATTAATTGATGGCTATATTGTTTAATTGTTCATTTAGTAATGTATATAAAGCAATTGCTTAATGTGAAGTAACTGTGTACTCCAAGAAGGCAGTGTACGCTGAGACGTCAGAGAGGAATAAATTTGATTTATTGGGATCCTGGTCTTTGTTCTTTATTGTAATTGCTGCTATTCTTTTGCTGTGCTGTTGGTTTTGCTGATATAGGGCTATTTTCACTGATAGAGACAGATACAACTCCTGAATGAGAGATATAAGTGGGGTTACTTCTAAGTATCTAGTCATGTAGGTTGTGTTTTGTCTCAGACTCTGTCGATACTAGAACTTTTAGCAATTAATTGGTTACGGCCATAGAGATTAATAGAAGGACAAGGATTAATTTTAGAGTTATTAGGGCAGATTTCAAGCTTGTCAATGTTAAATCTTCACAAACTAGTACCTCCTATTTAATATCTGGAGTTAATGTGCACAGGATGTCATCAATGGTGTCTATATTCTGCACGATTTAATGTGATGGGATATAAATAGCAGAAAGATAAAGGGTTTTGAAGGAGCTAATTGTGATAGTATGGTAAGTAATAACATTTCTACAATTTAAAGACTGGTAGTGTCAGGGTACTTGGTAATACTTACAGGTTGTTAGTATAGAGTGTTAGGATACCACCTGCCCTTTTTTTAGTCTATCTTTTCTAATGTGGCTACAGTCAAGTGATAGTATAGTTTCACCAGGGATGGGTGGTATGAGCCAAGATTTTATGATTGTAAGAATATTAGCTTCTTTGCAAGTTGATCCAAGTATGTAACTGGTCTAGCATATTGCACATGCTTCTATAATTAAGTTAACAGATTATGACAGAGTGGAAGATATAGTTTTAATAGTAAGGGGGTTGTATGATTGGGATTAGGATGGATATCACCACAGAGGAGGACGAGATGAGATAAGAAGGTCTGATTTGTGATTTTGTATTTGGAATAAATGCAAACATTGTAGGTTAAAGTATTTTTTATTTTTTATTTTTTATTGTATTTTATTGTATTGCAGTGATTTTGTTGCAGTGTTATATGGGAAGGTTATAGACTTACATGTGCAGTTTTTGTGTGATAAGTTTTCTGTTAGAGTAGTGGAGGTTGCGTTGGGTCAGTGGAGTGTCCCTTTGGGTATGTATAACTGATTGTCTGGTTGTCTATGGTACAATGTTAAGTAACTTAGTAGTCTTAGAGGAGCAAGTGATCAATGCAGATTAAAGATTGTGTACATATTTGAATGATAGGCTAAACAGAAAGTTATTGGATGGGAAAGAAAGTTTAAGGCAGAATATGCATTAGAGTGTAATAATGAGATGGTAAATATGTTAATGAGGGTTTGTTTATATAGGATGTGTATTGATGTGTAGATTATTGTGGGTGTGTTTCTTTAAGATGGAGAGTAAAGGGGTAGGAGTGAGGTGTGGAGAGTAAGGCATTTGGGTAATGATATGGGGGTGGCTGGTGTAGTGGGTTGAGACAAACATACAGGAGACTCTCACCTAGCAATGCAAGGCTACAGTCTAAAGAGTATGGCAAGCAACTGAAGCTAGGTAAGTGGCGATTATAACAGCCAGTGTACTCTGTGAATTTTATTACAAATGTATTTATTTATTTTGTTTATAGACATTTATTTAAATAGGAAGTCTGTCTATACAATGACCTGTTTTCATCTGTGGCCTGCGGAGAAAAGCTCCGACACATTGCATGAAAGCAAAGCAGTAGAATATAGTAAATATAAGCATTTAATATGGATTGCCATTTTAACAAGCAAAATATAAAATGAAAGTTGTAAAGGTTGTCATATTCACAACTGCAATACAATACAAAATAATACGACCAAAGAAATAATAAAATTGTCTAGTGAGAGAACAAAGCTTAATTTGTTTAAATTGCAAAAAGTAAAGAAAGAGAGCTGCAAGCAAAGACGAAATAAGAAGGAAAATACATGAAGTCAAAAGAGATAAAGAGACAGTGATTAGTTAAGAAAAGGGTCATTACTAAGTGACAAAGACCATCAAAAATGAGAGAGAAAGTGAAGAATCATTAGTAAAGAAAAGAATATGTGTATACAAGAGTAGAGAAGAGAGGAGAACGAATGTGTATAAAGTTAATAGAGAAAGAAATATTTACAAATGACAAATGAGTATTTGAAGTACATGTACTTTGGTAGAATAACAAGTGAGTAAGATTTTTAGTTGTGGAACAGGAGATGGGTACATGAGAAAAATCAAAAATAATTATTGCTGGAAGAAGTGAACTGAGACGATGATTGCAAGAAAGTGGGGTGACAAATAAAACTGTTAAGATGAAAGAGAAAAATAGATTATAGGATAGAACTAGCCTTATGTGAAGCTTGAGCACATCTAGGAATTAATTAGGAATGTTTGTAAAAAAGGTTTGAACATGCGAAGGATGGATGATGGCCTAATTGTTATAGGGAGTGAGGTCTTGTTTTTTTTTTTTTTTTAACTAAGTTAAGGTATAGAGAGTGTCCTGCAGATTTTTTGGTTTGTGTTTGATAAGGAGTTGTTTATTATTTGGTCTTAAGGGATATAGTGGGGTACAATTTTGGAGAATTGTACTAAGAGCTGGTTAGGCTGAAGGATGGTTTATTATTGTTTATGCTGTGATTTAATGGGTATGTGTAAAATGGTGAGGTAGTTCTAACCAATTTAGTTCTTTGAGTGGAATACTGTGGTTGCTTTTTTTTATAGCAAAGCATGCAGTTTTGTTACAAAATTGCTCCAGTTTATTTTTTTTTTGGAGAGATTTGTAGGGATGGGTACTCCATACATAAATGATGGTAGTAGGTAAGAGTTATCAAGGGTTACTTTAATATTAGTTGTGAGGAAAACTTTTTTGTGTGTTTTTGCAATTGCATGTAGAATATGTAGATCAGATTTTAGGCTGTCATCTATGGTCATTCCAAGCAATTTAGTATGCAATACTACTTTAATGTCACTGTTATTTAGGGAGGTGATTTTGAAGTTACTTTGTCAAGGCTATGTGAGTTTGGAAAAAAAAGCAAGAATAGTTTAGCTGTTTTGGGGGTGAACAATAATTGAGCATGTTGAAGCCAACCTTCAGTGAAGGTAATGGCTTCCTGTGTTATTTGCTGAAGATGGGTTTGGGCTTGGCTTTTAGAGGAACAAATGAAAATAGAGTCATCTGTATACTGTATGAGGGAGACTTGTTGGAAAGATATATAGATAGTTTTGGTGACTGTATTAAATAGCAGGGAACCAAAAAAAGAGCTTTGGGTTTCATTTGTGTTAACTAGTAGAAAAAGGGATGTTGTGCAGAGCCATTTAGCAGATTGCTGTCTGCCAGATAAGTAGAGAGTAAGAGGCCAAGGGAAAACATTTAATTTAGGAATTTGCTGTGTAAGACAGTAAAGGCCTTAGATAGGTCTATGAATAAAGAAGATACAAATGTACCACTTTCACTAACATTGTTGATGGTGTCTAGGAAGGCTATGAGGGCAAGGGTAGTTCTATAGGCTAGGTGGAAGCCATGCTGTCAAGAGTTGTTATTGAAGAAGATATTGGAAAAGTTGCTTATGGATACTTTTTTCCAATATTTTGAGAGGAGGATACGATGGTGATGAGTCTAAAGCTGGGTATTTCTGTTGAGCTCCTCCCTTTATGTAGTACCGTTATATGTGACTTTTTCCTAGAAAGATGGAACATGTGATTCTTGTATTGACCTATTTACAAGGACTGCTACTGGGTATGCTGTAACACTGTCTTGAAAAATTCAGGTGGGAGGTTATCAGCTTGATTTTAGAATCTGAAATATTTTTTTTATATATATGAAGTAGGGGCATTTGTTTATGAAAAGGGGTGTAATAGTGGGAAGGGTTTGGGTGGTTAGGGGTATTATGGATGTTAGGGTTGTTTTTGGTAAGAGAAGTGGCTATACTGTATTTGAAGTGGGTATTAAACTGGGCTTGCAGTTTTAGTGGGGAGAAATTAGGTGAAAGATTTGGATTTATTTTATCCTTGGATGGATTAAGTCTTTGATGGAGGACCAGCATTTTTTGGGAGTACGTCTATGGCAGTTCTACAGATTGCAATATTGTTTTTTTTTTTTTGCCACTGTTTACCTGTTATTTATTTTGGAGCTCTCTAAACTCCTGCAGAAGACTGATGTTTTATTCATTGTTATTTTCCAGGTCTTATCCATATTAACCATAAGATTTCTAATATCGTTATATAAACATGTGGCATGGTTGGTTTTAACTTGTTTCTTCTAAGGGTGCTGAGTTGTTTAGAATACTGCTAAATCCAGGGAGAGGACTTTTAGATGAGACCAGCTGATGGGTTCTAGTGCTGATCTGACGGTATCTGGACTGAAATTTGTAGTTGTGTTGTTTAACATGATGGGTGATTAATTTTTGAGTGTAAGTCAAAAGGTATTTACTAAGGAAGCCTGCAAGGGTTCTTGAGGTGGTGTATTTGTGAGGGGCAGAAACCTTTATCCAGTCTGGGGTGGAGCTGTTTCATAAGTTGTGTTATAGCTAGTGGAAAGGGTGATTGGCAATGTAAGGCCATATGTGTTAATAGTGGAATTAGAAAAGTTGGGGGTAACATTTTGCTAATCAATATTCATGCCTCCCAACATAATTTTTTTTCATTAGGCATGGGATTGGACATCCAGTATAGGATATCTTCCAAGTTTATTCTTGTTTCCAGGAGTACTATAGGGAGCAATGATACAAAATTGTTTTTTGCTATTTGATCTGAGATATGAAATAGGTATTTTTGCATTGTGGAATTTGTGAATACTGTTAGTGAAACTATTTAGTTTGTATACCTTGGAGTACAGGGTGGCTGTACCTCCAGCTTTTTAACAGTTTGGTCTGCTTAGATGATGCTATTCCCAGGGGAAGTATTTGTGTCCTTTTTGTTGAGCTTTAGCCGGGTTTCAATAATTGCCAGAATATAAACAAGCTTAGAGCAATGTTCGGTAGTCTTTCAACACACCCCTCCGGTACAGCACAGATAACCCCCAAATTATCTTTACTAGAGTTTTCCCTAGTAAACGTGTACATTGCACAGGACTCACACCTCAGATCTGATTGCCCCAGCCTTGGACAATCTCTCTTCACTTCAAGTACTTCCACAAATAAATGGTCCGGAACCTTTTGGACTCCCCAATGGTTTCTGCTATCTTGGATCTGCCCTCCTCTTAAATAGCAACAGGTTACTATTAAGATACATCATTACCTGAAAACTGAGAGATGCTGTCTTAAAGGGTTTCCATTATGTTGCTTTTATATCTGTACTACTGGAGCTACCTTGCTATGTCATTATATATGCATTTCTGTATGTAGTAAGATTTTAGTTTAAATGTTTCTTTAAAATATTGCCAGCTACAGTACTGACATTAATATAATTCTATCATGTATTACCTTCAGTAATGTCAACATTTTTTGAAAAATGTCACACTGTAAAAGCAGTAAGATGGGAATTAACCCCCCACCATAAAAAAGGGTAATGTAGTATACTTCTGCAAAGCACTAAAATGTGTGCATCATTGCAGGCTTGTCACTTCCACAAAGAAATCTGGTGACACCCTTATTCCTGTAGTAAAATAAGGAATTTGAAATAAATGACTGGTGGTCCAGAATGTAAACACAACATGATAATTTTGTTGAATCCAAAGAAAACAAATGAAGATTTATAAATGAATATTTAAGAAATTATATGCCTTTTTTTCCCTCTGGTCCACAAGTAATTATGTTGTCTTTATGATAACCTTAACCTGTATTCAAAAGAAAGATTCTGAAAAGCAAAAGAAAAAGACAGTCTGTTATCTCAGGCTGACTTTCTAAATAGATGTGTTTATAGTATTAGATTGGAAAGCTGCTCAATTGTTACAATGATTTTTGAAAGGTAGACTCCATTTTGTACTGCAGTTTTAGTTATAGGCCTATTAAACAATGTGACACTGCCAGCCCAGCTATCTGGAATTTTGTAAATAATTCTATGTCATTTGTGAATATTGATATGATTTGTAAAGAACTGTATGTTATGTACTGAGCGTCAAGAATGTAACCAAAGCATACCCTGCTGGAACATAGAAGATTAAATTACAAACCTTCAAGAAAATAAGCTGAAATTAAGTGCTTTACAATGTGCTATAAAAGTTAGTTTCAATGCAGCAAGGAGACAGGATGTCTAGAGCTAGAAGTTTTTTTCTATTGTCTTGGATCTTGGAAAGCAAATCCCGAGAAGGAAAGACATCCCTGATCAGTATCAGTAAGAAACTAAGGTCCCTCATAAAGTCATCCAAAGCTAAATTCGAAAGAAAAATAGCCAAGGATTCAAAAGATAACCACAAAGCCTTCTTTTGCTATGTTAAGAATCTAAGTGGCAACTCGCAGATATGCACTGAACTAGTGCAAAATAGCACAAAATATATTGAACTTACTGATATTGCCAACATCCTGGCAGATAGATTCAGTGCAAACGTCACCCCCCCTCTCACCCCCAAAAGGGCCCACAACAATACTGGAAAAGTGTAGTGTACCAGAAATCATGGACGCACAGGTGAAAATAGCCCTTTCAAAATCCAAAAACACAGTGTCAGTGGGGCCAGATGGTGTCCCAGGCTGCGTCTTGCACAAACTACAAAATGAACTAACCCCCCCCACCTAAATACACTGTTTAACTTCAGCCTCTCCACAGGCTACATGCCCATAGAATGGTGCACAGCAATGGTTATTCCACTCCACAAAGGAGGGGCCACAACTGACCCTGTTAACTATCACCCCATAAGCCTGACTAGCCTGGTCTGCAAGGCTATGGAGCGCATCATCATAGAACTCATTAACAAAGACATTGGGAACCTCCAAACGTTTGACATGACTCGGTTCAGCTTTGTTAAGGGCAGATCATGCCTACTAAACCTGGTTGACTTCTTTGAGACAGTCACCAAGGCCATAGACATGGGAAAGGTTGTTCATACAGCCTACCTTGACCTCGCCAAGGCTTTTGAGACTATTCCCCACTCAGGTATTACAGAAAAACTCACCAGCCTGAACATAAACCCCTACGTAACGAGATGGGTTGCCAACTGGCTTACAGACAGAACTCACGCGGTAAGAATAGCAGGCTCCAGGTCTGACTCTAAACCAGTCACAACTGGTGTCCCCCAAGGCTTGGTCCTGGGACCCCTACTGTTTGGCATATACTACTCAGAAGTACAGGTAAACACAGGAGGACTATGGCTAACCAAGTTCACTGATGACTGCAAACTAGGAGCCATAACTGACCCTCCGGCTGACACGGACATCCTCCAAAAGGGCCTTACTGAGACGGACACCTGGTGTCAAAGTCATGGCCTCAAGCTAAATGCCAAAAAATGCATAGTCATCCCATTTGGAAAAAACAAAACACCCACGAATTACCACATAGGTGGCAGCCCCCTTACTAAAGAAGAGGTAATAAGAGATCTGGGGACCCAGATAGATAGTAATCTCTCCTTTGACAATTATATTGCCAAAGTAGTTAGGAAATCCTTCTATGTGGCCCATCTAATTATTAAAGGGTTCGCATCTAGAAATAAAGAGGTTATAATGCCCCTCTACTCGTCACTCATCAGACCCATCATAGACTACAATGCCCCACTTGGGATGTACCTCACAAGACACTTCTAACAGCTGGAGAGACCACAAAAGTACCTCACCAAGAGGATTACTGGACTCAAACATATGTCCTATGCAGCCCAACTGAAAAAACTCCTGCTGTACTCAGTGGCATATTGCTTACTCAGAGGTGATCTCTGCCTGACTTACAAAGCCATGTCCAACTCAGAATTGATGGACATGCTCCACCTAAAGAAATCCAAGTCACTGCGAACCATGCGCTCAAGTGAGCTAAACCTCACCACAACAATAAATAGAACATGCTGGAGGGATAGATTCCTGTCACAGAGACTCCCCATGCTTTGGAACAAAATTCCAAACTACATTAGGCAGAGGCCTTCACTAAAACTCTTCAAGAGAAACCTTGACAAGTGGATGGGTAACAGAAAATACACCCCTGGGATCACTTCATTGGCTGTGCTTGACAGAAGATCAGTTAAATAATCAATGGGGCAGTGAAAGCTGACACACTCTAGCTAGGCTTATAAATGCCCTCAGGTAAATAGCTTAGTACCTACCTATGAACCTATTAACCTATGGAGAGAAGTAGTTACTAGGTTTAAAATGTATAAAACTATTTTATTGCTTTATGATTTCCTAGCAGCTACACAGTTCTAAGAAATATCTATTTCTCACACAGAGGTGTTAAAGTCTGTTAAGTTTCTGTTTAGTCTGGGAACTGAAGTCAGGTAACAGAATGATGTCACCCAAGCTAACCCAGCAGTAATAGTTGATATCAATTTAAGAACTCTCTGAGAGAGAGACTGTGTATTTTGTATTTTGTCTTTGACTTGGAAACATCCACTCATCATCAACATCTGCAATTGCCTGTCTGTAAATAAGATTCAGGACATAGTATCTCTTAGTATAGACAGGAATATAGTAAAGATTAGTTTAGGTGTTTTCTGTACTTATTTGAGACTGTCCTGTAAAGTTGCTTATATTTCCTGTGATTTTGAACTCTGAAGTTACTGTGTTGATTGACTGAGTATTGTCTTGTTTTATTATTTATTATTAAATATATTTAAACCTATCTTTGTGGTTGATATTTGTGACACATATTTAAGCTCTTAGAGTACTTGCATATGTATTTGGTGACACAGCCTTGCTCCAGGTCAAAACTACCATTTGCATAATAGTAACATTACACAGTAGGATTGGACACTCTTTGTAAGGGCTTTATAGTAGCTGATAAAGAGTTGGCTGGTGGCAGTGGTAATTAACTTATAGTCTAGGCAGAATGGGGCATAGCTAGTAAACCTGTGCCAGTCTTTCCCAGGTGGTGTTGTGTGTGTGTGTGTGTGTGTGTGTGTGTGTGTGTGTGTGTGTGTGTGTGTATTTGTATATAAATCAAATCTCAAAATGTGTGTGTGTGTGTGTGTGTGTGTGTGTGTGTGTGTGTGTGTGTGTGTGTGTGTGTGTGTGTGTGTGTGTGTGTGTGCATGTGTGTGTGTGTTTCAGCTACTTGGGCAGGGACACAAAGCACTGGTTGATGAGAGAGGGTGCTAGAGGTTTTGGCTACCATTCGGCTGAGATCTCAACCCTATAGCTGTGCCAGTGGGGAGTCTTACTAGGGATCTAGAGAAAGAGGGAGACCCCAGCCCCAGACTGACTGTGATCTCTGTGTGCTCTTAAGGGAAATTGTACTTTACTATGTGTGTGTGTGTGTGTGTGTGTGTGTGTGTGTGTGTGTGTGTGTGTGTGTGTGTGTGTGTGTGTGTGTGTGTGTGTGTGTGTATTTTAATCTTCCCATTGTGTAAGTCCCATGTTGCCAGTAGTGAGGATCGAGGCTCCTTGATTACTGGGCCAGTGCAGGTGTGTCACAAATAATATAACCATCCGTGTATTGTATCTAATGCATGTGTCCTAGACCCCATTTTATATACTTGCTATGTCTATGATTTTTTTTATGGTAAACCAAATTTGTGCCATCTAAAGGTCCACAGTGCATAAGCAAATTGATGTGCTGCATGCAATACATTTTCAAGTTATTTCTTCATTTATTCATTTATGTAATTGTTTATTTTTAAATTTTCATGTCAAGATAAGAGTCAGTGTAAGAGATGAAGGAACGAGAAAGGCAAAGACATTGAGAAAGACCCTAGAAATTGCTTTCTACTTTAAAGTTAGGAATTACTTTCTGGATCATCCAGTTCAGTTCACTTTCTTTTAGATACAGACAAGGATGGCCACTCATATACCTACATGATAGCTAGTCTAATTTACATTTTCCATAACTAATGTATTCATTCAACTTCACCTTGAATTTATTCAAATTCTCATTCTGTTTAAGCGTATTAAAATGAGCTGTTCCATTGTCTATCAGCCTTTCTTTCTTGCCTCTTATTCCATCTCTCTGTCATGTCTTTAAAGATAATAATTATTGTAAGAAGTGCTATTATTTTTTAATCACAGTCTTAATAATTTTTCCAGGGATTTAGTCATTAAATATTTAAATTTCCATAACAAGTATGTGTCTCTGTTTCTGATACTCTGTTATAAACACTCCCAGTATTACCAGTCTTTCTTTTTTCTTTCTACAGCAGTTTTGATAGTTATTGCTCAGATTATTTCTAACAACCTCATTTTTGACATCCTGTAAACAGCTGGTTCAGTTTTTGTGTTTCAGTTAGGGCTTTCTTAGCATTCCAGCAAATGATATCACAGCATCAAAAGCTTTAGATATGATAATCCTCAGGGCATCTCTTAGCAGACCAGCTGGTGTGATTTGCTATGTATTTCTCCAAATAATATTGAGGATATAACAATATGCAGTTAAGTAAATTAATTAAACTGCTGCAATAACACAAGCAAGGAGAAAACTTTCATTAAAAACTCTCAGAATTAGAAGATATTAGTGTATATATATATATATATATATATATATATATATATTTTTTTTTAACTTTTGATATCTTTTATGGAAACCAGTTGCTAACTGTTAACTATATGTTAACTATACCTTCAGCCCACCACTAACACCATTAAAGACAGTGCATCTTTATTTCAGAAAAAGTTTGAAAATCAGCACGTTCTTTTGACAAATTGAACTAATGAAGTTCTGAATAATCACAGATGAAACAGCTCATCCAATTATTATAAAGCTATTTATCTACACTAGTGTACTGTTGTTTGACCAGGAAATTTGACTTTCCAATAAAATTCATTTCCATGTGAAATCTATGATGCCACAGCAGTTTAATTCTATACTTGGCTCACCTGGACCCTCTGGGAATCCAGCTGGTGAATGACATATATACAGTGGATATTGATATAACACAAGGCTAATTACAGAAAGCTCTGAATATTTCATTGTGCATTTCTACTACATGGCTTCCAACAAGTCACATTGTATTCTACTTTAATACCCAAGATATCTGCAAAACTACAAATTACTTTATTATAATTTCTTTTATGGCTACTTGGACCTGTTTGCTTTTATGCACAATTACTTGACATCTGACGTAACGAATGTCTGTTTTAAAATGTTGCATATGCTGTAATGATCTTATTTTTATTTGTCTGCAGGTGGGCTTAAGTACTATGCCACAGATAGTCTTGACTCTAATGGTTTAATTGATGCTTTTACTGGAATATCATCTTCAAATGGTAATCTGTCCCAACAGTCCATTCAGGTTTGTCAATAGATTTAGACAACTTTTTTATTTTTTTATTTTATTTTGTTTTATTTTTATTTATTTATTTATTTGCTGGTTGAGCTAAATGAATGGATAAAATGCATTTTATTTCTACATTTACAGCTTGAAAGCAATGGCCTTACTGTTAAAACAAAAGAATGGTTTAATGGCACAGTGTCGATAGATAAATCAGTGGGAAAGGACACTTTTTTTGTGATCACATGGCAAACATCAGAACCAGACATTTATGTGTGGGCCCCTAGTGGAAGAATATACATGATGGCAAACTTTACAAATGATGTGACTTTAAAAACAGCTCGCCTTCAAATACCTGGAATTGCAGAGGTACAGATTATATACACTAATTTTCCATTTTCTTAATGTTACTTATTGAAGTTATTTTTACAACACAGCTTGAGCACATTGCACTGAAATGCATATTATGGATTAACCAAATTATGTAGCTACAGTTTTTCATGAGTCATATATTTATACCATAAAAGTGCTAATGCACATTGGAGATGTGTTAGAGCAATCTGAAACGTTCATTAGCAATATGTACTTGGTTTAATTCATTAGCAGTCATTTGGCTGGAACCAAACAGAACTCTTAGGAATGTTTATGAGTGGGCATGGGGAGTGGCTTTTCCCAACAACCTCATTTAAGGGCAGAAGCCCTGCATCCTCTCATTGTTAAAAAGTCAAACGTAAATCACATACTTACAAACAGTTGAAAGTATTATGCAATAAATTATAATAAATGATGCAAAACTATATAATAAGGAGAAATAAACAATAATGACAATTACTGAAACCTATTTATTTATTTATTTTGAAATTTGTCCAACTGAGCAGTAGCCCATTTTCAGCAGAGGCCTGGGGGGAAAAGCCCCATACAGACACAAATACAAAACCAGTTGCAGATATAGTTGCATAAGAGAGAATAACAACAATCACAGCTGATTTTTAGATACACAGAATATGCCTAAAAGTTAGATTAAATACTTAACAGATGTCATTAAAGGTATGTAGTTTGATATGAGGTAGGTCCAAGTAAGTGGGAAAGAAGATGTGAAAGGCAGTAAAAGGGGGTTAATAGATGGGCATAAGGTAAAGAAGCAAGGTGTAGAGAAGTAGGAGTCAGTAATCAGGGAAATATTGTGGTAATTAGAGGAGATAAGATGAGTAGAGTAGGGAGAAGTAGTAGACAGAAACAGTAGATGGAAGATGTTAAGTTGGGATTTTGGCAAGAGCAGATCTAGGAGCTTAGTAGGAGTTCTATTAATAAAATTTAGGATAGAGTGGAATATTTCTAATGTTAAGTGGGAGTTTGTTCCAAGCTAGGGAAAATACGTAGATGTATAAGTATTGTCTTATTGATATATCTGGCTTGTGGATTGCTAAGAGGAACTGTTCAGAGCCCTGAAGAGTGTGGGAGGGGGTGTATAGTGATATAAGGGAAGAGATGACAGGGTAGGGTGAGGGTTTGTTTAGGATGGGACAAATGGGGAGTAAGAGTAGATGGGGTAGTTCTAGCCAGTGTAGATTTGTAGAGAAAGGCAATGGTGAGAGTTGTAGGGTTGGTTAGCCCCAGACCTGGCAACTTTCTTGTAGGTTATATAATAACATAATTATTCTGACATTTAAAATAAAATGCAACTATAAATTAGATGTTGAGCTGCTAATTAGCATGCTGTCTTTCATATCTACCTCTCTTTTAGTACTGAGCCATGGCTACCCAATACATGGCCTGTTTTTTATGAATTAATCCCTCACATTAAAACAGAATGAGAACAGGTTAGGCATATACAAGATGAAACAGAGAAGTCCACAGCTAAAACCTTAAATAGAAATGGAAAATGGAGAGGCAACAAGGGGCAGAGGATCAGGTACCTTAATCAATAATACATCAGTGTTAAATGTGAATGACATGAGATTATGGTAAAGGAGATTAGGAATTCTGTGTCAGTGTAGGAAATGAGAAGCAGATGTAATACGCTTGCATGATGTTAGGCATGTAAATACTTTTATAGAGAGCAAACCAGAGAAATCTTACAAAAAATGGAGTGATGTTTAGGCCTGCAAATATGTTAAGATGTTATATTAATCATGCATAATGAGAAATGGAAGGCAATCAAATTCATGTGAGGAATTAAGAACATTTTTGTATAAATTTATTTTGTCTAGAATTACAAAACCAAAAAGGAATGAATAAGGATTTACTCCCTTTATGCATATATGTATGTGAATAGTAGGAAGGAATGTTTTAAATATGTAAGCCTTTTATTGTAGGAGACATGATGATAATATAGACTGGTGGTTTCAAATGTAAAATGAAAAATAAGAAATGTTGTAGAGTGATTTGTCTGACAGAAATATTACATAACTTATGTTTGAATGGGATTAGAAAGCTAAGTTTATATATAAAAGGTGTGTTAAACACAAACATTGATTATGGTTTCTCAAATGACTACTGTGAAGCAATGACAGAATTTATAGCTAGAGGATTTTTTGATCTTACAGCTATGTTTGTAAAGCTAGAAAAAGTGCCAAGAACACAGGGTGGACCTGAGATACGTAATGTGAAGTGCCCGAAGAATTTCTTCAATAATGGAAACATCACCAATATATTTAATTATTTTATAAATCAAAGAAGGAATGGTAGATAGAACTGCAAAACAAGACTATAAATATTTAATCAGAAAAGAAGGAAAGAACATAGAATAATAATGACAAAGGCAGGTAATATAAAACTTCATGAAGACAAAACACACTGTCTTGAAAAAAGTATCAGGAGCAGTCTAAATACAATAAAATGTATTGGTATATTGTTTAAGAAAATTGAATGTAGTATAAAAGGTTTAAAAGAGGATGCACTACATTTTATCACAGATAAAAATAAATGTTTGGTAGTGTGTATGACTGTTTTTATTAATAATAATGGGCAGAGAATGCAATAAAAAATGAGTGATGAATCAGTATTTAAGACAAAAGATGGAGTAAAAAAGACACATAAGTATGTATTAAGAAGTGGAGCAGGAAAGGTAACTATGGAAAAAGAAATAACCTATGCAGCATGGAAGACAAGGAAACAAACAAATGACACAACATTAGGGATACAATTTTTGTCAAATGTTAGAAAACAGATAGTTTATTTAAGATTCTGAAGGGTGTTTTAAGAGTGGTACATGAAGGGACAAATAAAGCCAAAGAGATATGCACAGGTATAGTAAACATTTTATGAAAGAAAGGAGAGAAGATTTCTTTTTTTTTTTTTTTTTTGTGTGCAGTCGTCTCACTGATAGACCCATCCCTCCCTGTCACCCAGTGAACCACTTTATTTTCCATGGTGAGAGCACTATGGCCCATTCCTTCCCTGTTTTACAGTCGGGTGAACTGGAGGCAGCAGACATCATCTGTAGCCACAAATTCAGGTTTTATATTAAGCCATAATATTCAAATACCTCTACACATGACCATAATGCTCAAGAGGCTAGGTGTATAGGAGGCCCATGCAATAGATGTTCTCTTCTATGCATGATTCAGTCAATAGCCATGGTAGACAGTACCCCCCCCCCCCAAACATGAGATTTCCCAGTCTTAACTGGAGATTTATCCACAGATTTTGTGGCAAAAGGCATGCTAGCTACCACCTCAAAGAGAGAATGAGAGATGAGCAGGCTATGTCTCATCATTTTTCTTCTCCCCTGTGCCAGCATTAACAAGAATGTGAGCATCTAATCAAACTTGGGACAGCTGGATCATAGTCAGAGCTTTACCTTTCTAAGCCAATAGAGTTGGCAAAAAGGGAGACAAGAGTAATTTATGCACTTGTACACCTATACTGTTATTAAACTGCAGTCAGAAAATATCAAGAGATATATACAACATATTACAGATAATATAGGAATTACAGGTGACAGATTCAAGAGGAGAAAATAAGGGCAGTACAGGATATGTATACTAAAAAGTGGAATTTTTGATAAAAAGGAAAGAAGAAAATATAATGATAGCAATAGATGTTCCAAAACAAGGGTTTAGTTAAGCATGCCATTTTGTCAAGTTTAAAATAATTATAAAATACGAGATACATTTATGACCTGGTATAAATGAAGATGACAGCATTCTGCATAAAACAATAGTTAATGTGCATGTGATGCTGGAACAAAGCTATAGAATGGATTAAAACAAGGATACACATTAAGTGCATGGCTGTTTGCATTAAGTGTGGATAGCATAGTAAAGGAGGTTAAAAAATCATGATAGGCACTGATTGGAAGTAAATGAATGAATAAGGTATCTTCTGAATGTAATTTAAAGATGATCACAATAGATACGAATAGAGAAATAAAAATGTTCAGAGATTAAAAAATCAATTTAAAAATATAGATTTACTTATTAGCATACAGACCCTGGGAGCTATCGCCACATTAGCCTGATGAGTCTGATATGCAAAGCTATGGAACGCATCATCATGGACCTAACAAACAATGATATAGGGAATCTCCAAATTCTGGATGCCACACAGTTTGGTTTTGTGAAGAGTAGATTATGCCTGCTCAACCTGATTGACTTCTTTGAGTCAGTCACCAGAGGTGTGGTTGAAGTCAAGGTGGTTCATACAGCCTACCTTGATCTGGCCAAGGCCTTTGATACCATTCCCCACTCAAGAATCATAGAAAAAGTCACTAAGCTAGGCATCAACCCCTATATCACTAGGTAGGTTGCAAATTGGCTCACAGATAGAACCCACAGTGTGAAAGTAGCTGACTCCAAGTCTGACTGCTGACCAGTCACAAGTGGAGTCCCACAGGGTTCGGTCCTGGGTCCTCTCCTGTTTGCTATCTACTTCTCTGATGTCCAGGCCAAAACAAAGGGACTCTGGCTGACAAAGTTCACAGATAATTACAAGTTGGGAGCTAGTATTAACTCCCCAAGTAATGTTGATATCTTACAGAAAGGCCTCACTGTGACCAACGACTGGTGCCAGAACCATGGCCTTAAGCTCAATGCCAAAACATGTGTTGTCATCCCCTTTGGGAAAAACCCAGTTCCCATGAATTACCACATCAATGGTAGTCCACTGAACACAGAAGGTGTTATAAGTGATCTGGGAACACAGGTTGACAGCAATCTCTCTTTTGACCACCACATTGCCACTGTGGTCAGAAAGTCCTTCTGTGTGGCACATCTCATTACTAAGGGTTTTGCATCCAGGAAGAAAGAGGTCATTGTCTCTCTCTACTCTTCCCTCATTAGGCCAGCTATCAAGTACAATGCCCAATTTGCCATGTACCTCACTAAACACCTGCAACAACTGGAGAGGCCACAAAAGTACCTCACAAAGAGGATCCTAGGCCTTAAACACTTGTCCTATATTTACAGACTCAAAAAACTCCAACTATTCTCTGTCTCATTTCTCCTATTTAGAGGCAATCTCTGCTTGATTTACAAAGCCATGTCTGACCCAGCTCTGTTAGAAATGCTACATCTAAAGAAATCCCAATCCTTCTGCATCACACACTACAGAGACCTCAACCTCATTACCACAATCAACAGAACATGCTGGAGGGACAGGTTCATAACCCAGAGACTGCCCATGCTATGGAATAGACTTCCCATACATGTCAAACAGAGCATCTCACCGGCCCTCTTCAAGAGAAATCTTGATGAGTGTATGGGAAATAGAAAATTCACCCTGGAGATCACTCCAGTGGCTCTACTCGACAGAGGCACTGGGAACTAAGGTCAGGTGGCATGATGCCAGGGTAATCCTATGGGCTAGGCTTGTAAAGGCTCCAGGGCAATTAGCCTAGTACACACCTATGAACCTATGAAAAAAGGTGTAGGCTTTGTTGTAAAGGAAAGAATGAAGAGAAAGAAGGAAATAAGCCACTCTTTAAAATAGCATCCTGTTTTAATTGAAAAAAACATAATTGCAAGCCTTGAAATTATAAAAAATAATCTAAAATACTTGAGAATAGAGAATGATGAACATTCTTGTTCTCCTTTAAAGTTGTTTTTTGTAAGGACAGGCCCCCTCTAAATCCCCAGTTTGTGAGGTGACCTCCACAATCCCATACCAGTTCAGAGATTACTATATCCTGGTGAAAAGGGTATATTTTTGGAAACATCAGTCTCAGACTTAGTATATGTAAGTCTGCATTTTCTGTCATGTAGTCTGACCATTCTGGAACTAATGAATCTCAGAATTTCAAATGGTCAGGATTTCAAATATAAGGAACGGTATTTGGAAAGGGGAAATGATAAAATTAAGACATGACCAAATCATAAAAGAAATGGAACAAGCAGTAGAAAGATGAAGTAAATGGGGATTGCTATTTAGGAAAGGGTTGTATATGATATCAAATGTTTTACTTTCTAAGGCAGGATATACAGCAGATATACATGCATTACCAGGAAAATTTGAGACAGTTTGGGAGCTATATTAAATCAAGTGAAAATAGAGGTACATTATAATGGAAGATAACGATGAGTTGAACATAGTGAATGGTGTTATTTATAAAGCAGTGCATAAAATACAGCAAAACAATGACTCAGTGGTAGTGAAAAGGTTATGGAAAGTAAGTGTAGAGAGACAGCATAGAAATGCTGGAAGGGAAAACAAGCTAGGACAGGAAGGCAGAAGGATATATACAAAGATTTGTAAAGGAAAAAAGTAGAAATTAGCTGACTATATAAGAATAAAATGTAATTATATCAGCTTGCATTGAAACAATATTATGAGATATTAAGTTGGGAAATGCCCCCCCCCCCCAAAAAAAAAAATAAGATACAGAAAGCAATATCAGCAAGAAGGAAAAGTTAATCAGAACATAGTATCTGGCATTTCTTGCAGAGAAAACTATCAACAAAAGAAGAAATGTAGTAGAAAGTATAAAATAACAGAGTGCGAGAAGGACCTAACATGATGTAACATTTTTTTATTCTGCAAAACAAAACAAGTATTTTGAAAGTCATTAGGAAATAAAATTAAAATACAGGAATTAAAGAACATACAAATAAATAATTATAATGTATGTTTTTTCCTTTGTCTTTTTAACTTATAAAGAAATAACATTTTTATGGAAAGTAGAAAATTCTTCAAGATTTAAAAAGATATTTTGTTGGTTATGTGATTGGAAATATTTCTGAAAGTGATCTGCAAGACAGATTTATCAAGCAAGAATAAAACAGTAGCAGCAAACCACAAATTCAATCTGCAGGCACGATACCACTTAGCTCGAACAGAGGTGAGGACACTGAAGTTAACTGACGATAATTTTTATTTGATGATCCAACAATGAAGCGTACCAAATGAATACTGTACAAGATTAAAAAATCAGGTTAAGCGCTTTCATCTGATTGTTTCAGACTTCCTCAGAACCAATAAGGACAATGTGGAAGTTACATTTATACCACCATTTGGCGCCAAAAATTGTTAATTATGCTGTGGATTAAATTATCTTAAAGTATATACTTTGTATAAGTGTAAATGAGTTGTATAAAATGTGTAAGTATATAAGAAATGTTCACCTATGAAGTTACCTAGTGTATGTAATGTAAAGATATAATATATGAATTAAACACAATTTAAAAGTTTAAAATACATTTTTGAAACAACCTATTCCACAAACTAAATTACTTATATGATAAATACCTTGTATAATAAATATTCATATGTAAAAATATTACTAAACTTCTATATAAAACTAAATAATCTACTTCATTAATAAGAAAGGTTTTAAACTGATATATTCATTAATACCTGGGGGGGGTTGTAGTATCTAATATAATCTGCCACTTACTTTCCAATAAGCTAAGATATACTTTCCAATTGCCTTTGTCAAGTGTTTTCTCAACTTTATCAATAATTGTGAATTTAAATGTATGTTCTTTCCCCTTATCAATCGCATGTTTGCTCAGTGCATTTTTTGTATCACCTTTTTCCACTTTATACATGTGCTCGTAGATACGAGTTTTTAGCTTTCTTTCAGTCTTCCCAACGTAATAAGCTGAGCAACAGGTGCAACTAGCGAGGTATACCACCCTCTGGGTATTGCAATTTCCTGCTACGCATCTACACTTACTTTTTATACCATTATTAAGAAAAATAGTTTTGCTCTCATTTATGTATTTACATTGTCGGCATAAACCGCATTTTCTAGTGCCCTTTTTTTCTTTGTCTATGTTCTTTATATATGATCCACTTTCCAATATCTTTTTAATATTTTTAGATGTTTTTAATACTACTACTGGATGCTTCCCAACTATTGGACCTATTGTCTCTGTATTAGTTAATAATTCCCAATGTTTGCGTAAAATCTCTTTTACGATATTGGTATATGCATTGAACATGATGACACATACCTTTCTATTCTCATGTTGATTTATTTCTTTTTTGGGTGTGGCTTCCCCTAAAAGGGGTGGATATTTGTTGCCCCATTGGTTTTTAACATACCCAACTACATCATCTAGCATTCCTTTGGGATATTCCCGATCCACAAACATCTTGTATATAAGGTTCAATTCATTGACCATATCTTCCCTTAAAGATGACATCTGGGCTGCACAAATACACTGCCCCTTAACAACATTCTTAAAAATATGAGGGGGGTGATTGCTCCCAAATTGGATGTAATCATTAGAGAATGTAGGCTTTATACAAAGTATATACTTTAAGATAATTTAATCCACAGCATAATTAACAATTTTTGGCGCCAAATGGTGGTATAAATGTAACTTCCACATTGTCCTTATTGGTTCTGAGGAAGTCTGAAACAATCAGATGAAAGCGCTTAACCTGATTTTTTAATCTTGTACTGTATTCATTTGGTACGCTTCATTGTTGGATTATCAAATAAAAATTATCGTCAGTTAACTTCAGTGTCCTCACCTCTGTTCGAGCTAAGTGGTATCGTGCCTGCGGATTGAATTTGAGATTTATCAAGCAAGCCTGAGTCTGAGTGGATTCTGAAGGTGTCTTCATTCACTGTTTTCTAGGGGCAGGTACTATCCATAATAATACATAATAAAGTGGGTCTCTTCTTCTTCAAAATCCAGATTCATTGCATGTCAAAAAAAATTTTGCCTGATGAAGATGGTCTTGGACCTTTCCAGTCTCAGCAGCAAGAATGTGATGGTGAAAAAGCTCAGAACTGCAGTACTACAACCCTCAGGTTACTTCATTTCCAGATAAAGATGGATGAGTAGTCTTAATGCAAAAATCACCTACTGGCACATTCCAGTTTTAAAAACCCACAAACGGCATCTTTAGCTTTAAGATAAGTAACAGCTTTCTAGTTTGCTGCTCTCCTTTTTGGCCTAACAGAAATGCTCAGCATTTTTATCAAATGCCTGGCTTCAGCAGTCACAGTGTTCGGCAGAAGAGCATCAGCAGGTGTCCTTACCTGGATGATTGACTCATGCACAGTCATAGGAGCAGTTACACAGCTATTTATAAATTGATAGGAAAAAAACGACCAACCTGTGCTGTGTAAACGTCTGACCAAACAAGTAATCCAGAGTAAAGCAATTAAAAAAAAGTAGAATGATGAGATAACACCAGGCTCTCAGCATAAAACGAATAATCTTTTATTTTAAGACAACATAAGTGCTTTCACGGCTCTTGCAGCTCCCAATTTAACATCCTCCTCTGGTTCTTTTTCAGTAATTGTAGCAAACCACTTCAAGTGCGTTGCTACATTCATTCCACACATGGAGCACTGAAGCCATAGTGATTCAAGTACTTAGACCCTGATTGCAGATACAATACAGCCATTTCAATGCTCGTATTCCACTACCATCAGTCAGTAACTATCTATCCCACCTCTTGACACCTTGTGGATTGGGCATCTGCCCCCTTCGTCCCAAACCAGCTATGCTACTGCTGTGGTGAGATCTTCATCAAAAGTCTGCTTTACCCCATTCTTTCATATTTCACTCACTCATATGATTATTTTAAAGAAAATACTAGAGAGCAAATGCCAGTGAATGTGACCCCAGATTAGCTGCTAAAATATCAGGTGCTGTTTTTGAAAGATGGCCTAAGGTGCTTGAAATTCACTGAAGATGGAGTACACCTAGATTTAAATGCAGTGACTAGTACTGACTACCTATACCACTTGCTTGCTGCACATGCTACTCACTTTCCACTAAGCAAATAATAGTAGTCCTCAGGCTTATGCAGCTTTGTCATAAAGGATTCTTCTCTCCAATAACTTAATAACAGAAAATAATGTGTGTGTTTCTCATAGCAATAAATCTTTAAGAAAAAGAGTCATATTTGGAAGCCGTTAAACTGACAGCACAGGCATTAGTACCTCTCAGCAGATAAACCTTTCCTAGATTGCAAAGCACTGTCTCCCTTTCTATCATGCTTCATGTATAGATATTTCTCTAGTTATGTAGGCAGTGCAATGCTGAGGAAGGAAAAGACTGAGGAGGGGAGAAAGCAAACATAAAAGAAACAAAAACGGTGAGGAATGGAGGGCAGGAAGCTTACCAAAAGATGGAGCTTCTTCTTATAGATTTATTATATTGAGTGCATGTCTTTCATATCAGAAAGAACAGGTCCATCGTTTGGAGTTCCCGTCTAATTCTTCTCTCTAGCCATCATCATAAGAGCATACCCCTGGTGACAGTAGCCCCAGCAGGAGTGCTGGACTTTGAAACAATATTCACATGTAGTACCTCATGAAGATGTCCCTGGTAGACAAAGTTGCAATTGCACAAATGCCATCTAAAATGATATTAGAGAAAAAAGCAACATAGGTAGTATAAATATCATGAAAAGATTGCTAGGAGTTAAAGAAAAAGGCTTACCATATTTCTTGTGACAAAAATCTCTGCACTTTGCTAACCAAATTGAAAGGATGTGGTTAGTGAATGTTTAGTAACTATTGTACCCATTTCAGATTTATACTGCTGTAGTGCTGCAGTGTGCTTTGATAAGCAAACTCAAAAAATAAAAAAACAAAGGTAAGAGAGTTTATATCCTACAACTATAAAAGGTCTCTAAAACACTACAACTAAGCCACACATACCATTATGTCTTGAAGGCTTATAAAGTATTTAGCAATATCAGTAAATATGCAGATAATTCCAAATTCATACTCCTCTTTGAAAAAAGAAGTATTGAAGGAATTCACTTGCATGAATAAATTAATATTCTTTATTAGATCACTGTTGCAGTAGTCCTTACATATAAGAGGTATCCTTCCATGGATACCATACAGCCAGCCAGTCTACAAAGCTTTATTTATTTTATTTTTATTTTATTTTACATTTGTTTACCGGGCTAGTCTAACTGGATATATTTCCATTTTCAGTAGAGGCCCAGGGGGAAAGCTCCAAAATGGCATAAAGAATTTAAACAACAATACTATCACAAAGTAATAGACAGATTTAAAAAAATACCAAGATATAGTATTAAAGAGCAGAGATTAAATTAAATAACTGAATAAAAAAAAAATAAGTTACATACTGGTTAAAACGATTTTTTATCACACATGAGGTAATTTATAATACAGAATGGAAATTATTTGTACAGAGGGATAATATAATTTTAGTAGTTACAGTTACTGCTTTGGGGAGATAAGCACAACATGGTGAAAAAAAAGTGGAGAAAGAAAATGTGGCATCAGAAGTTAGTCAGGGTTGCTACAGGGACATAACCAATGTGTTTTGGGGTGTCTTTTAAGCTTTTGTTTAAATAGTGTAAGAGATGGAAGTAGGGTTAGTTCACTGGGTAATAAGTTCCAGTTTTTTCCAGCAGTTTTGCAGAATAGGGAATCACCTACCAAGTTGTTGGTCTTGTTTATGTTATCTAGAAGTTTACTGGAGGAGCGTAGGGAATTAAGGTTTTTGTAGGGGGTAATGAGATTAGTGAGTATGGGAGTGTTGTTAGGTTGGTAAAATATCTTGTGGGCAATAGTCAGTTGAGAAAATATCAGATTGTTTTCTAGTTCCAGCCAGCTTAGCTGCTGCAGATTTTGACAGTGGTGAGTTCTAAAGGGATTACCAGTTGCAAATCTGGCAATGCTATTTTAGGAGTTAGCTAGTTTGAGAAGGTTATTTTTTTAGGTTAGTGTATATGGGTGAGGTATAAAGACGAGTTGAGATTAAATGAGAGTGGGCAATTGTAGTTCTAGCAGTAGGAGTTAAGAAGGGAGTAATTTTATATAATGAGCCCATTTTTCTGTTTACTGTTTTAATAATGTTGTTTATATGGTTATCAAAATTAAGGTTATTATCAATTGTAATTCCTAACAGTTTCGTAGTAGAGTCGGGAGATATAAGGGTGGGATTATTGGATTTGACAGAGAAATCTAAAGGGGTGGACTTACTGGTAGGAGTAAAGAGTAGGAGCTTAGTTTTTTTGGCATTCAAAAGGAGGCAACATTTTAAGAACCATGCCTCAATTGTGTTGAATACCTTCTGAGTTAGAGATTGTAGTTCTGATGGGGAGTTATTTGAACATATGATTGTAGAATCGTCTGCATATTGTATGCATGTGGCTTGAGGAATTGCCAAATAAAGGTCATTGATAAAAAATGAGAAGAGAAGAGGTCCTAGAATGGAGCCCTGGGGGACTCCAAGGTTGACTGGCAGGTGGGAATGATAGAATATTCTCCCAGAGAACTGCCTGTTGCCTATTGCTTAGGTAGGACTTGAACCACTTGAACTGCCAGAGTGTCAAGAGAAAGTGATTGTAGAGTATTTATAAGAAGGGGGTGATTTACCATATCAAAAGCTTTTGAGAGATCAATAAAGAGTGCAGATGAGAGGATGTTATTATTACGGTTTTTATTGATGGACTCAGTGAATGATAAGAGAGTAGTAGTGGTACTGTGAAATGGCCTAAAACCATGTTGGCAGTTAGCTAGTATGTTGTTTTGAGTTAAATGGCATAGTAGCTGTTGGTGAATACATTTTTCCATAACTTTTGCTAAGGGTGATAAAAGAGCTATTGGTCTATAGTTAGAGTAGTCTTTTGAGTTACCCACTTTGTGTAGGGGCACGATTTGGGAGATTTTCCAAATGTCTGGGATGGTTCCCTCATTAATGGTTCTGTTTATAAGGATGGATATAGGATAGGCTACTGCTTTGGCTGCTTTTTGCAGGTATTCAGATGGTAACTGGTCAGCAGAGGGAGTACAAGGCTTAAATTTTTTGATGATGTTATAGATTAGAGTGGTAGAGATGGGTTGTAAGTGGAATATTGGGAAGGTACCAGATGAAGAGGTAGGGAGGCTTGAGTTGTCAGGGGCTAGTTGACTGGCTAGAGATTGTATGGTCTCTGTAAAGAAGGTATTGAAGGCATTGGCAGTTTGATGGGGGTTATTGTGTTCAGCACCTAGAGGGGTTGGTGTACTAGAGTGCCCTTCCTCTCATGTTATATGTTTACCTTTCTCAAGAATTGAAGAGCAAGATAGATGAAAAGATAGACCAAATCTCAGAACTTTCTTGCTGCTAGTCTGTATTTGCAAACTTTCATCACTGTCTTGTGTAGTTTTTCTCTGTTATTCTCCAGTGCAAGGTTGTCAAGTAGATAAGTACACCTTTGGTCACAATCCATTTGTTTCTTTTTTTGTAAGAAGCCACATATTTCCATCAAAAAAGTAAAGTGTAATATCATACAATTACTCCCGCCCTAGTTATCTGTTCTTCATAAGGACTAAACATGATGTTAATTGTGTTCAATTTGTCAGTCCTTTGCCGCAAAGAGCATTAGAAGTAGGCTAAACTTCCTCTGCATTTACCTAGAGAATATGCTTCAAGGCTTTGTGTGAGTGGTTATAGCACTGATGTCCTCCTCTGTTGCTATCCTACCACCTCAGGTGAAAAAACAGAGAAAAATGTTGAGACAGGTGATTGACGAAACCATATGTCCTCTTCTCTCGTATGATCTATGACTGATGACTCCGCTGAGGCATGTTCCCAGTCCCTGGAACACCTATCTGCATCTCTTGTGCTCTCTAGCATGATCCCTTTGGAAGCTACTATGGCCCAGGATTATTGAACCTCTGATCCAACAGAACCAAAAATACTTTTATTTGAGTGAGAGGGATGTATCCATTAGGTTTTTGTAAAGGAGGGTACTGAAGACATGCTCATGGATGTCATGTTTATAACGTCAATCTCAAAAGCTGTACGCCTGGACACTTCTAAGAAACACACAGAAAATAAAGCTTATCACATGCACTGCCCCTTCCATTCAGAAAGGGAGCAAAGAAGAATGGTTAAACTTTGCTCAAGGGCTATTTACCATTATCCAGTCATTTCTGTCTCTTGCTGTATCTTAACTTCTTCCCCTTTTAAGAAGAAGAGACTTCCTTTTGATGAAGAGCTTGACTATCCCACTCAAATTTCCTCTTTCCCCTACTATTTTTAGACAACCTACTTATTTCAGCTGACTATTACAATTCCACAGTTGCCATCCATTGCATCAGAAAAAGGCCCTTGTCAAAGGGCAGATAGTCAAATTAGCTAGGATGGTGTCTAATGACAACACTTTTGTTGAGAGAATTAAAGGTTTTAACAGAAATGTTAAACAGGAGAGGTTATCCTGACAATCCCCTCAGTGATGTGTCTCAGGAAGTTGTCAGCAAAAGATGGGATGGGATACATATATATATATATATATATATATATATATATATATATATATATATATATATATATATATACACACACACACACACACACACACACCATTATTAGGAGAAGGTAGACAATCCCTAGGTAGAACCAATGAATATTTGTTAGGGCTGTGATTATGACATATGGTGAGGATAGTTTGGTCATACAACAAGTAATAAACAAAAAGTGGGGGTTTATTTAATGTGAGTGGATTCAACAACAGAGTGGGGGATAGACTCGAGTTTGTCTGGAAAACAGGTATATTCATAAAAAATTTGATTGAGTTAATAAGGGAGAACTGAGAAGGGAAGGAGAAAAAAAGCACCTATAAATGCAGATTTAAACAATGCCCTTTTATAAAGGAAGATGACAACATTTCAGACAAAAGGCTTGGTATATGTAGCCCTCTGTGTGAAGTGTTCCACTTCTTATATAGGAAAGACAGATTAATGTCTTAGGGAATTTATGAACATACCTTTTATATAAAAAAGACTAATGAACATAATGCTCTATAGAGGCATGTTAAACAAAATAAGGACCATAAGTTTACTTTTTAGGTACTGGAACAGGTGAAGGACAGTTGAAAGGGAGCAGCTTGGAGTGAAATGTTACAAGCTTGTGAATTCCACTGACAGTTAAAAGCCAATGCAGAGAATAAGCCCCGTTTGAATGAGTATTCTTTTGCTTTATCAGTTTTGAATGTAAAATCTGTAGCATATTAATATACCCTTTAAATTCAAGGTGGTACATAGTGAGAGTATGAATTCAGGGTTATTTATATATGTTTCATCATTTTTAAAACATAATTTTCAGGGTTTTATTGTATTGTAATTTATTGAAATGAACTAGTTTTTGTGAAGTCACATGACTTTTGTACTTATAAATTAGAGTCACGGTTATGTTATTTAGTTCTGAAGAAATCTTTGTATATGGTGAAGATGAAAGCACGTAACCAATTTTATTGTTTTTTAACTTAATCAACTTTTTGGAGATGTTGTGGGTATTTGTTATTTATTCAAGCTGTGGATTCCTGTTTCTTTCTTTTTTTTTTTTTTGATTTCTAGAAAAGATGCAATGAATTACTGAATATGGAAATGCCTAAGCCTGTTTCTATATTTCCAGTTCTGTGGGCTTTGGGAGAGGCTTTTTCAGTTGCTTCTGTGTCTCCAGACTCTCAGCCTGACTCACACACGTATCTTTATAACAATCCCTATACTGAACCTACTGTCATTTCTTTGGATGCTGCCAAAGATACTAGACTCTGTCTCTTATCTAAACCAACCCCTAATGATAAGAACAGCAGAAAATTTGATATATACTTCTGACACCTTTGCCTTGGCCTTTAATTGCCAAGTCCATATATCCAAGTTATTTTTGTTATTTTGAGTAACATGGTTGAAACAGTTTGCAGCTGTAACTGGGACAGTTATTAGAAGGTATGCTTGGATAAGGCTTCAGTCCTTTTCAGATGATGTGAGACCCATTTGTTAAACATCCCCCTGGAAAAGTACTTCTAATTTGGTAGTTTTCAAAAAGCTGGAGGACATTGGGAAAACTTATGCAGGTAGTTAAACAGCATTTTGTTTCTCCAGTTTCTAAATAAAAGTATCCCTACAATAAAGGGCCATTTTTTCATAAACCCTTCAAATCTGCTCAGCAGAAATCTGGGAAAGAGAACTTTAAAATGAAGGGGAAAGAGAACTCTAAAAATACATTCAATCGGTAACAGGGATCCAGCTCACAAAGAAAACAAAAAAACTATCTGTACTTACTTACCTATCCTATTCTTACTACTTGCTCCTACCTTCCTTCCCTACCTTGGCCTTCCTCATAAAATTGCAGGGATTCTTCCTCTATGCCTTTCTGCATGGCAAGTAGTGGCCACAGGTTTTTGGTTTAAAACATTACAGAACAGGGTTATAAACTCTGGTGGACATCCCTTCCCATTCCATCCTGTGGTTGTCAACCACAAAAAGACCAGCTTCATTTTATATTTCAAATTATTGCATATTTTTTGTTTCAGAGGTTCAGAGTCTCTTCAGGGCAAGGGGACAAGGATTCTACTCAAGACTTTTACTGATCCCCAGCAAAGAGGGAAACTGGAGGTGCATTTCAGATCTATCCAGTCGAAACAGTTTTCTACTCAATCCAAAATTCAGAATGTTGGTAGTTCAAACATTCTTTCCTATTCTTTCCCTTAAAGATTTTTCAGTCAGTCACTGTGGACCTAAAAGATGCTTACTTATATATTCATATTCATAAGATTTTTGCCTTGGGATTGCATTATCAATACTTTTTTTGCCATGTTTACTTCCTACAACCCAAGAGTATACCAAAAGCCTTTCTCTAGTGATAGCCCATTGCAAGTTTCAAGGCATACACATATTTCCTTATCTGGATGATTGCCTGATTTTAGCTTTAACCAGCCATGATACTCTTACAGATTTACAGTTCACTATGAATCTTTTCTGCAGTCTGTGTTTCACCCCTTTCCTGCAAAAGAAATTTCTGCTACCAGCTCACAGACAGTTTTTTTTTTCTGGGAAGTCTCCCAACCACTCCCCTGATAACTGTGTTTTTTCTCTAAAAAAGAGACAAAATTATCATTAGCACTTCCTCAATCTCTCTCAACAGAAAGTATCCACGGCAAGGGAATTTCTAATTGTTCTAGGTTTTATTGCCTCTTCAATCCTATGATTCCACATTACAGAATTCATATTGAAAAAGATCCAGTGATTCTCTAAATCAGTTTGGGTTCAACATCCTCACCCTCTATTTTTCCTAATTCCAGTTCTTAACTGTGTAAGGAAAAACTACTTTGGTGGACTGAGCAAGTCCTATCTCACACATGGAACCATTTTCTCCTGTCACTCCTCTAACTGTGGCTCTGGACACCTAGGGCTTTGCTTGGAGTTTCTCAGGGAATCAAGGTGCAGGGAATCCATGAACTAGAGCATATACACACAAACACATCAACATGAAAGAAATTATGGCTTCCATAATTGCCCTGGAAGCTTTGAACCTCATTTGTTCTATAGGCACTCTTCTTGTGATAACGTGCAACACCATTGTAATGTGGCACACAAACAAATACATAAACAAATAAAGAAGAACAAGATCATACTCCTTTGCAGATTGGCTATGATTGTATAGGGCAAAGCGATCCATTACAACATATTTCTCAGACAACTTCCATTCCCTCAGAGCAGAACACAGTAGCAGACACATTCTGCAGATCTGCAAAGTAGATATTGTACTGAGAGGTCTTCCTGCATTTACTCTACCAGTGAGAATGTCCATAAATAGATCTGTGTGCCTCCAATATAAACAGACAGCTGAAAAGTTCCATTGCAGGACATCTTGCAAACATGCTTGGAAGGCAGATACATTTTCAGTCCCCTAAACAAGGGTGATTATTTATACCAAAGATGTTATTGGTGACTCGCTTTTGGCCCAATCAACACTGTTTTTCCCTTCTTACAAAACTGTCCAAAGACAGTTATCCAGAGCTTCCTCACAGAGTGAACTTGTTCATACAAAACAACAGATATCTGAGTCATTACAGTACTCAAAATCAGAAATCTATGTATAATAGGTTTTTGATTCTTTTAGGCACCTTTTTTCTAAGAATGTATTAAGTGAATGTATGAAGAATATGAATAAAATGTAAATATAATGTATGAAGAAAGTATGTATGAATGAAGAATGTATTGAAGGTGTCAAGATAACTTGCTAGAAGGAAACCTTATTCAACTAAATGGAAAAGATTTTCTCCTTTCTACTTGGTGCCAAGACAGAGAACATGACCAATTTCAAGCATAGGTTTCTCTTGTTTTCAAGAACCAGAGTGAATTATTCAATTCTGGCCTAATGTTCACTTCTGTAAAGGTACATCTTTCAGCCATTTCACCCTATCTGCCACTGGATCTGCCCCTTTTTTCTTTCTATCGAGCCACTCAGTTTGTAAAGGGGTTTTGCATATTGGACCACAAACAAAGAAGTTATCTCCTCCTTGGTTTATGCATTTTATTTTGAAAAAACTAACTCAACCTCCCTTTGAACCTTCAGCCAGCTGTTCTCTGTAATTTCTAACCGAGAATACTGCCTTGCTGGTGGTTTTAACTTCTGCTACTAGACATATTTCTGAAGTATAAGCCCTTCTGATTATTCAATGTTTTTTTATCTTTCATAAGGATAGGAAGAATCTGAAAACCATTTCTTCCTTTACATCTGAGGTAGTCTCTGAATTTACTCTTAATTAAACTGACTGTCTCCTTGTTTTGTGTCCTGATCTGAAAAACAAAAGAGAAAGCTTGTAACTAAGAAATTCTCTTAACTGGAGTAATGTCTACTAAGAATAATGTCTTCCAAGACAAAAACAGCATACCAGGTTCTGGCATTGGTAGTTTTGATGTAGTATATAGAATGATTTGTAATTTGTATAGTTGTTATACACCAGGCCCCATGCACTTCTTATATACTGTAACTGTTTTTGTTTAATTATATGCTGGTTGGGTGGTGAGTGAACTGATGCTGTCCATTGATAGTGGCCAGATTTTTTGTTCTCTTAAGAGTTAATGCTTTCTTGCTTGTACAGTTGCTTACACATCTGGATGGTACAATATCTGTGATGCTTTAGGAGGTGTATTACATGGCATAATTTCATGTAGTATTAATTTGTAATTTTGTATGCTACTTTATTATGAACTAATACTGAGGCTATAGAAAAAAATAAATGACAGTGAGGTTGTATGTTTAAAGTGAGGTGTGAGGGTCTTAAGCATAAAATAAATTCCCCAAGGAGACACAGGATCTGTTGTTTTTAATTTCTACAAGTCTTTTGGGTTTCTAATACCATGACAGGAATGGACCCCATTCCTAAGTCAAAGCACGATTAAAGTTCATGAAATTAGTACTGTTTCACTCTTTGATGTTAGCCAAAAGTGCTCTTCGCAGCACCCGCAGTGTGCCCAGTAATGACTCCTTTTGCAATTCGTATGGTGTTACGTGAATTGGTAAAATATCTAAATACGACTGTAAATTCTTTTTTATAAGACCAGTTGTTCCTACTACTATTGGAACTGTCAGGGTATCTTTCTTCCACATGGCTCTCATTTCTGCCTGCAGATCGAGGTATTTTATGACTTTGTGTCTCTCTGTACGCAAGACACTGTAGTCACTAGGTGTGGAGAGTTCAATGATCAATGCTACTTTTGTCTTCTTTTCTTGGACCACTATATCCGGTTTTCTAGCATCTATCTTTTGGACTGTTGGTATTGGGTGATCCCATGTGATGTAAACTTCATCATTTTCTATGATTCTCTGTGGCTCATGTTTCCAGTGTTTTTCAGCCACTTCGATACCATAATGTTTGCACAATCTTCATTGTAACAATCTTACCACATTATTATGCCTTTCAGTATACAGTCCCTCTGCCATTAGAGAGTCACAACCAGCAATAAGGTGTGTTACTGTTTCCAACTTGGTTCCACAAAACCTACATATGTCTGTTTCTCCCACATGTTCAATGGACTTAGTAAACCAGTGTGTACGTAGCCCACTATCTTGGGCTGCCAATATTAACCTTTTATTTCTTGATGTAAATTCACTTCTCCTTAACCATTCTTGAGTTCATTCTTGATCAACATGAGGCTCTTCCAGAAATTTTCTATACTTGCAACTATATTTATGGTTTTTCCACATTTCTTGCCTTCTCTTCTGGTCCTTCACCTTATATTCTTTCTTTTGTTTTTTAGCACATTCAGTTGCTGCTTGGTTTTTATCCACTTCTGGTTTGATTTCCATTCCTGCTTGACGTCAATATGCTTCTGCTGAATTAAGCAGAGATGTCATCTTAAATTTATTCTCCTCATATTTCAAAACTTTCACCAGATTTGGATCTTGTGAGGTCAGTTGATATGTGTGAAGTCCCACGATTGCAGATCTATACATGTTGTGACGACCGTACCCTGGCCCAGCAATCAAGGAGCCTCAATCCTCACCACTAACACCAGGAAGGGCATCTCATGTAAGAGGAAAGGATAATAAATACACACAATAAAGTACAATTTCCCTTAAGTGCACAGAGAGATCACAGTCAGTTTAGGGCTGGTTGCTCCCTTGTCAACCAAGTCCCCAATAAGACTCCCCACTGACGCAGCTATATGGTCCAGATCTCAGCCTAGCAGGCAAGTTAACCTCCAGTACCCTCTCTGTCCCACCAGTGCTTCGTGTCCCTGCCCAGGTAACTGACACACCACACACACTTTGAGATAAGTATTTATACAACTTCACAGACACTCTTGGGAAAGGCTGACACAGATTCTCCAGCTGTTCCCCTTCACCCAGACTATACGATAGTAATTTCTGCCACCACCAGCTAATAGTTATCAGCTACCCAAAGGCCCTTAAAAGGGTGTCCAATTATTACTGTTTAATATTATTATCCAATTGGTAATGTGACTATTCAGTCTAAGGCTTATTAGAGTGGCTGATTACAATAAACTCTCTCTCTCTCTCTGTCTATATATATATATATATATATATATATATATATATATATACAATGTACTCTGGAGCTTACTTATCTCTACACAAACCAGCCACAGGTAAAGGTTTTTAAAATATTTAATAATAAATAATTAAAAACACAAGACAATATTACTACACCACAGTGATCTTTAAGAGTTCAGAGATCACACAGAAACTTAAAACAATACAGTAGGAAAGTTCTGGTATAACAGAAAAACACTTGTCTAACTTTCTTCTAAATTCCTAGCTATTACAACAAGAAAACATATTTCTAAGACAATACTTATATAAGACAACAGGCAGAGTGCTGATAAGTTTGATATCAAGATCAAAATGCTCACAGTCTCTCTCTGAACAATAGTTTTTAAACTCACTAACAAACGTCTTTGCTAGGCCCTCCCAGATTGCATCATTTTGATACTTAGGTTTTCCCAGTATACACATTACATCATTTTGACAAGAGTCTTGAGTTCCCAGGCCAACAAACTGCATTATTTAGCAATCTAACACCTGCTCAGGAAACTACAACAATAAAAGACATTTCACATGTACACTCTAGCAATTATTCCTTAAGTTAAGACAATAGAAAGAATGTGTTCAGCCAGCCACTTTGGCACCACTATTTAGATAATTTTACTTCAAAGAACTTTTGAAATGCTTGGCTTATTTTTCCTTACAGCAGATGGCAATGTTGCAATGATCTTGAAGTTTACATTTTACAGTGTTTTCTTTCATTTAAGAACACAAGCCTGTGTTTTACATTTATATATGCAAATGATAGAATTATCTATCAAATTCTATTTGACTAGGCTGGCAGCCTTTGCCCATCTTTCCCCAATCTTCACACATGTAATCAATTTCAAGGAGGCCCATCCCTCCTTCAGAACAGGGAATATATAATCTTGGTATACACTGATTTTTATAAATCATTCGGTGAGCATGAAGCATCCTTCTTGTTTTAATATCCAATCTATCCAACACTTTTTGGGGCCAGTCAATCACTCCAAAACTATAAGTTAGGACAGGAAGAGCAAATTGATTTATTTCTTGGATCTTGTTCCTAGGTGTCAGTGCTGTTTTCAGAATTAATTTAAGTCTTCTAAAGTATTCCTTACTAAGTGTTATTCGCATTTGTTCATGTTTTATTGCTGATCCTTCATCAATTCCCAAGTATTTATACACTCCCTCTTGCTCAAGTTCTTTTATATCACATTCTTGTCCCAAACGTATATTTTCCTGGTGCTGCAGTTTTCCTTTTGTAAAGGTTACTTTTGCACATTTATCAAGACCAAATGACATTCCAGTATCATCTGAAAACATTTTGACAACCTGCAGCTGTGCTTTCAGTTCCTCATGTGATGAGCTATACAGTTTTAAATCATCAACAAAGAGAAGATGAGAAGTCACTAGACTTTGTTATTTTCTAGAAGCCAAATTGTAGCCATGACCTAAGCTGTTAAGTAAAGAGCTTAATGGATTAATGGCAAGGCAAAATAGCAACGGTGACAATGTGTCAGCCTGGAATATTCCCCTTTGGATCTTTATCCCTGGGAAAATAATCTGTCCTTTATCATGGCTTAATTGCAAAGTGGTCTGCCACTGTTTTATGGTTACTGTAATGTAATCAGTCAGTGTAGGATGTACCTTATACATTTTTAAGCACTCTTTTATCCATGAATGTGGGATACTATCAAATGCTTTATTGTAGTTAATCCATGCATTACTTAGATTCTTCCCTTTCTTACAGTTCTTCACTATAACTTTATTTAACAACAAATGATCCTTTGTTCCATATGACTTTCTTTTATTGCCATTTTGTTCTACTGCCATAATTGAGTTTTCTTTTAAATTACTATAAACTCTGTCGGCGTCAATCCCCGTGTATAGTTTATACGTCGTTGGAAGACAAGTTATCGGTCTATAATTTTTAGGGTAGCTTGCAGGTTTACTGTTAAGTAAGAGCATTGTTTTTCATGTTGTTAACCAGTGTGGTGTATGTTCGGGGTGTGCATATAAATAGTTCTTACTCATGGCTAGATCCTAGTGTAAAGAAGTTAATACTTTAAGCCAAAAGTTAGGTACTGCATCTGGGCCTGAGGTTTTCCAGTTAGAGGCTTTTCTCAAATTTATTTCAATCTCTCTGGCTATTATTTCATCCCATTTCATATTCTCTATAAAACTTTTTTTGGGTCATCAGTAAATTGTTTATTTTGTGCTTTTCCCTTATATTTATCTTTGTATCTTCTAAGTCTTTCCACCTGTTTTGAAATTTTTAGTTTGTTATCTCCAATAGTGTATAATAGAAATGGTATGTTCTAATACTGCGCATTGCTTTTATCATATCTATCTTTCTTAATATTTTTGTTGATCTGTTCTCTCTTCTATAATCTTCTAACAATGATATTTCTTGTCTTAAGTGGTTTATAGTTTTTCTCTACTCGATGTTTCCATGATGGTATTTGCTTTCCCCCCTCTTTTCCCTCACTACCCTATGTTCCTGTGGTATAACTTTATCAGTTATTAATTTAGCAGCAAGGTAATGTATTCTGTTTATTTCTGTCATATTGCATGGGTCTCTATGGACAGTCCTAATTACTGTGTTCATTTGTTTTATCAAGCTTCTGACTTTTGGGGTTTTATTAACCTTCTGCAGTCTGTTTCTCTCATTGCTCTTGATATATCTATCTTTGTCTATTAAATCAAACAACTCTTCTCTTAACTCCTTTTCTTCCATACTGAGGGAACATCCCTTGTTTTCCATTTCCTGTGGGCATTCTACAGAAAGTTTTATAGCATCTTCCTGTGACACATTCTCTTCAGTTTCATCCTGTGTTATCTGTTGTTTTGTCATATGGAAACTCACTGGCCCTATCTCTCCTCAACACTGACTGCGTCAAAGTTTCCGGTTTCCTGTTCCTTTCCTTGCTGTCTAGCTTTAAGTGAATGTTTATACTGGTTTCCTGTGGAAGGCGCCAAAATATCTTGATATGGCACCTGACCAGTTACTTCCTGTTCCACTGGTTTCCCCTTAATTTGGATATCCATTGCTCTATCCTCTTGTGGTGTTTTCTGCATTTGATTTTCTACACTGAATCCTTCTCTTTGCAGTTGTTCCATTACCTCAATTTCTATTTCTTTGGCTTCTCCATTGCTCATCTCTTTTTCTTCTTTTCGTCTTAGTCTTCTTAGTTTTTGTATTGTAAAGTTTTCCATATTTGGATTCCTTTGCCTATATTTTTCTTCAAATATCTTTGGTGCTGCTCTTTTTGTATTAGTTAGTTTTGCTTTCTCCTTTGCATAAATGTTACACCATATTAAATATTTTTTTCTTTACCCATGCCCATATTTCTTCTTCACGTCTCCTGATCTTGCTTTTCCTTATTCTGAGGACTCACTCCATCCTGCTGTAATGTAATCTGTTTTAGATCTTCTACATTAAATCCTTCACTTCGCAGCCACTCCATAACTTCAACTTCTATCTCTTTAACTTCTTCTTTACTAATTGTCTTTTCTACATAAAATCTTTGTGCTTTTATTCTTTTTGTTGTGAAATTTTCCATATCTGAATGCCTTTGCCTGTATTTTTCTTTGAATATCTTTGAGACTGCCTTCTCCATATTAGTTAACTTGGCTTTCTCCTTTGCATAAATATTGCACCATATCAAGTCTCTCTTTCTTTTCCATATCCATATTTCTTTCTTACATTTTTCATATATCTCTAGGTTTTGTTGTTTATATTTTCTCACTTCCTCAGAGGCTTCTTTTTACAAAGAAATCAGTTACTTGATCTATATACTGTTTTTCGAAATTCTGTTGTATTAATGAAAGCAAATTTTTATTTGAAGCTTGTAACAGTTTTTCCTGTGGAAGTATTTTTCTTTCCTCTAATTTCTCTCTTAATCATTTTGTATATCTTGTGTCTGGAAATTCTGGGCCTTTTGCGTAATAGTAACAATACATAATTTCTTTCTTATCCTCAATAGTCCACTCTGTCATCTTTATGGCTCTTCTTTGGCCAATCAATTTTTGTCATTTTTGTGGACTGCTGCTTCCTTCTACAACGGGGGGGGGCATCCTCCCCCTGAGCCTGGCCTGGCCCCATTGTAGGAATGTTTCCGTATATTGAGGATTCTACGCTGTCATTTTTTCCAGTCCTGGCACCAGTGCGCCTACCATGATTGGGCACTTTTTTATCCTGGGTCTTGTGCACCCAGCTATCTTTTTTTATTTTTGATTTACTTCTGTCCATGCAAATAGAGGCTTTAGATGGAAAGTTAATCACATTAAGGCCTTATGGGCTTTCAGTGTAGCAAAATAATCAAATCTAGGCTGGATAAAAAGCAGGAAAGAGCCTCCAACTGAATTATAACAGAACAGTATCTAAGGCCAGAACTGAATATTTTATTATTATAGATTACCCTGTTACAGACAAACAAGTCTGCTTGTATCAATGAGTACTCTGAGTGGATAGTCTTTGTGGGGAAGTAATAATGAAGATATTTCTTTCTTGTAAATCTTGATCCTTTGGCTATCATCAGAATTGAAGAAACTGTGCAGTCAGCCTTAGTGAATGATGGTCCAGTTGAGGTTTGTCTGAAAGGTGAGATAGCCATATTGTGAAGCGATGTAGTTGTATGGGTTTCTGAAGAAGATGAAGACATGCATGCAAGTGAGGAAACAAAGATCATCTTGGCCAAAAGAGGATACGAAATTACCTTGACTTTGAGAACCTCAATTTTCTGAATGAGTTCATTAGAGGAAATAGAGGAAATATAGCTACTGGTAGGCTAAGCTATCTCTGATCTGACCATTCAGAGAAAAAGCTATAAAAATAAGTTGGAACACTTGTTTTTGTTATAGAGAAAAGCAGTTCTTCAGAGACAATAGATTTTGACCGCATGCATTTGTTCACAGAGCAGAGATGAATCTATGTGCAAGACAAATGGTATCTTCCAGAATATGCATTGTGGCCAGGAATCAATGTGAGTTGCTGGACCACTGCCACACCCTTGCTGCCTCTTGCTCAATTGTATATGAATCCATTCTCCCCTCCTTGCCACTAAACCAGACTACAACCATTCTGTCTAATTCAAAGAAGAGGGTTCCCACTGGGAGGCAGTCCTAAAAGGCTTGGACGATCAGAGGGACTGCCATCATTTCTAGAACACTGACACATAAACAAGACTCATGAGGCATCCAAGTACATTGGATGGTAGGCCTAGTATAATGTGTCCCACTATAAGGTTGACACATCCATGTTTAGTGCAGTATGAGAAATCTGTAGCTGAAATGGGATCCCAGACTAAATGCTGACAAGGTCTAACCAACATGTCAAGTGAGATCAACAGGCATTTTGATATCTGAAATGAATGAGAAATGGGATTAACATGTTGGGACTACTGAACCAAGAATATTTACTGGAGTATACACATGTAAAATCTGACATGAGAAATGTTGAATATCTAAGTTGCCATAAAGTATAAATCCTTGAGACAGATTTCTGGTAGAACTAACTGGATTCTATATTGAGGTAAGAACATTTAACAGGCAGTAGTGTGCAAACTACAACCTGTGAGTCAGAGTGCATGAAGTGGAAGTATCTGAGAATTCATAAGGCTAACCGTTACCTCAACAGAAATGGACAGTTTGAGCACAGACTCCTTTCTGTGAACCAAAACATCTTGGGATGGTGCATTGAGGAGCCACTTGTCTAGGCAACGGGAAATCTTTATTCCCTACAATCTTTGGTGGACTTCAGCTACTGACACTCATTTAGTGAGCACCCAGGGGGTTGTGGTGAGAATAAAAGAAATAGCCATAGACTGATATTACCTGAGTCCGACCTAACAGTGTAGAACCCTCCTTGAGTACTTGACTGTCATGATATAGAGATAGCTGTCCTGAAGGTCAAAAGAGCAAAGTCAATCTCCTTCAGATAATCAGGAAAGACAATACTGTATTGTAGTCATTTAAAAGGTGTCTTTGAAGATAAAGACATTAAGGACACTAAGATCTAGAATGGGCCTGAGGACTTCCATTTTACATTGAAAACGACTTAACCCTTTATGGTCTGGTTGGACCTCTTTAATGCCTCTTTCCTTGTCACTTGTTTCTGATGGGTGGTGCATCCAGCAAGGACAATTACAGAATTTGGAGGTGTTTGAGAAAGGCTATCATTTATCCTCTGGGTATTAACTCTCTTAATCACACATCTTTACAGATGGATTCTCAAACCCAGATGTGTAATTAGGACTGCCCCTCAACTGCCTCTGGAGAATAGCTTCAGGTTTGCAGTATTGCTGGAAACCCAATTCTGTTGTTAGCATGCTCCCAGCATCTTGCTGTTGTTACTGCTACTATGGACCCTACTAAAACCACATTAAGCACTGATCCTCTGTGAGCTGACAATGGTACTGTTTGGAGGGTAGATGTTTACATCAACATCTTGAGGGTCTGTCTCTACTCTTTCATGGTTATAAGGTGTTCAGAGATGTCAAGTCTGAATAGGAGGCAGTGTCTTAGTGGGAGTGTCCAGAAAGGATGAGTCAGGATCATCAGTGAACTCCTTTCAGGAGATCTGCTACATGAAAATGCCAAGTCCTGCCACTCAGGCATCTCTTTCCACCTAATAAGCTATGCTGGTCTTGAGACTGCCTAGGCTGGGAGATGTAGTTGCCTGACTATAAAGCTGGTCATTTAGTAGACTATCTCGTACACATTGCATCTCATTTAAGGCACAACATGTGGGTTAGATGATTCAGTGTCAATATAGACAAAGTGGCAAATGCAAAAACACTCTTTTCATGACAGTCCATAACTATGTACATCTTATTTAGTGCTTAGACTGTTGTCCTCTAGGCTGTTGGAGCCCAACAAAGGACAGTTTAAAAACGGTAGTGCTTGGTTTAGGAGTCTGTGCTTAAATAATCATTCCTTTGGAAAGCAGAATAAGCAGGGGACAGAATGGCAGTCTTTTTGTTTTGGTGTCTCTGCATAAGAGAGAGGATGAGATCAGAGTGCCAGACACTTTCTGTTGCATCATTTGTAGAAACTCCATAACTTTAAGGGCTAAATGTTTGACTTTGACAAGGGATTTCTAGAGCTTTTTTTCTGGTGGGTCTGTCAAATGACTGCAGAGTCCTCTCAGCAGGGAAAGTAGAGGAGGACCTGGAAAAGTTCAGGGCTAAGGCAATGGTGAGGGCTGCAGGGCTTATCAATGTGAGATATGTTGGGTAGCCCAAAGAAACTGTTATGGAACTATCTTTTGAAGGGACTGAGTCTGGGCAAGGCATGACTTAAAAGGCACTTCTCCCAGTAAAACCTGAACTGGGTCCACTAATGTAGGGAACCTGAGCACATTCCTACCTAGGCACCCAATATCAGAATTCATGATGCAGGTCCTAGTTTAAGATGATGAATGCCAAAGGTGCCAATGCAAGGAATGCCATAATGAATAAATTAGCGTAGGTATTAATATATATATCTATAAAAGGATACGCCAGCAGTAGAGATGCTGGCAGAGCCATCATTCTGGAAATTATTTATTTGGAAGAAAATGGCCATGATTTAGTACCAATACAAAGTGGCAGATGCAAAAACAGCCTTTCCATGTCAGTCCATAGCTATGTACCTCATGTTTAGTGCTTAGACTGTTGTACTGTAGGCTGTGGAGGCTGGCTAAGTTCACATAAGAAGAAAAAAAGAAAATCAATTTTTGACAGAAACAAATAAGATGAGAAGATTGTGTTACAGTAAGCAAAGGGAAGAGAAAACTTAGAAAAAAAAGATGTTGACTCATTTATCCTGGAAAATTCCACAAAACCCACTACAATTCTTCACAAAGACTTCCATGTCCATTTTTTTCCAAATGAATCATATCAGAGAAAAACTGGAGGGTAAGTAAAATATATGATGTATTATGGGAAGAGGGAGGATGCCTGTCAGCCAGGGAATGTTATATCTACCAACCAGTCCTAACTGTGAAGAAGGTGGCACCTAGTAAAATATATTCGATGTAGCAGTGTAATTCAAACCAGTGGAGTCATGATATATAGTTTTGAATATACTCGTCTCAGATCATTGATGTCAGGCTTTTAGTGAACTGAAGGTGCATGAAGAAATAAGAGTGGAGGAGCAGTGGATTTCACTATAAGCAAAGCAGAAAAAAGTTTTACAGAATGCAGTCAAAAATAATTCTTCTTTAACCAGTTTTAGGAGGGATTATTCTAGAGCAAGACAAATGACAGTGGAATAAGATTTTAAAGAAATTGCTATGCTAAGAAGTGGTGCAACCCTTAAAGGAGCATACTTTTTAGGAATGAAGACTTACTGAATTTTATTTGGACGAAAGACACTTTTCAGTCTGAACAGAGGGGGGAAGAAAATAAACAGAGCCTAAGGCTATAGACTGCTGTTCTGACTGATATCTGGTCAGAGCCTGCAACCTGTAAAAACCTGTATGGCCTCCTTCCATCTTTGCCTAATGGTCTTATTAATACCTTGGCAAATCAAGATAGGGGATGCATCACATGCTTCATCTAGACAATAAAACCACTGGGTTTATATATTTACAAATGGAACCGCCTGACAGCAGGCACATACTCAGTTGTGATTTGGACATTATCAGATAGTTGGAGAGGAGCTAAGTCTACTCAAGAAGAAAGAAAATTAAGAAAATCAGTTTCAGACAGAAGCAAATCAGATAATTAGACCATGTTACAATAAGTAAAAGGAAAAAACTGAGAAAAAAAATATTGACCCAGTTACCCCGGAAAATTCCTCAAAAGCCAATGCAGTTCTTTACAAAGACATCCATGGCCATTTTTTTTCCCAAATGAATCATATCAAAGGAAAAACAGAGAGTGAGCAATATATGATGTATTATGGGAATAGGGAAGATGTCTGTCAGCCTTGGAAAGTTTTATCTGCCAACCAGTCCTAATACCTAATTCTTAATACATCACAGTCCTACTGCATCAGTCCTAACAGTAACCAAGGTGAAACACTGCTATTTTTTAATAAAATTGTTTTGGTTCCTTAACCCCATCCCCATAACTACTGGATCCCCCACTCAACTTCTCTATTTATCCATTTATTCCTCCCGATGGCAAGAGGAAACCAGTCTATCTGTTGCCCTAGGTGGTGAGGAAAGAATTCTGAGACAATTGTCAGCATCCATTACAGCAGTCAGGGCTTTTCTGATTATGCAGCTAATTCCTCACCGTTGCTGCAGTTTGAACTTCTGCTACTGCTTGCTCACATAGTATACATGTATGCCATGGTGTATATAAAACTACTAGGAGTAAGCATGTTCATCCAGTCCAGGGACCATACCTCTCTAGCCCTTAACTTAATTTCATTCATTTGCTGATTACCTGCTTTACCCTAATCAGTGTCATACCACAACTTTGGTAGGGTAAAACATGTAATTGGATAGTAAAGGAATACATTTATTTTTTCACAAGTGCTGGTAATGCCTCCAGCCCAACATTTCAGCAACCGGTACTTTCAATTAAACAAAAAAAAAAAAGAAGAGAATAGAAAAAACAAAATAATTGATTTACATTTATTATATTCTCAAAGCCAAGTTATAAGATTATATAACACTTGCAGTTCTAGGGTAGAAAATGATTTTTAATGCGATGTATTATTTTCTTTCTTATTTCAGAATGTTGCACATTAATAAAGCAGTTTTAAAGTTTTATAATCTGTACTGTTGATGCTTCCTGTAGCTCAACAATGTGATAACCTTGTGACATTTTCCCTGTGAATGAAAGGAGATGAAAGGAGAAGAAATGCATGAAGCTTGCAATTGAAATGCAAAACGTAACGTCTTTCTTTTCCTGTGTCAGGAAGGACCGCAGTGCTTGTATTTACATCACATAAGGCTTTAGAGTCAGGAAGAAACATGGCCTTTTGAATGTAATTGCAGTGTACTTCAAAGACACAAAGTAGTCCATAGCATGCTAATGCATTAGTTTTTTTGGCAGAAAATACTGTTTTTTTTTGAGTGGGAAAAGAATTGAGGTTACTTGATGTAATGTAATTATATCTGTTTTTTTTTTTGTCTTGGGAAAGGAAATTATGTAATCTGATGATTCCTAGTTTTCTGTGAGAACAGAATGATGATTAAAGATGTATATATTTGGAACTGAAACAAGGAAGGCATAACTCCCAAGTGTGCCTCATTACAAGGAATGCTCCTCATTTGGGTCTTAAAAAGTTCATGTTCCTCAAAGTTCCATATTGAAAGGATCTATCATATATTTGGTCTTAGCAATTTTTTAACTGATATCCATGGTAGATATAATTGACTCGTACTAATTCATTAAAATAACTATTGTATAAGTAAATACACCACATGTTAGCCATCCTGTGAGCTTCCTAGTTGAAGCTGTTAGTAAGTGCTACACATTTTGACCATTTGTTCCACATTATAAGAGGCAGTGTTCCTCATTTTATTTTTTGATGAAAGGTTGAAAGTTATGCAGGAAACTGTCTTGTATTGTGACTACCCAATAGAAACATACCCAGTAAACACCCCAAACATTTCATACATAACTCCTAACCTGAATACGTGACATTAATATACCAATATCTTAACAAGAATTAACTTCCCTCAATACTGATCATTTTTCAAATAATTTATCAAACACAGATACTATCATGTTTGTACATGGCCTTGTATTAACTTTATTCCTCACAATAACATCTAACCACACCACTTACCATTTTCAGCTAGACAATCAGTATATAAAGCAAGCAACAGTATATAATAACCCTACCTTAACAACAACTAATAGCTTTTATGTGCCTCCATCATTGTTTATAACCACACTCACAGACCTGAAACATCACTGAATACTCTTTACAAATGAAAGCCTCCATAATATTTCCTTTAAAACCCACAAAAAAACTATTCAAACTTTTTGAGGTTCTCAGTCACATGGCAGCCAAACTTATGCTTAGTGGTGATATCCACCCAAACCCAGGCCCCAAACACATGATTACATTAAACCCCCCCAATGCAAATCAAAATACCTACTCCACATAAAAGTTCTGAAATACTACTACTAAACCTAAAAATTAGATATGCTCAATATAATACGCAAACTCCATGCAACTCTCTCCCTTTACAACCCAGACATTACCATCCTTACAGAAACCTGGTTGAAACCACATATACCAGACACAGAAATAACCCTACTTGGTTACAGTATTCTAAGAGCTGATAGAAAAGAAAAAATGGAGGTGGTGTAGCAATTCTGTTTAAGAACATGCTCAACATACAACCTGTAAACTTAAGTATTACTAACATTAATAATGCAGAGCTACTCATAACCCAATTACAACTAAACCAGAACAAACATCTCTCTCTCTCTCTCTCTATATATATATATATATATATATATATATATATATATATATATAAAACATAGTCATCTACATCCCTCCAGGAAACAATTCCAGTACAGTCGAAATCATTCTCCAAAATGTCACAAAAGCCATATCACAGGAAACCGTTATTGCAGGAGACCTTAACACAGACTGGATGACTTGTAACTCTGACAATCCTCATAACTACTTAAACCTCCATGGTTTAACTCAAGTGATTTCACCCAACCAGAATTCACAAGAAAATAGATAAACAATCTATTTTGGACTGGCTCTTAACTAATAATACCCAGAATTATCAAATAGCAGGGTGTCTCCCAGATCACTTAAGTGACCATTTTGGAACCTACTTACTGAGAAATCACAGTAACCCTACCAAACTAATCAACTTACTTCACGTTCATACATTGGGTAAGACAGCAATTCTGGTCGTAGCCTGCTATAGGTTCCCAACCATGTCTTAAGACACACACTCCACATTCCTAAGCACCCTGGAGAATATTAGGGTCCAACCTAACACTCTCATACTGGGCAACTTCAACTAACCCTCCATTAACTGGGAAAACTACTCATGTACCAATACACTTGCCCAACATTTCCTGAAATTCATCAATTCCAATGCCCTTGACTAGCTCGTTCTTACCCCCACTAGAGGTAGCAACATCCTTGACCTGGTCATTACTAACATGGGTGACCTTTGCTCTATACCAATAGTCAACTCCTCCCTGGTTAGATCCGACCACAAACTAATCGCCTTGGAAATCCACAACCCCCCCCCCCACCCCACACACACACACACACACACAAAGGTAACCACCATGAAAAACTTCTCCAAAACTAACTTTGGGCTGTTAAAACAGAGGTGGCTAACTTCACAGCACCCATGCAAATGGAGAATAGTTGCATGACCACCGAATCATACACCAATGCACAGTGTGAACACGTACACAAATGCATGGATCTCACCATACCCAATAGAACCAGGAAACACTCCTCCAAAAAAAGCAAGCCAATCTGGTGGTCCCCTGCCATAAGCAAATTCTAAAACAGAAGGAGGAAATTCATGCGGAATAAGGTGAAGTCACAAGACTGGAAAAACTCCCTTATCAGCCTCAACAAAAAGTTGAGATCCCTCATCAAATCCTCTAAAGCTAGCTATGAAAACAGAATTGTAGCAGATAGTAAAGACAAACACAAGGCCTTCTATAGTTATGTAAAGAATCTCCACAGCAATACCCAGATTTGCTCTGAGCTATTGCACAATGGTACCTCCTATACTGAGCCAACAAATATTGCCAATATACTGGCTGACAGATTCAGTGCCAAGTTTACACCTCTCACCCCCCCCCCCAAAGGACCAGTCACAATACCAGCAGATTGCCAGGCACACAGTATTACTATTGCACAGGTTAAAACAGCACTGTCAAGGCCAAGAATACTGCTTCTATGGGACCTGACAATATCCCTGGCTGTGTTCTACATGAACTACAGAGTGAACTGGCACCTCACCTATGTGCCCTGTTCAGTCACAGCCTCACCTCAGGCTTTGTCCCTACCAAATGGTGCACTGCTACAGTTCTCCCTCTCCACAAAGGAGGAGCAACTACAGACCCTGGGAACTATCCGCCCCATTAGCCTGACGAGTCTGATATGCAGAGCTATGGAACACATCATCATGGACCTAATAAACAAGGATATAGGGACTCTCCATACTCTGGATCCCACACAGTTTGGTTTTGTGAAGGGTAGATCATGCCTGCTCAACCTGGTCAACTTTTTTGAGTCAGTCACCAGAGCTGTGGATGAAGGCGAGGTGGTTCATACAGCCTACCTTGATCTGGCCAAGGCCTTTGATACCATTCCCTACTCAGGAATCATAGAAAAATTCACTAAGCTAGGCATCACCCCCTATATCAGTAAGTGGGTTGCAAACTGGCTCACAGACAGAACCCAGAGTATGAAAGTAGCTGACTGCAAGTCAGACTGACAACCAGTCACTAGTGGAGTCCCATAGGGTTCAGTCCTGGGTCATCTCCTGTTTGGTATCTACTTCTCTGAAGTACAGGCCAACACGAAGGGACTCTGGCTGACAAAGTTCACAGATGATTGCAAGTTGGGAGCTATTATTAACTCCCCAAGTTGTTGACATCCTACAGAAAGGCCTCACTGAGACCAATGACTGGTGTCAGAACCATGGTCTTAAGCTCAATGCCAAAATATTGTTGTTATCCCCTTTGGGAAAAACCCATTTCCCATGAATTACCATATCGATGGTAGTCCACTGAACACAGAAGGCGCTATAAGAGATCTGGGAACACAGGTTGACAGCAACCTCTCTTTTGACTACCACATTGCCACTGTGGTCAGAAAGTCCTTCTATGTGGCACATCTCATTACTAAGGGTTTTGCACCTAGGAAGAAAGAGGTCATTATCTCCCTCTACTCTTTCCTCATTATTCCAATCATTGAGTACAATACCCCATTTGGCATGTACCTCACTAGGCACCTGCAAAAACTGGAGAGACCGCCAAAGTACCTCACAAAGAGGATCCTAGGCCTTAAACACTTGTCCTATATGGACAGACTGAAAAAATTCCAGCGATTATCTCTGTCATATTGCCTACTTAGAGGCAATCTCTGTTTGACTTACAAAGCCATGTCTGACCCAGCTCTGTTAGAAATGCTACATCTAAAGAAATCCCAATCCCTTCACACCACACGCTCCAGAGACCTCAACCTCATTACCACAATCAACAGAACATGCTGGAGGGACAGGTTCATAACCCAGAGATTGCCCATGCTATGGAATAGACTTCCCATACATGTTAAACAGATCACCTCACTGGCCCTCTTCAAGAGAAATCTTGATGAGTGGATGGGAAATAGAAAATTCACCCCGGGGATCACTCCAGTGGCTCTACTCGACAGAGGCACTGGGAACTAAGGTTGGGTGGCATGATGCCAAGGTAATCCTATGGGCTAGGCTTGTAAAGGCTCCAAGGCTATTAGCCTAGTGCGCACCTATGAACCTATGACACTATAAGAAACATTTTAACTTACAGATTCTAGTTAATATTCTTGAAAAAATAGACTGGACTCCTCTTAAGCAACTGCCCTTAGATGCTTCTGTGCAACACTTCAGTGACACCTTCCTTACTATTCTAAACAGACTGCACCTCCAAGAACAGTTCGAGTCAAAGCCAACTACACACCATGGTTAACCCATGAGACTCATACCCTCCTAAAACTAAGGGACAGAGCATGGCAAACTTGGGCTAAAAATAAATCCCTCCCAAACCTTTTAATTTACAAACAACGTTGAAACAGTGCCAAACACCAAATTAAACTAGACAGTAAATAACATACTTCATTCTGGCCAAACCACAACCCCCCCCCCCCCCAACTTACCTGATAACAAACAATATTGCTGAACAATTTAACATATTTTTCACTGAAAGTGTTTTAGCACTGACTAAGAATAGCAATTCTCCCACAATGCCAACACCCAACAATCCAAGCCATTTTGTAGATACATTCTCCTTTCAGACAGTCCCAAAACAAACTATTGCAAAACTATTAAAGAAGTTGAAACCCACTTCACTGGCAGCAGATAACTTGCCAGCAGAATATGTAAAATTAACAGCAGATGTTATTGCCCTCCCTGTGTCAATACTTATAAACCGCTCTATAACAGAATGGTATGCCCCAGCTATTTGGAAAATTCCATATATTACACCATTACACAAAGGAAGCAATTCAACAGAATTAAGAAACTACCGGCCCATTGCTATACTTTCACCACTTTCTAACATTCTGGAAAGATGTATCCGCTTTCAACTTTTTAAACACCTTCTAAACAATAATCTTCTCTCTATCGTGACAGCATGGATTCTGACCATATCATAGCACTACTGCAGCTCTTCTAAGTTTCACTAATACTATAAAAAATTTCAGAGAGATGATGGCAAAATAGTGTCTTCAGTCTTTTTGTACATGTCTAAAGCATTTGATACAGTTTCCCATCCTAAGTTACTGTCCACTCTGAATAATCTTAATATCAACCCTGATGCTGTTAACTGGTTTCAAAGTTATCTATCTAGCCACCAGCAAGCTGTGAAATGGAAGCAAAGTTTATCCCCACTCCTTCTTGTTACATATGGAGTCCCTCAGGGTTCAATCCTAGGGCCCTCCTCTTCAGCATATTCATAAATGATCTTAATACTGCCTCCTGTCAAGCTTCTGTCATACAATATGCAGATGTTTCAACCCTCATATGTGCAGCATCCCATCCACAATAACTCAACTTCTTACAGCCACACAAAAAGCCTTCTCTGATATTGAAACGTGGCTAGCAAACTTACAACTCATTGTCAACCCTAATGAAACTAAACTTATGATCTTTCATCCATCTAAACCTACTAACCTCCCAGGTTACGTTTATATCACTGCTTTGAAGCAGATCAGAAACAATGATAATACTAGGATTTTCCCAGATTCCCAAACAAAATTATTAGGCGTCATAATTGACAACAAACTAAAATTTGACATACACATTTCTAACACAATCAAAAAGGTTCACAAGAAAATGGGAACAATGTATAAAAACAAAAAAAATATTAACAGACACTGCAAGAATAGCTATAGCTAGAACATACCTTTTCTCCTCACTCTTATATGCATCCCCCATACTTACCAACCTCAAAAAGTCAGAACTAAGTAAATTAGAATCATGTTACAATAAGATTGCCAAATTTGCAAAAGATTCCACACATTCAACCCATCACTGTCAATGCCTAAAAAGTCTTTCTTGGTTGGACCTATCTCATGTTATTAACTATAACCAGTTAATAATGGCTCACAACATAATACACAATCCTGACAACGTACCTTCCCTAAAAAAATCTTCTACAACCCTATTCTAAAATTCGTAATTTTCGATCATCTAACAAAGACTTACTCCAAGTAACCAAAGTATCCAATACAGCAGGCAATTCTCTTTACTCTAACTTTGTTGCCAAAAATTGGAATACCCTTCCACATAGTATTAGATCCATAAGTAATCTTAACCATTTCAAACTATCTCTCAAAAGACACTTATTTGAATCTTGGCTTTGCACATGTAACACCCCAGGTTAATTATTAACTTAGCATTAATATGTACTAACTCTGTTAACATATCCCTTCTAGCAACACTAATTATCTATAAGTAGTTACATTCCTAGCCGCAACTCTCACCACGGAAGTATTACTAACTATGCGCTACTTTGCCTAACTGATTCTCCCTGCTTAATTTCATAACTAATGTTATGTTCCTCCACATATAGAAGTTCAACCATATATTTGTCTACATTCAGGTGTTTAAAGTCTTGTTCTATTTGATACTATGTATATAGTTTTGTCCTGTAAATGTGTTAACACTCATTTTTTTTTCTATAATTTTTATTACTTGATGTGATGACTTTGTATGTAAGCTTAAGCTGGAGCTTTTCTCCCCAGGCCCCCGCTGAAAATGGTCACTGTCCCAGTCGGACCATCCCGGTAAACAATTGTAAAATAAATAAATAAATTTAAATAAATAAATTGCATTGTCATAGCTTGATACAGTCATGTAAGTGCCATTCTCGACTTGCATTAGTTCTTATAATGCAGAATAGTTACAGCCAGCATTTCTTCAGTAAGTGACAGCTAGGGTATGTATGTAACTGTAGATCAGAATTTTCAGTGCATACTCTGTCTTTACAACTGATTGTTATTTTTATAATCTCTCTGTGTTATTTTGACCTCTGCATATTTGACCTTAAGCTGCACTGTCTTTACTGTTTGCAAACAGTTTTTTGCTCACCTCTAAGGTTTAGGATTGTTAATTATTTATTTATTAGTTTTTTATTTATTACCTGAAAAGTGAGTTGTTATTATTTAATACTGTAGGATGACAAAGTTGCAGTTAAGTGTGTTGCCAGTGAATATGTACTTTTGTCATCGTATTTGGCTAAATTCAGGAGAATTTGGGTAACTCTGTATGTGTGTGTGTGTGTGTGTGTGTGTGTGTGTGTGTGTGTGTGTGTGTGTGTGTGTGTGTGTGTAAAAATAATTGGTTTGAATAGGAGTTACTGTAGATAAGGGGCACTGGAGGACAATGTGGTTCATTGAAAGAGAGACAAAGAGAGAAATGAGAAATGCTCCTATGGTTTCTGACCAAAGATGCAGCTCTGTAAGTAACTGGTGTATCATCCTAGTAAGGGTGTGGAAGTTAGAAGCCCATAACCAGGACAGCAGTGCATATTCCCTTTATGCTCCAGTGCATTTGTTAAACTGGTTGCAGATTGAGGTTTCTGTGTACATTTCTTTTTTTCTTTTTTTCGTCTGATGGATACCTATTAAGTGATCTGAGAAAACATTGATGAGGTGGCCAGCAGACATATTTGGAGCAGTAGAACAGATCCAAGGACCATGCACAGGTAGCATTATGTTTGGCATTGCTAGGATTCAAACACCCATCGGTGTCACTCATCTGTCACATATTGATATCAGTGATGACCCTGTTCTCTACACTACATCAAATGGCAATGGGTAGGGATGCCTTCAAAAACCAGATGTGTTAATCCAGAAGTGAATAAACAGAAAGAGACTAATGCAAGATATGGTTATGACTTTGAAGCAGATCAGAAACAATGATAATAATAATAATTAAAAAAAAATAACTTTGGCTCTTTATTGAAAATCAAAAGCCAAATGTCTCAGCATTTCAGTATGCCTTTCCAAATTAATAAATAAGCATTTTAAAGCTAAATTGCTTCCAGTCAGTATTTGTTCTTCCAACATTACTTGAAAGCAAAAATCAAGCACATGAGCAGTTTAATAGAAATATTTAGGGAATAATTACTTTTAATGTCTGAATTGTATTCCTAGAAAAGAACAATAAAATAATTTGAATTAACTATCTGTTGACTGAGTCGTAAAGTAACTTCAAAAAAGGATTCATGGTCACATATCCATTTTAGCATTTGAAACATTAACTGTATACTTCAAATTAATTCAAATGCATCTAGTTAAGAATGCTGTTGGGAAGTGCACAAAATTAAACCACAAAAATGGACAAGAAATATAAATAATTTCTTTTTCATCAGTACCTACCTCTATATAAAAAAAAACTTCTACTAAAACTTAAGCCTACAAAACTTGCAGCTGACAATCTCCCCTCTGAATACCTAAAAATAGCAGCAAAAGCCATAGCTTATCCAGTCTCTAACTTAATTAATCAGTCCTTATCAGAAAGCTATGTCCCCACACTGTGGAAAATATCTGACATCATTCCCCTCCATAAAGGTGGCTCCTCCACTGAACTTTCCAAATACCACCCTATAGCCATCCTTTCTCCACTTTCCAAGATACTTGAAAAATGCTTCCATTCTCAAGTTTTAGACTACCTCTTAGCTAATAACCTCCTCTCCAGCACCCAGCATGGCTTCAGGCCATACCACAGCACTACACCGCCTTGCTCTCTTTCACTAACACTATCCTTCATCATAAAAATGATGGCCTGTTCTCCTCTGCTATATTTCTGGATCTATCCAAGGCTTTTTCCATGGTCTCACACAAACTACTAATCTCTGTCCTCACTAACCTATCCTTTTCCCAATCAGCTACTGATTGGTTTCACAGCTATCTAACTGGCTGACAACAATCAGTTGTTTGGCATAATGACCTTTCTCCTCGACTTCCCGTAACACTGTTTTCCCCAAGACTCCATCCTTGGTCCCCTACTATTCTCACTCTTCATCAATGATCTATTCACAGCCACCAAGCATGCTTCTCTTATACAGTATGCAGATGACTCCACACTCATCTGCTCAGCCCCAACTACACCTGAACTTCACAAGATCACACAGGAAGCCTTTTCATCTGTAGAAAGCTGGTTATCTAATGCCCACTTATTACTCAACCTCAGCAAGACTAAATTCCTTATCTTCCAACCCACTAAATCTAACCCAATTATCCCCACTTTAATATTCTAGCCAAAGACAATACCATCATCTCCCCAACAGAACACACTAAACTACTTAGTGTAGAGAGTGATAACAATCTCAGATTTGACACTTACATTTCTCTAACCATAAAAATGTTCACAGAAAACTAGGTACATTGCACAGAAACAAGCAATTCCTCACCAAGACAGCCAGAATTTCTGCTGCCAATTCCCATCTAATCTCCACTTTACTCTACATCTCTTCTATACTTACCTACCTTAGACAAACAGACCTAAACAAGCTCAAGGCTTGCTACAATAAAATTGCTAAGTTTGCCATTGGTGCATCTTATCACAGCAACCACTGTATCTCACTTAGAGAACTTGACTGGCTTGAACTCCCTCAACTTCACCTGAATCAACTCTCTTTCACCACAAGTTAGTAAACTATCCTGTTAAAGTCCCATCCCTTCAAAACCTTCTTCAGTGCTACTGCTCCACTAGACCACTATGCTCCAGCAGCAAAAATCTGCTTCTAGTGACTAAACCCAAGAACACAGTGGGAGAAGCACTATTCTCATGTGTCATATCCAGATTATGAAACAACCCCCCCCCCTATAACCACACTACCTTCTTGCAATCACTTCAAGACTGCACTAAAAACTCACTTAAGAAGTCTTTGGTTATCCCCATGCACCAGTCCTGACTAGTAACCTTCCTTTTTACCTCCCCTTCCTCTCCCATCCCCTAGCCACCCTGCCTCACACTGTCTAATCATTGCATTCCTTTCTCTGCAGGCTCTGGCTCACCTTTTACCCTCCCCTTCCCTCCTCACTCAATCTCTTAGACCTGTTATAACATGCTTAGCTACCTCTCTTTATCTCAACTTCATATACCTATCCAACTGACTTACACCTAGCTTCCTCTCACTACCATGTATACTACAAACTCAGTTTCCTCACTTACTGCTCTATCTTCCCCTTCCATCCCATTAGCCCTTCTAGCTTGTTCCACCTTCATGTGGAGCATTTGCTTTATATCTATTTGAGTTTAGTGCAATATTTCTATATAAGATTTAGGTACATGAGTTTAGAACAGTTTTCATTTGAGCTTAGTACTATCTGTATATACATCCTACCTTTATTCCTAGCCTCTAGCTAGCTATTGGTATAACTGTTCATTACTATGTTTCATATTGTATGTATAGCTAATGTTTGCTGGACCATGTATTATTTGCTGTTGTATATATATTCAATCGTTCTTCATGTACTCTGCTCCTCATTTATTGTTCTGTGGAGCTTTTCTCCCCGGGTCTCCACTGAAAAAGGACCTGTGTCCAGTTGGAATTTCCCAGTAAACAAATGTAAATAAATAAATAAATAAAATGATGGCAGAATGAACAGGCAAGAAAGGAGTATAGGCATGTATGAAGAAGGGTAAAAAAGAAGACTGAGAAAGAAAGAAGAACCAGTGTTATTAAACTGGCATTAAGCAAGAAAGGTAAAAGAGCTATGCATATGTGTATCAGACAAGTAAAGGAAGGGGAATAAAGTAAGCCTGTCATTGTTAAACAGTTTAGAAAGCTCAGTGAATCAAAAAATGAATAAATAAAATAAAATAAAAGCTTTCAAAGCATTTTTCAGCAGACCATTTGTGGAAATACAGGATATAACATACCTGAAAAATTTGGATGGAACTTCTCGCTGTTTCCATGTCAGAAGGCATGCATGCCATTGCAAAAAAGAACTGGACTTAAACTTCTGGTTATGATGTGGTATTAAGGAGAGTACTATACCATTTACATATACATATATGTAGTATAGGATATATATATATATATATATATATATATATATATATATATATATATATATATATATATATAAATGTCAGTGAAAATCTATAGAGAGGATTTGGCACCTATAGTAGTATACCATTATATCTGAGTGATGCCTCCAGGTGCATCTGCAGTTAACTCCTACTGTTGCCTCTTGTCAAATATTGCTTGTTCATATTGGCATCAATAATTCCAAAACCATGATATGTACAAGGCTTTAAAATATGTCATCTTAAAGCTTACACAATGGCAAATTCAACTGCATTAATATTTGACCTCTGTCTAGTGCAGATAAATAGATATTAACTGTTGTTTTTATGATATTAATTTATATAGATATAATTTTCACATTTTTCTAAATATTTCAACAACCAAGTAACACAGACAGAACTCCTTAGCTTTATATCAAAGCTCTTAGCTAGATACATAAAATGCTGCTGACAGTATGTCTGTAATTGAGTGGTTGCTGAGATATTGTAAGGTGTTTAGAGAATATTACAAAAGTAATAGTTACTGTGTTTACTGCGACTTATAAACTTTTGTTTATGACCTAGAACCTAAAGAATACTACCACTATAAAAATAGTTTGTGCTGAAGAGGTTGCCATTTATACTTCTTTCATAATCCCTATGGTTCCAGAGATAATGAAAATTTGTTTGAAATGTGAGGACATAATTCGATTTTGTCAAAAGGCTGAGGCACCGCCCATTGGAAGTCACAGTGCAAACTTCTTGAGCTCCATTGGAGTGAATGAGTTAACAGAAACATAAATGAAAATGAAGTCCCTTGACCTGGAAATCAGCATAGGTGATATCAGCATTTAACACTAAAAGCAATAAAGTAAAACCATCTAGGTATATAAGCTGAATGCTTATTAAATACAGTAGCAAAATAAGTAGAAAATGTAATAGGATCATAGGATCATAGGGTCATAGGAAGTTACTAGGCTATTGGACCTGAGGCCCTTATAAGCCTAGCCAAGAGTTCACCTGATGCGCCAGTCCAGCAGGGACACAGGTGGAATCCCAGGGGTGTATTTTCTGTTTCCCATCCAGTTATCCAGGTTGCACTTAAAAAGGGATAATGAGGTTCTCTGCTTGATGTGGAGAGGGAGTCTATTCCACAGATGGGGAAGTCTCTGGGACACAAATCTGTCCCGCTAACAAGTCCTATTGATGTCAAAGACCAAGTTGCGTGGGGATATGCAGCAGTCCTATCAAGGCTGGGTCTGAGACTGCTTTGTATGCCAGACAGAAGTTACCTCTGAGAAGTCTGTATGAAACTAAGTAGAGGGATAGGGCTTTTAACCTGTCAGTGTAGGATGTGTAATATTAGTGTAATGCTAAATAAACAGTATACAGCTGAAGGATTTTAGGATGTCTCAATTAGCAAAATATGTATGGAAAATACTTCAGCAACAGCAAATGGATTATGTTTTAGGAAATCCTATCCAAGATGGTCAGTGAAAGAGTTCACATGGTTGTAGTCTCAATAGACTTTAGTAAAGTCTTTGATAAATTTGATCATAGATACTTGCTGGAAAATTTATAAAACATTTTACAATACAACCTGTTGGCTGGATGCATAAAAGGAGAAAGAAGGTTAAATATGAAGAAAAACTTAGACAATGATTACCCTCAACTTAAAGCATTCCTCATTATTCACTTTTAGATTCCTTAGTTTTTAGGATATGCTACTGCAGATCACAAACAGCTCATGATGCATATACAGAACTAGAATATTATAACGATGTGCAGAAGCTGCTGTTAGATTTTGAGAGGTGGATGTTTGATAATACACAAAAGATAAATTATATCAATTTGTCAATACTGAAATTTAGGATAAAGCTTGGTGTGGATTTAAAGCCTAATTATGCATTTGGATATGGAAAGTGTTTACAAATGTTTACATGTCAGAACAATTAACAAAAGGAGTGTATTACTTAGCAAACATGTGAATACAATTTACTCAAAAGCAAACATCATAATAAGGTGCTTATTAGGTTATGAGAAGCAGCTTTTTAAGTGTACTTACTGGAAACAATTTTGGTCTCCTTTTAATAAGAGGCAAATAAAACTGAAAGAATTCAAATAAGCCTTTCAACGATACTTATTCCTTTTGGTAATATAGAATATAAGGAGCAACTAAATAATTCAGGGCTATACTTTCAGAGTGATAGAAAATTAAGAGGTAACACAAGCAGTGAGTGATGACATTTGGTGGCCTGTTTAAGGTTAAAGTAAATTTATCATGGTATGAACAACAGAGAACGAGTCATAAGACTAACACAATCTTCATATAAGCCAATAAAATTAAGATTTCATATAGTCCAAGAAAAGAAAGACTTTAGAGTAATTTAATTAAAAACATTACTTGGAATTTCATACTAATGGAATTCAAAAAGGTTGTCTGAAGCATTAGGTGAAAACATATATGAAATCTGTTGAGGACTGCAGTATGAAACGTGTTTCTTTCTTGAAATGACATGAATAAAAGTGCTGTATATTTCTTTGTAAATCACATCAAATTCAGATCTGATGTCTGATTCCTTCCTTCCTCAATGGATGGGCATTTAGATCCTACCTACAGATAAGACTTTAATGACTCAAGATTTCAGATTCAAACCTCAGGTTCCTCCCCTTACCCATAATCCCTCCTTTTCTCTGAAGTTACCTTTGATCTCATTTGATGCTCACCACAAAAAGTGAAGTGAAACGAACCAACCAAGGAAAGACCAATGATTGTAAAATGTTTAATCCTAATATTAAGCGTTTTCATCCTCAAACACACAGGACTTCATCAGACGATGCTCAGATGTGCTCTTTACTGCTCAGGCTTACCATAGCTAATTATTTTTTAAAAAAATTTTGAATACCTTTTTGTTATTCTTTACCTTTAGCATTAATTTTTCTCCCATTACCTACCTGTTAATTGTGAAAGCAAGAGGTTTCTCTTTGTCAATCTCTGTCTTCCTTAGGTCTTTGGCTGTCTTTCTGACTTTACTGGGTGTTTGTAGTATTTGTCTCATATTGTAGGCTTTTAGATCTCAGGATTGCTTATTGCTTGTACGGTTGTTTTCTTCTATAGTGTATTTTATTAGTTCTGTTATGTGTTTTGTCCACTTTATTGTAGGTTAATTGCAATACTTGTTATTGCCTGGGATTTTTCTGCAGGATGGCCAACTTCAAAATATGTGTGGACTGTAATTACAAAATCCTGAATTTGAATTTGCACATGAAGTGTGTGTATTCTCTTGGAGCTGCCCACCTGGATAAACAGTGCTTCAATTGCACTACTTTTGGTCCTTGGGCCATTACAAAGCACAGGAACATAGTCATTTTGAAGGGAATTCTCCCTGGCCCTGCAGGAGATTGATCCCTCCATCATCCGTCTACTTCTGGAGCTTACACTTCTGTCAAAAAGCTGTCTGACAGGCATAAGGGGGAGGAAAGTGGCAAGAGACCTAAGCAGAAATCTAGTGTCTAGGAAGCATTCTCTTAACTGTTCCTCTTTTTCTGCCTCTTCAAATCCAGTGCCCAAACTCCTGAAATCTCCGTATCCGTCCCCCAACTCAGATCTGATAGTTGTCAGATCCCATTCCGGGATATTGGAGCCTACTGTAGCCTAGGTTCTCCTCTGAGCCCATTTCTCCTGGACTGTGTTCTCCTTTCCTACAGAAGAAGACATTGCACCAGTCTTTCTGGCCTCCAGTCAAAGTTTCATCACTTAGATCAGTTCAGTCTGCCATGAGCATATCTAAAGCAGATGTGGATAGGATGATGAAGAAGTTCCTGAGGGCTAAGATCCAGTTAAGGGTTCTCTTGGTATTAAGATAAAGAAAACACTCCACTACCAAATCAAGTATCCAACGTGAAGAATAATAAATTGAAAGCAAAGAAAAATGCTGGATACACACGGTAAGTACTTTAATACAAAAAGTAAGTGCTTTAGCGACCAGATGTCGCTTCATCAGACTACATTTATTAAACACAATGACATGTTTAAATAGTGTGTTGTCACTAAAGCAGACCAACCAAAAGCCTGCCAATCACAAACACTAATTGAAACATTAATTAACACAAACATTTAAAAACACATTCCTGTTAAAATTAAAATATATATTGAAAATATATGTATATTAAAATATCAAAAAATACATACATATGTATGTGACAACTTAATCTGACAGTCTATAACAGATATAAAACTACTGGTGCTTAAGGCCCTGGATTTCAAAGCAGGTTTGAGAAAAACCCTGCTATTCAATCCTGGCGATTTATCCGCCTGAAAAGACAAGATCCACTTTTGCTCAATGCCCTCAGTCTTGTTATGAAGATCCCCTTCTCTCATACTCATCTTAACAATTTCCATCACCAGAAACCTGCAATGCTAATGCACTGCTTTCTTTACCATTCATTATATCCCTTAAATGTTCTAAGATTCTTTCTTTAAGTGAACGGTTAGTCTTGCTAATATAGAATGAATGGCATAATATGCAATAACAGAAATAAATCACATTTCTGGTTGTACAATCTGCATAGAAGCCACATTCAATTCTAAAGCCTAGGCTAGAGTGTATAAACAGTGCACCTTTGTGAATGTGTATGCATGCCATGCATCTTCTACAGGCATATGTGCCTAATCTGTCAGATCTGATGGGTCTATAGGTGTCATGGGAATTGTAACAAAGGTGGCTTTTTAATGATCTATTATTACGAAAAGAAAAACTAGGTGTTTCACCTATCACTCCTTCTAACTCTCCAACCGTAGTCAGAATGTCCCAATTGTTCTTGATTACATCACAAACTATATTTATATTACTAGCAAATGTAAGGGGCATTCTCAGTGCATTGATGGTAGTATTACTATTGGAAGGAGCCACTACTCCTGTTTCACCTCTTGTCTCATGACACCTGTCTCTCTTCTCACAATACGGTGCACACCTGCCTTGTCTCTCAATCCATGCATTCTTTATTTCATTTTCAATGTCACTTGCTCTGTAGCCTCTTTCAAGAAACTCACATTTGAGTGTGTCTAAGGCAAGTGTCAATTGGTCATCTTCATTGTGCAGCTGCATAATGCAATATATCTGCCCCTTAAGCACATTGGGTTTTGTGTGTCTAAGATGCATGCTCTTATTATGTAATACAGTATTTTTTCCTTACTGGCTTCCTATATAACAAAGTGGAGACAGAATGCATGTGATCTCTGTTTACCTTAACATCCAAAAATTCAATTTCATGCAAAGAATATTTGGAGGTAAATCTAAGAAAAGTGCTGGCTTGATTGATATAGCTTAAAAATTCTTTCAGATGATCTTTAGTGTAAAACCACAGCAAAAAGACATCGTCCACAAAACGCTTGTACCATGCTATGGAAGCTCCATAGACATCACTGGAAAGAATGGTGGTAGTTTCTCATTGCACAAGTGAAAGGTTGGCATAGCTATTGGCACAGGCCATGTTTCAGTTAGTGTTTGTGATTGTCAGGCTTATGATTGGTCTTCTTTAGTGACAACACACTATTTAAACATGTCATTGTGTTTTATAAATGTAGTTTGATGAAGTGACATCTGGTCGCGAAAGCGCTTACTTTTTATATTAAAGTACTTGCCGTGTGTATCCAGCATTTTTCTTTGCTTTCAATTTATTGTTCTCTTGGTATTGTCCACTGCTGGACCTCTGAGCTTAGGTTCTTCCTCTCATCCCATTGCCACTCTTACCCCGATCTGAAAACTGTAGACTCCCAGCTGGCCAGCCTTCAGTCCTTTTTGAATGTCTCAGTGCACCTCATTTACAATGAGACTAAGGGCATGTTGAGGCAGTGGGCACCAGTGTTACCATAAGGAGACATGCTTGGATGCTACTGTGTGACTTTGCAGAGCATTTCAAGACATCCTTTTGTAATGCACCTTATGATGACTCTGCACTTTCCAGGCCTAAAGTTAAAGAGATGCTCTTCAGAAATGAGCAAGACAGGAAAACTGTTTTGGATTAGTGAATAAAGTTCCCAACCCCTAAAGGTCTTTCTTTAGGAACCAGAAGGAAGGGAAGAAGATGTGGCTCTGCAAGACACAAGGGTTCTCACCTGACACTTCCCCCAGGGCAGAAGGGGGAATTTTATTGGTGGTTCTTGTTTGGCATCTACTTCTCTGAAGTACAGGTCAACACTAAGGGACTCTGGCTAACAAAATTTGCAGATGACTGCAAACTGGGAGCCATTATTGAATCCCCAAATGATGTGGATACTCTACAAAAGGGCCTTACAGAAACAGATGCTTGGTGCCAGAGCCATGGGCTCAAGCTCAATGCCAAGAAATGTATTGTTATCCCCTTTGGGAAAAAACATGTATCCATGAATTACCATATAGGTGGCAGTACACTAAACACAGAAAGTGTGATAAGAGACTTAGGGACACAGGTGGACAGTGGTTTCAACTTCGATAACCACATCGCCACAATAGTCAGGAAATCCTTCTATGTGACACACCTCATCACGAAGGGCTTTTCATCCAGAAAAAAGGAGGTCATTGTCCCACTGTACTCATCCCTCATTAGACCCATTATAGAGTACAACGCCCCATTTGGTATGTACCTCTCAAGACATCTGCAACAACTGGAAAGGCCTCAGAAATACCTCACTAAAAGAATCACAGGCCTAAAGCAGATGCCCTACGCTGACCGCCTTAAAAAACTCTGTCGCATATCGTCTACTCAAAGGCGTTCTCTGCTTAACATACAAGGCCATGTCAAACCCAGAGCTGTTGGACATGCTACACTTAAAGAAATCCCAATCCCTCAGAGCTACACGCTCCAGGGATCTAAACCTTGTCATCACAATAAACAAAACATGCTGGAGGGATAGGTTCCTGACCCAGAGACTCCCCAGACTCTGGAATAGATTGTCCATACATGTCAAGCAGAGTGCCTCTTTGGACCTCTTCAAGAGGAACCTTGACGATTGGATGGGAGAAAGGAAATTCACCCCAGGGATCACGTCAGTCATCCTGCTAGACAGGGGTCCAGGAAAGTAAATAATGTGGGAAGAAATAGCCAGGGAATTGTTATGGCTAGGCTTGTATAGGCCCTAGGGCTGATAGCCTAGTACCAACCTATGAACCTATGAACCTATGAACCTATGGATGTTGCCACCACAACAGTGGTGGTCTGCAAAATCAAGGCTTATGGGGTCCTTTCTCTGATATATCCTACCAACACTCCTGAATGATTGCCTGACTGATGGACCCTGGAAGCAGTTGGGAGGGCACTTATCTCTGTATCCAAAGGACTGGAAATCCATCACAAAAAACACAACAGGCAGCAACTGAATGTGCAAAAAAGCAAAAGAAAGAATATAAGGTGAAGGACCAGACAAGAAGGTAAGAAATGTGGAAAATGCATAAATATAATTGCAAGTATAGAAAACTTCTGCAAGAACCTCATGTTGATCAGGAATGAATGTAGAAATGGTTAAGGAGAGGCAAATTCAAACCAAGAGATGAAGGGTTAATACTAGCAGCACAAGACAGCGGGCTATGTACCTGCTGGATTACAAAGTCCCTTGAACATGTGGGAGAAACAGACAAATGTAGGTTTTGTTAAACACAATTGGAAATAGTTGCACACCTCATTGCTGGTTGTGACATACTAATGGCAGAAGGACTGTATACTGAAAGGCATAATAATGTGGTGAGACTGTTGCACTGGGGATTGTGCAAACATTATGGTACTGAAGTGGCTGAAAAACACTGGAAACATGAGCCACAAAGCATCATAGAAAATCATGAAGTCTACATCACATGAGATCATCCGTTATCAACAGTTCAAAAGATAGATGCTAGTAAACCAGATATAGTGGTCCAGGAAAAGAAGACAAGAGCAGCATTGATCATTGAAATCGCCACACCCAGTGACTACAGTGTCCTGCACACAGAGAGATATAAAATTATAAAATATCAGGATCTGCAAACAGAAATGAGAGCAATGTGGAAGAAAGATACCCAAATAGTTCCAGTAGTAGGAGCAATGGGTCTTATAAAAAAGAGTCTACAATCATATTTAGATATGCTACCAATACATGTAACTCTGTACAAACTGCAGAAGGAGTCATTACTGGGCACATTGCAGGTGCTATGAAGAGCACTTTTGGCTGACATCAAATAGTGAAACAATACTAATTTCATGAACTTTAATTGTACTTTGATTTAGGAATGGGGTCCATTCCCGTCATGGTATTAGAAACCCAAAAGATTTGAAGAAATTAAAAAGTCAGAATGAGGAGATGATAAATCAGCAACAAAGGAGAGTAGTATTACTGGAATTGAATTCATCTTCAAGTGTTGGTGAGTACCTTCACAAGGTGGACCCTGTTTTTCACAAAATCTCACCAAGACAACACTGATATATAGACTGTATTTTATACAGCATATATTACAGATAGAAGTAGGTTAGAAAATAGAAAATATAGCTGGGTGTACAATACTCAGGAATAAAAAAAGTGCCCAATCCAGGTAGTCACACTGGTGCCAGGACTGGAAAAAAATGACAGTGTAGAATCCTCAAGACATGGAAACATTCCTACAATGGAGCTAGAACAGGCTCAGGAAGAGGATACCCCCCCCCCCTTTGTAGAAGGAAGTAGCAGTCCACAAAATTCATAAAAACCAATAGGCCAAAAGAGAGCCATAAAGGACTACTGAGGATAAGAAAGAAATTATGTATTGTTACTATTAAGCAAGAAGCCCAGAATTTCCAGACTGAAGATATGCACAAAGAATAAGAGAGAAATCAGAGGAAATAAAAATACTTGCACAAGAAAAACTGTCAGAAGCTTCAAATAAAAATTTGTGTTCATTAACACAACAGATTTATGGAAAACATTATATAGACCAAGAAGCCTTGGGCCGCTTGGAAAAAGAAGTGACTGAGGAAGTGCAAAATATAAATAACAAAATCTAGAGATATTTAAAAGGTATAAAAAAGAAATATGGACATGGGAAAGAAAGAGAGAGATCTGATAACGTGTAATATTTATGCAAAGGAGAAAGCCAAATTAATCCATACAAAAAAGCAGCACCAAGATACTGGAAGAGAAATACAGGCAAAGGTGTCTGGATATGGAAAGTTTTACAACACAAAAAATAAAAACAAAACAAAGAGGAAAAGTAAAAAGAGGATTAGTAATGGATTAGTTAAAGCAATAGAAAATGAGATTATGGATTACCTGCAAAGTGAAGGATTTAGTGTAGAAAATCTAACTCTGATAATATAGCATAACAGCAGGATAGAGCAATGGACTAAATTAAGGGGGAAGCAGTGGAGCAGGAAACATCTGATCAGTTGCCATATGAAGATACTTTGGAGTCTTCCATATGAAACCAGTATAAAAGTTCAGTTGGAGTTGCACAGCAAGGAAATAAACAGGAAACTGTGGCAACTCTGACACAGTCAATGTTGTAGAGAAATTGGCCAGTGAGTTCCCATATGAAAGAGCAATGGATGACAAAGGATGAAACTGAAGAGAATGTGGCACAGGGAAGATGCTCTGGAACTTGCTGTAGAATGCCTGCAGGAAATGGGGAGCAAATAATGTGCCCTCAGTTTAAAAGAAAATGATCTAAGAGAAGAGTTGCCTGATTTAATAGAGATGGACAGCTATATTAAGATCAGTGGAATAAATAGACTACAGAAAGTCAATAAAATCCCAAAAGTTACAAGTTTGATAAAACAAATGAATACAGTTATTAGGACTGTTCATTGAGACTCACGCAATATAACAGAAGTAAGATATATTACTGTGCAGCTAAATTAATAACAGATAAATTCTTACCACAAAAATACAGGGCAGTAAGGGAAAGGAAGAGGAGAAATCAATTGCAATCATGGAAGTTTCGAATAGAGAAAATGGTACTTACGTATTATCACAACCACATTCTCGCGGTTGCGAAATTCATATTGTGTCATGGAAAACAGTTTTATTGAGCTGGAAAGGGGAGTGTAAGCAAGTAAGTACTGCTGTGGCATGCACATTATGAGGCAGGGAGAGGAGTAAATGTAAATTTTTTGACTCCTGACTGGTATAGTTTCATAGTTTCATAGTATAGTACTAGGCTATCTGCCCTGGGGCATTTGTAAGCCTAGCCATAGTGATGTGGCTTTTGCCACCCTATGAAATGGTACAAAAAATGTACAGAATAAATTTAGAATACTGTGCCTCTGTCTGGTAGTGACACAATGAAGGTCCCCTTATATAATAGAATTAGTTTACTGTGCCCCTGTCTAGCAGTGACACAGATGTGACCCCTGCGGTAAACTTACGATCTCCCATCCACTCATCAAGATTTCTCTTGAAGAGAGTCAGTGAGGGGCTCTGCCTAATACGAACTGGGATCTTGTTCCAAAGCATGGGAAGCCTCTGGGTTATGAATCTATCCCTCCAGCATGTCCTATTCATACTTGTGCCGAGGTTTAAGTCTTTAGCTCTCGTGGTCCTGATGGATTTGGATTTTTTGAGGTGGAGCATGTCCATCAGATCCTGATTGGACATGGCCTTGTACTTCAGGCAGAGATCACCTCTGAGCAGGCGGTATGCTACTGAATAGAGCTGAAGTTTCTTTAGTCTGGCAGAATAAGACATATGTTGGAGACCCTTGATCCTCTTGGTGAGGTACTTTTGTGGTCTCTCCAGCTGTTGCAAATGCCGGGTGAGGTACATACCAAATGGGGCATTGTACTCAATCATGGGTCTGATGAGGGAGGAATATAGGGGTACAATGACATCCTTGGATCTGGATGTGAATCCCTTCATGATGAGGTGTGCAAGGTAGAATGTTTTTCTAACCACTTTGGCAATGTGGGTGTCAAATGAGAGGTCGCTGTTGACTTGGGTCCCTAGGTCTCTGATTACTTTTTCCGTACTCAGTGGGTTGCTGTCTATGTGATAATTTGTGGGTACTTTGTTTTTCCCAAAGGGGATGACTATACATTTTTTGGCATTTAGTTTAAGGCCGTGACTCCGGCACCAGTTGTCCATTTCTGTGAGGCCTTTTGTAGGATGTGTGTGTCTGCTGGTGTATCGACTATGGCGCCTAGTTTGCAGTCATCTGCGAACTTTGTCAGCCACAGCCCTCCCATGTTTGCTTTAACATCTGAGAAATAAATGCCGAACAAGAGGGGTCCCAGGACAGATCCCTGTGGGACACCACTTGTGACTGGCTTTGAGTCTGACATTGCTCCAGCGATTTTAACTTTATGGGTTCTGTCCTTTAGCCAGTTTGCAACCCATCTAGTGACATAAGGGTTTACTTTTAAGCTGTTGAGCTTATCTATGATGCCTGAGTGGGGTATTGTGTCGAAGGCCTTAGCCAAGTCCAGGTATGCTGTATGGACTGCTTTGCCCTCATCAATGGCTCTAGTGACTGTTTTGAAAAAGTCAACCAGGTTTAAAAGGCAGGATCTGCCCTTTACAAAGCCGAACTGGGTGGGGTCAAGTGTCTGTAGGTCCCTTATGTCTCTGTTTATGAGTTCCATAATGATTCTTTCCATAGCTTTGCAGACCAGGCTGGTTAAGCTTATGGGGCAGTAGTTTCCAGGGTCTGTAGAGGCACCCCCTTGTGGAGTGGGACCACTGTTGCTGTACGCCAGTGTTCAGGTACATATCCCGAAGTAAGGCTAAGGTTAAATAGCATTTTTATGTGTGGGTTTAGCTCCTCTTGGAGTTCACGTAACATGCAACCCGGGATACCGTCAGGTCCCATTGATGCTGTGTTTTTTGCTTTGTTTAAGCCGGTTCTCACTTGGACATCTGAGATGACAGGGAGATTACATTCAGCTGGGATAATTATTTCTTCTTTTGGGGGTGAAGGAGGGGAGAAATTTGCACTGAACCTGTCAGCCAGAATGTTGGCAATATCTGTGGGTTCAGTGTATTTTTTGTGATGATCAGGTCTAGTATATTATCTCCCCTAGTGGGAGAGGTGACTAGTTGTTCCAGTGCATTTGAATTTATGAATTCCAGGAACCTTTGGGTAGGGTATTAGGGCTAGAATAATGTACCCAATCTATGTTTGGGTAGTTGAATTCTCCCAGTATGATGGTATTTTGTGATACATTCATATCCTTCAATGTCTTCAGGAAGGTTGAATGGGGTTCTTGAGATTGGGAGGGTGGTCTGTAACATGCTACCAGTTGTATAGCAGTTTTGCCTATGGTTAGTTGCACCTGTATGGTCTCTGATGCTTCATGTGTTGCTACTAACCTGGAGGTGTGGGTGTCCTTGATGAATATGGACACTCCCCCTCCCTTTGTGGTTCGGCCCGGGTTTTGGGGCCAAAAATCATGATACGAGGAATAGCCTGGTAGTGCTGGGGTGCTCTCCGGAGCCTTGAACCAGGTTTCAGTTACTGCACAGATGTCAATGTTCTCCATGCTGAGGAGTGCATCAAGTGCCTGCATCTTGAGATTTAGACTTCTGGCGTTGAGCAGCATTACCCTTAGTTTTTTTCCATTTTTGTTTTCTAAGGAGGTGGGTTTGTCTTTTGAGCCTTGCCTAAAAAAGGCACTATGAGGGTGGCAAGAGCCTTATCCAATATCCGGAAGCCCAGTGGTGACAGGTGTAAGCCATCCCTTGCGAAGCAGCATGGCTTGTCCAACATGTCATCCCAGGCAGACAGACATTGGATCCCCTTAGAATGACACCAGTACTTGAGCCAATTGTTAAAGCTGATCATCTTGTCTTTGTATTGTGGTATCATTCTTGGTGAGGGCAAGATGCTGCTCAGGGTCAGGGTCATACCAGCCTGGGCTACATAATCGGAGAGCTCCTCTATGTCTCTTTTCATGTAGTCCAGGGAGGTACGTCTCAGGTCATTCACACCAGCATGGACAATGACGGAGTCATATTTGTACTTGCTTTGGAGTGACTTGAGTGTGTGTGTTATGTGGCGGATCCTAGCTCCTGATAGACAGCTCACAGTCACCCTCTCCTTGCTCAGCCTGGTCAGCGGGACATCAGTGTGCCTGACTATAGAGTCACCTATTACTAGTGTATCAGGCAAGGTGTTTGGCCTTAAGGGCTGTGATTGGTTGACACACTGATTTATTGAAGTATGTGTTGCATGTGTTTTGTTTTGAGGTGGTGGATTTTTGGATGTCTGCTTTGGGAGCCTCTGTTGTGTTGGTAAGTTTTTTATTAGAGCCTCCGAGTATGTCTTTGTGTTTTTATGTGTTTGGTTTGCAGTTGTGGTAGGTCTATGTGGGACTGGGATTGTTGTGTGTGGTTGCCATTTCCTCCTGTCTGGTCATGCCAGTCCTGAGTTGAGAGAGTTCAGCCTCCAGTTTGGCTATATAGTTGCATCTCTCACATGTATTTGTGTTTGTTGGGAGGAGGAGAGGGTTGTCTGTGTACATGAGACAATTGTAGCATTGTCTCAAGATACCCAGATTGACCAGCTGAATTGGAGACGACGCCAGTAATCTACCACTCGACATGCTAGAACAGTATAAGGGAGTGCTGTACCTTTAAGGGAAGTGGATATTCACAGGGGTGGTAAGTAGATGTAGTGCTTTACTTAGTACGAGAGTGCTTACTTAGTAGAGAAGCATTGAGAACAAGTGCTAGGCTTATAATATAGTGAGTAGTGTGGTTATACTAAGAGTAGAGCTTCCTTAAGGGAAAATTTGAAGAGCAGACTTGGCGGAGCCAGAAAAAGTTTAACCGTGCTTAACTGGCGCTGCGCTATGCACGGTGAACTCCACTCTGCTGCACCTCATGACACATCCTGCCTTTCTGATTACAACCGAAGCAAAGGCAAGTTAATCAGGAATATTCCCTCTGAATGTTCATGGCCAGTGTTTAAGTTTTATTGTATTCATCATTCTTCTTTTAACTGGCTATGCAACTGCTATTTGGGCTGTAGGGGAAACGTGCAAGTTTTAAACTTTTACTTTTCAGAAATAGTATTTCCGGTTTTCTGCAGTATCAGAATGAAGAATTAGCCACTAATTTTGGCCTTGTCTTTGCATTCCTTTGGTCAATCATTAACTGTTCCTGGGTGTGGGTGTATGTGTGTTGGGGGGAATCAACTGACACTTTACATTGTTTACTCTTCAGATTTAAATTCGGGTCAGTAAAGAAATAGTCATCATTGTGCATATAAGGAATCAGCAGCAACTGTTAGGGAAGGTTTCGCTACTTGTGTTGAAATTAAAAACATTTGTAAATATGACAAGAAGCTGCAAGAATTGTCTTTAACTGCATAAAAATAAAATTCACAGTTAAATGAACATTATTTCATGTGTTGTTAATGTATCTTTCCTAAAAGAAAAGCTTCTAAACAACTTTTGACTCTATGCGAAAGTCGCACCCGTGAGAATGTTGTTGCGATAATACGTAAGTACCGAGAAAACTATAAAGCAATTAATACAAGAACTGCCATTATTATAGAAAATTGTGAAGTTTATATCACATGAGATTACCCATTACCAACAGTTCAAAAAACAGATGTAGTAGTCCATGAAAAGTAGACAAAAGCAGCATTTTTCATTGAAATTGCTACACCCAGTAACTACAGGGTCTTATATACATAGAGACATAAAGTTATAAAATACCAGGATTTGCAGGCAGAAATATGGGCAATATGGAAGAAGGATACCCAAACAGTTCCAATAGTAGTAGGAGAAATGACTCTTATAAAAAAGAATTTTAATTGTACTTAGACATGTTACCGATACATGTAACTCTGTATGAATTGCAGAAGGAGCCAATACTAGGCACATTAAGGGTGCTGCAAAGAACACTTCTGGCTAACATCAAAGATTGAAGCAATACTAATTTGATGTTCCATATTCACAAAGAAAAACAGCAGTGTTAGAAGTAAAAAAAAAAATGCTAGACAATTGAGTCATCCAGGAGGTCTCACCAGACGAACATGGATCCCGATCTTATTTAAGATTCTTTTTGGTGCCAAAGAAGTTTGGGGACCTCAGGCCAATTTTGGACCTAAGTTATATAAATTATTATGTCAAACAGATGATGTTCTTGATGGTCTGCTGTTGAGAACTGATGACTGAATATGATTGGTAGACCTTAAAGATGCTTACAACCATATAAACTTGGACAGGTGCTCCAGAATGTTTCTCTGCTTCTGGCTGGAAGCCAGTCATTTCCATTTTAGAAATTTGACCTTCAGCCCAATTGAGACCAAATAGCCAGACTCTCAGAAAACAGGATTGCCACCCTCCACAGACAGGCCTTAGATGTTATTTCCTGCCAGAAGCCACCAGCTAGACTGATTCTTCACCTCCAAGGAAATATGACTGCCTTAATAACCCCAGTCCCTCTTGGCAGGTATCGCATAAGAGTTCTTCAGTGGACACATTCAGTTCAATGGTCTATCGGACATTTTCCCATGAATTTCTAAGTTCTCCTGATGAAGATTTGCAGAATACACATATGACAGTGGCTTGAGTCACCAGAGTCATCTCAAGGCCCTCCCTTTGCTCTTCCTCCTCCCTAAGCCACTATGATGACATATGCCTCCCAGGTAGGCGTGTGGGGGGACACTTCACGGGATGGTCCAAGGTACATAGTCTCCTTCCAAGGCCAGTCTTCATATTAACATCCTAGAGATGATAGCAGTTCTCCTAGTTTTGCAGGCCTTCCAGAACAGCCTTCCTCAGGGAGTGATAGCTATTCAGATGGAAACCATATCTGTAATCTGATACATCAGCAAGTAAGAGGGGGCATGGTTGTACTTGTTATGCTGAGAGGGTATGAGAGTTGGCAATGGGCAATATCTTCTTACCACTTTCAAGTAACAGTGCATATACTAGGGATATCCAGTGTTCTGGTGGATAGGTTGAACAGGTCTATCCTTACACCTCATTAGCTGTCCCTCAAGCCAGTGATGGCACAGCAGATTTTCTGCCACTGGGGTTGACATTGCTACAATCTCTTTACTTCCTCTTTAACAACACAAAGTGCAACAGATACTTTACCCAAATCTCCCAGGAAAAGGAGTCACCAGTGAATACTCTGATCCACATTTGGCCTCCCAGGCTCCTATATATCTTTCCCCCTATTTCTCTTATCCCTGAAAATCCTGTAGAGAGCCTTGGTGAAGAAGGTCATAGTCATCCTCTTTCTGGCCCTGACAGGTGTGATTTACTTTCCTCTGGCCTCATCTGATAGACCCTCCTTGGGTACTGGATCCCATTTCTGATCTTCTTTCTCACTCATCCCAAATGCCTCATCGAAACATTCAAGCCCTAAAGCTGACAGTTTGATTTCTCCACTTCCAATGGTTGCTAGTCTATCAAGGCTCTCCTTCCAAGTAATTCATATTCTTACTTCAGCACAAAGAATGCCTACCAGAAAAGTTTACAAAAGCAATTGGAAAATAGTTTCAGTTTGAGCCTGTCATAGAAACTGGAACCCTTTTCAGCTCCACTTCTAGCTATGTTATATTTCCTGGCTTCCTTTTTTTCAAGATGGGACAGCTACTTTACTGTTAAAGTTCAGCTAACAACATTTCTCATTTTCATATTGGAGAAAATCAATTTATTGCTTCTCTTAAATTATATAAAACCTTCCTTGGGGGTACCTTCCTTCTCACACCTCCTGGTAGAGATCTTAGTTCACCTTGGGAAATCATCATTCTCTTACAAGCTTTGATTAGACTTCCTTTTGAACCTGCTGCCAAGGTGGACCATAAATTTCTGTCTTGGAAAACATTCATTTTGGTGGTGGGTACTTCACTGTAGACAGTATCAGAGCTACAACCCCTTTCTTGCAAACCTCCTCATTTGTTTTTTCATAAGGACAGAGTGACCCTGCTAAATAACCTTTCTTTTAGCCCAAAGGTAGTTTAGGAAACCTCACTGGACCAATCTCTCAGCCTTCTGGTTTTCTTTCCCAACTTTACCAACAAATGAAAGTACATGCTGTATTTGTTGGACATGCATCATCAACTCTGTTTTTACCTTTACTACACAAAGAAAATTAGAAAGTATTATCAATTGTTTGTCTCCTTTTTAATGGCCAAACTGGAACAGGGAGTCTCTAAAGTGAATCTTTCTAGATGGATATCTAACTGCATCTCGTACATATACATAGTGAATGGATTGATATTATCCAAGCACATCAAGGGTCACTTGTCTAGATCTGTGTCTACTTATTCTGCTTTCATTACAAGAATTTTCACTATCAATAGGCAATGCAGCCACTGGTCAAATGTCCATACTTTCATTTCTCATTATAAACTGGATTTGTACTCCAGAGATAGGGCTGCTTTTGGTTCAGCTGTCTTTCAGAATATCTTTCCATGCAACATCCCAACAGTTTCTTTTCCAGGGGACTCTGCCCCGTCCATTGTGGAACAGATGGAAGAGACAATGTCGGCTATGAAAGTTATGGACTATAAATATAGATCCGTATTGGTTGTATCCATCTTTCCTCAACTTTCCTCCTTCCATCTCCCTTCCATTTTATTTATTTTATTTATTTAAATTTATTGACCGGGAGTGTCCGACTGGACGTAGGTCCATTTTCAGTGGAGGCCCGGGGAGAAAAGCTCCACAGTAAAATAAACAGACAGTAGTTACATTGGATTACATAGTGATTAACAATTTAACATAGCAATTACTTACAACATATTTACAGATGAAGAACATAGTACATCAGAAGACAACTAGAATCTTTATCTGTGAAGTACATAACAGACATTAACAAATGTTACAATGAGAAGTTCCTGCTGTATAATAAGTACTAGGCTTATGAGCATCTGAGCTTGCTATAATCAAGGTAGTTAGTGGAGTGGAAAGAAAGGTAGTGGTTGGATGGGGTGGATGATATTAGAGTGGGAGTTGCAAGGGCATAGCCAGCATGTTTTTAGGTGCACTTTTAGTAAAGTTTTGAAGTGGGTGCATGACGGTATGGGGGTAATTGTGGGTGGGAGTGAGTTCCATAATTTGGCTATGGCACAAGAGAATAGTGCTTCACCAGCAGAGTTATTGGCTTTAGTGATCTGCAAGTGATTTTTGTTGCTGGATCTTAGTGGTCTGGTGGTGCGATAGGGTTGGAGTAGATTCTGGAGGGATGGGACATTTAGTGGATGGTTTACTAGTTTGTGGGCGAGTGAGAGTTGATAACACTGAAGGAGGTGAGGGAGTTCAAGCCAGCCCAGTTGAGCAAGTGAGAGACAGTGGTGACTACGGTAGGATGCCCCTGTGGCGAATTTTGTGATTTTGTTGTAGCAGGTCTCTAGCTTATTAAGATCACATTGCCTTAGGTTGGTATATATTGGAGAGGCATAAAGTAGGGTGGAGATAAGGTGGGAATTTGCTACTGAAATCTTTGCTGCTTTGGTGAGAAATTGCTTATTTCTTTATAACGCTCCTAGTTTTTTGTGGACTTTTTTTATGGTCACGGATATGTGAATGTCAAATTTTAGTTTATTGTCTATTTCCACTCCTAGCAATTTGGTGTGCTCAGTTGGGTATATAGTGGTGTTGTCTTTTGCTGTGATGTTAAAGTGAGAGTTGTTTTGAGTATGTTTGGTGGGTTGGAAGATGAGTAGTTTAGTTTTGTTTGAGTTAAGTATTAATTGGACATTGGATAACCATGTTTCAACAGAGGAAAAGGCTTCCTGTGTGACTTTTTGCAGTTTTGGTAGGGACTGGGCTGAGCAGATGATGGTCAAGTCATCTGCATATTGTATGGGTGTGCCATGTTTGGTGGCAGAGGCTAGATTATTGGTGTAAACAGAGAAGAGTAGGGGTCCAAGGATTGATCCTTGGGGAACCCCTATGGAGACAGGTAGTTGGGGAGATATGTCATTCTGCCATACAACAGATTGTTGGCAGTCAGACAGGTAACTCTGAAACCAGTTGGTGACTGATTGTGAGAAGGATAGGTTATTGAGGACAGAGATAAGTTGTTTGTGTGGGACCATGTCAAATGCTTTAGATAGGTCTAGGAAAGTAGCAGAGGAGAGATAGCCATTGTTTTTATGCTGAAGGATAGTGTTAGTAAAGGAGAGTAAGGCAGTGGTGGTGCTATGGTTTGGTCGGAAACCATGCTGAGTACTGGAAAGGAGGTTGTTAGTAAGGAGGTAGTCTGAGACCTGAGAGTGTATGCATCTCTCTAGTATTTTGGAGAGTGGGGAGAGAATAGCTATGGGGCGGTAATTGGTTAGTTCTGCGGAGGGTCCACCTTTGTGGAGGGGAATTATATGTGATACTTTCCACAGTGTGGGAACGTAACTTTCTGACAGACATCAGTTAATCAAGATGGATACTGGGTAGGCCAGAGCATCAGCTGAGATTTGTAGGTATTCACTTGAGAGGTTGTCTGCTGCTAATTTGGTGGGTTTAAGTTTAGTTAAGAGTTTTTTTATGTTGGAGGTAGGTACAGGAGAAAAAGAGAAGCCCGTGAGGAGATTACTAGTTGAAGGTATGGGTTGGAGAGGAGGGATGTTGTGTTGTTTAGCTAGTGATAGTATGGTTTGGGTGAAGTGTGTGTTGAATGAGGTAGCAATATTTTCTGAGGAGTGAGGGATGTTAGGAGGAGGGGTACTGACTTTACCTGGGTGGAGGATGGAGTTTATGGAGGACCAGAATTGTTTGGGGCTGTGTTGTGAGGAGTCTAGGGCAGACTGGTAGTATTGGAATTTGTCCTGTTTTATTAGCTTTTTGACTCTATTGCGTAGTTCTAGGAATTTCTGTCTAGCTGAGGGGGTTTTGGTTTTGCGCCAGTGCTCCCAGGCGTTATCCCTGTTTTTCATTTCTGACTTAGTGGTTTTCTGTAGCCATGGGGAGGGTTGTGCTTTGGTTCTGGAAAATCTTATGGGGGCATGGTAATTAAGGATGTTCAGGAAGGTAGTATTAAAAAATTCAACTGCGTCATCTAGAGTGAGGTACTTTAGAGGATGCCAGTTACATTCTTTGAGGGATAAGATGAATGTGAGTGGGTTAAAGTTTAGTTTTTTACGTATTTGACGGTAGATTACAGGTTTAGCTTGGTATAGGTATTTTTTGAGTAGGAATGTTGGGGAGTGATCACTGAGGCTATCTGATAAGCAGCCTGTTATGTATGACTGGGGGCTCTTACTGACTAGTATCCAATCCAGGGTAGTGTGCTTGCTGGAGTTTTTATTTATCCTGGTTGGTGACTGGACTAGTTGGGTGAAGCCATGAAGGTGTACATGATGGGTTGGATTGTTGCCAGAACAGGATTGCCAGTCAATATTGAAATCACCTAAGATGATAGTTTCTTGGGGGAGATGGTGGGTAGACCAGCTGAGGAGGTTTTCTAGTGGAGGGATGTTTTGGCCAGGTGGGAAGTAGCATCCAATTATGTTGATGGTTTTGTTTTGGTTAATTTTGAGGTTGGTATATATTATTTCTTCATTGCCTATTTGTGGAGCTGATGATTTTAAGATCTGGATGTTTAGATGCTGTTTAAATATTATAGCTACACCACCTCCTTTTTTGTTTAGCCGGTCTACTCTTAGTATGCCGTAACCTGTAGGGAGTATTTGCTCACTGGTAATGTGAGGTTTTAGCCAGGTTTCTGTCAGGATGACTATATCTGGGGAGTACAAGTCTATGGTGGCATGGAGTTCATGGACGTTTTTGGATATACTTCTAATATTTAGACTTAGTAGAAGGAAGCCACTTGGCTTTCTATTGGCTGTAATATGGGAGAAGTTGTGGTTTCTAGTCTGATTATGAGGATTGGGGTTGGAGATGGTAGGGCCAGGGTTGGGGTGGATGTCTCAACTTAGGGCTAGTTTTGATATGCATGAGATTATTAGTTTTCTCAGTTTTTGAATGTGTTTGTTTATAAGGGAAACTTTATGATTGTGCTCTGTGGGTAATAGGTATGGTGGGAGGGTTACTATGTTAAGTTGTAGGTATGCTTTATGTTTGAGTAATATAGTTGGTAGAATATGTGGGGGGTGCATAGGGATGGTTCTTGAGCTGGTGGGATGGGAGCTGAGTGTGGGTGAGACATGAGTGGTGGTGTGAGTAGTAGTACAGTGGTAGTGGTTGAGTGGGGGAATGATGGAGCTTTGGTAGGATGTAAGATATGCAAGTAGAGTGGATGCAGTGAGCATAGGAAAGGTATGCTTGTACATGTTAGTTGAGGAGGTGTGATAGTAGTAGGAAGATGGAGGAGGTAGTGTTGGGTTAGCGCTGTGGCTGGCTATTGGAAAGATGTGAGGGGTTTGAGTGCAATAAAGGTGGGACCATTGGGGGCGGGAGGGAATAGGGGGCAGGGTGGGGAGTGAAGCGGGTATAGACCCTGTTAGTTGCTCGTAGGACGGGGCTGGAGACAATCACAAAGCAAAGACAAGTATGTGTTAAGAAACAATCACAACTGACCAATGACTGCTCTGAAACTGTAAGTCATTTCTTAATTTCTCAGGTGGAAAAACAGGATAACCTTGTATCAGTAGGCTACTATGGTCATAGTTTAAATTAACAAACACACAGTATTGATCAGTTATGGATACTATTTGCTAACAGAAGGGAATAAGAGAAAGTGGAAGATGTGTGTGTGTGTGTGTGTGTGTGTGTGTGTGTGTGTGTGTGTGTGTGTGTGTGTGTGTGTGTGTGTGTGGGGGCTGCTTACAAGCCAAAGCAGAGTGCTCTCCAGGGGAAAATGAATATTGGCTCAAACAGGTAGACACATACTCAAAGTTAAATGTAGCTGTTTGCAGACAGTTCAGACCTGGACTGCGCTTTTCTTACAAGAATGTTAAAGGTGGTACCGCAACTGAATACTTAAGAGTGGTGTTAGGTTTAGAAATGAAGATTACAGAGAGGAGTAAGCACTTCTGAGATGGTAAATATATATTATAATAGGGGGGTGGGAGGTTAGCATAATGGTTAACATGTTTACCTTACAAACATAAAGTGCAGGGTTTGATTCTCACATGGGGTAATTGGCTAGGCTGAAAATGGCCCATAATGGCAGTTAGCCTTGTACTAATCTATAAAGATTATAAAAAACACACTGAGCAAATAGCTACCGCATGCAGGACAATGTCTTGAACCAACTACTTAGTATATGCAGATACTGAGCCAATTGGAAGAACATTAGAAAAAAAACCCCAGACAGTTATGCAGTCACAGATAAAAATATAGCGAGCAGCAATCTGTCGTGGTTCTCTAATGTGATTCTATCCACCAGTAACAGCACAATTATATAGAAATAATTAGACACTAGTATGAGCTGTCTACACACAACACAATTACATGAATAACATTAGTGGACAAGGTGCAGCTATGCAAACAGACCATACATACTATTATACTAAAAACAACTTGGTGCATACAAATGCTAGCATGCCATAGTAACATCCAATAATAAAGCATAGATCATATTAGATGTCTAACACAATTCAACATAAACATATACAGTTGTAAAATGTCTAATACAATTCAACATAAGTAGGCATTTACAGTTGTAAAACACTTACTGGAGAGACACTGAGCCTTCATGGGGCCTGTAGCAGAGTGGATTGTAGTTTTAAAAATGGTGCCTGCCACAGGTAATATTTATTAACTTTGGGATTGTCTTAAGGTAATAAACAGGGAAGGGGGAGGGGAGAACAAGGGTGTGAGCAGGCAGTTCTTTGTACTGCTGCTAATGAGCCAAAGCAAAGACAAGTATGTGTTAAGAAACAATCACAATTGACCAAGGACTGCTCTGAAACTGTAAGTCATTTCTTAATTTCTCAGGTGGAAAAACAGGATAACCTTGTATCAGTAGACTACTGTGGTCATAGTTTAAATTAACAAACACACAGTATTGATCAGTTATGGATACTATTTGCTAACAGAAGGGAATAAGAGGAAGTGGAAGATGTGTGTGTGTGTGTGTGTGTGTGTGTGTGTGTGTGTGTGTGTGGTGGGGGGGGGGGCTGCTTACCAGCCAAAGCAGGGTGCTCTCCAGGGGAAAATGAATATTGGCTCAAACAGGTAGACACATACTCAAAGTTAACTGTAGCTGTTTGCAGACAGTTCAGACCCAGACTGCGCTTTTCTTACAAGAATGTTAAAGGTGGTACCGCCGTTGAATACTTAAGAGTGGTGTTAGGTTCAAAGTTAACTGTAGCTGTTTGCAGACAGTTCAGACCCAGACTGCGCTTTTCTTACAAGAATGTTAAAGGTGGTACCGCAGTTGAATACTTAAGAGTGGTGTTAGGTTCAAAGTTAACTGTAGCTGTTTGCAGACAGTTCAGACCCGGACTGCGCTTTTCTTATAAGAATGTTAAAGGTGGTACCGCAGTTGAATACTTAAGAGTGGTGTTAGGTTCAAAGTTAACTGTAGCTGTTTGCAGACAGTTCAGACCCAGACTGCGCTTTTCTTACAAGAATGTTAAAGGTGGTACCGCAGTTGAATACTTAAGAGTGGTGTTAGGTTCAAAGTTAACTGTAGCTGTTTGCAGACAGTTCAGACCCAGACTGCGCTTTTCTTACAAGAATGTTAAAGGTGGTACCGCAGTTGAATACTTAAGAGTGGTGTTAGGTTCAAAGTTAACTGTAGCTGTTTGCAGACAGTTCAGACCCTTCCATTATTATTATTATTATTATTATTATTATTATTATTATTATTATTTCTTGGCTCCTGGTATGACTGTACTGCAGTTTACCTGGGTTTGCTCATTTGCTCTTCAAGCTCCAGAACACCGAATTAATTAATGTACTAAATTTATTAAATTTGGCCTCTGACAAAAGGGTTTTTGATCTACTAGTTAGTGTTTGGGCAAACTTGATCTAAGTTAACCTCAGAGGCAGGAGGGGATTATTGGCAAGGAGAGGAACCTGAGCTTTACATCCAAAGTCTAGAGTGGTCAAGGTCAGATTTGGGTTCAGATCCGAATGCCTATCTGTTGAAGAACTTAAGCAGACAACACAGATCTATCATTATGGTAAGTACATAACATTGTTTGTTTGTGAGACCCTCTGGGTTTATGCACAAATCACTTTCCCTAGTATAATATGTCTGTGAATCCATTGCTTAGCTATAATTACTCAACAGATTATGTAGATTTTAAACATGGTCACAAATCATATCAAATATGATGCATAAGTTTCTAAGAATGTAGATAAAGAATGGTCAATGTTTAGTGTGTTACAACCCTGTCCATATTCCTTGTTTGCTTACAGTGTTGCTTTTGTTTGGCACAGACTTAAATGTACTCAACATGAACACAGGTATTGCATTCGCTAGTTACATCTACATAATTTTCACAAACTACAGGTTTACATAGTAGGCAATCTTATGTATCCCTGTCCTCTGTATGTACAGTTCTGTCTCATGTATATAGAATGCATTACTTCTTCAAAGGAACAATCTGTGCTGCTTTAGTGCACATGTGGATTATTCTGGCCAAGAAAAAATATATATAAATCCTTATAAAAATAATAATTATATTATTTGATCAAATATATGTATCACCTTCATTTCGTTGACAGTTCATTTCACTGACAGTCAAGTCAGCAGGACCAGTTCACTGAAAGCTCATTTCACTGACCCTCATTTCGTTGACAGTGATATATGGCCAATTCCCCACTGTAAACTACTCCCTGGATCTCTGAAATTACCTTCTCGCAGAGAGAATTATAGACTGATGGAGTGGACTACTGAAATGGGTAGTAAAGAAAAAAAATCCATATTCAGAAGAGCATGAGACAGGTAAAAGAAGGTTAGCAGGAAGATAGGAACTGAGAAGTGTTATAATATTAAATGCAATAATAAGCACAGACAATATAGAATTATTGCTTCATTCTAATGTCTAGTACATTCTACCATCAAGTAAATGTAATGTAAACACTTCATGTGCAGTGCTCATGCATACAGCTTGCAGTGCTACACCTCAATGCACTTAAGAGCAGTGACAAATCCAAGCACCTAATGTTTCACTTATATTTAGGGTGTCTTGATAATGTCTAATGTTTATTCATAGCGCCTATGATAAAGTTTTCTTTTATGGTATATAGTGCCATGTTTTTGTGATGCTTCCTGTGCAATATAACATTTCCCAGACCATGTAATATAACATGATACTGCAGAACACACAGCAATGCAATGCTGTGCACTGTCTTGCAAGAAAAATATCAGTCACCTCAAGCACCTTTTGTCTGCCACTTCTTAATGTAAGGTGGTCAGTTCCACCCTTCTTTATATCCCTACTGCCCCATCCCAGCATTGCTGTTAGCTTCTGGTAGCACCCAGTACAGTGTTGAAATAAATGATGCATGGTGCTCTGGTCATTACAGCATCATGTATACTAAGCATGACTTGGATGTGACTGAATTACACTTCTGACGACATGACACCAAGCTACCACACACCAGTACAGTATTAAATGTGACAAAGAATCCTTCTGCAAATCAGAAAAATAGTAAAGCAAAATGATCAGACATTTTGGATGCTGAGTGAGTTTGTCAAACACTAAGAAGTAAACACTTCTAGTTATGTAAAAAATGTTAGTGTGCAATTTCAATTATTTCTCCTTCAGCTAAATAGCAATAAAATATTTATTCTGTCACATTACATATTTGGTCATATTTTTAGCACACACAGTGCCTTCTTGTGGTTTAAGATGAATTTGCATATTATTTGTTGCTAATGGTCATTTTCTTATTTTCTTAAGACAGGAGACTGGATTTATTCATTCTACAATAAACACAGCAGCAGCCAGGCTTTTGGCATCACAGTAACATCACGAGCAGCAGATCACAGCGTTCCACCTGTCACTGTTAATGCCCACATGAATGCCGATACAAGTGTTTATCCTAATCCATTGATGGTTTTTGCTGAAGTCAGTCAAGGCTTTCTACCTGTTGTTAAAGCATCTGTAATAGCTACAATTGAACCAGAAACAGGCACACCAGTTACCTTGGAACTTCTTGATAATGGTGCAGGTAATGCCTGTGTGCATGTGTGTGTGCATGTATGCGTGGATGTGCACATGCACGTGTATTTATGTGTGTGTATGTATATGTATATAAAAAGATATATAAAATAATAATGTGTGTGCTTGCATACTATATGTTTAGTATGTGGGTATATCTATGCTTATTGCTTGTTTATTTCTCTTTCTTTCTTTCTTTCTTTCTTTCTTTCTTTCTTTCTTTCTTTCTTTCTTTCTTTCTTTTTCTTTCTTTATTATTTCTATATTAATTTGATGAGTGGGCTAGTGCAATACTCCTTTCAGTCACAAATTGAGCCAAAATGTAGTAATTGTAGGAATCGTGTTAGTTGCATGATATAGTTCATTTTTTTATTGCAATTATTTTGATAAGTAAGACTCAAGTACATTTTGCCAGTAATGCCTTCTACCAATTGGTTAGTTATATTAAGTATTTTATTTTTATTATTTTTTTTTTTATTCTGTTAGGAACAGATTTCATTTTATGGAGTTATTTAGGTATGAAATGTTGCTTTTAGGGGGTACGTTTGTATATTTTTGTGGATAGTGTGTAGTTACTTTTGTTCACTTTGTAGTGAGTGGAAATGCAGCTTATGCTTCATTTTCCTTTTTTAATGAATTGCAAACTTGTGTGCATTGTTGTTTTTAGATGAGGTAGTATGGTTTGGAGGGCATCAGTGTGTATATTTTGCTTATTCAGTGTACAGTTTTACCACAAGTGGTCTAAATGAAGTTCAGTTTTGGAAATTTGTGCTGTGATGACACACAAAGGAGTAGACCAACTGCTGATGTTACACCAAGAATGTAGCTTATTTTTGAAAATGCACCAAGAGTGTGTATAAATAAAAATGTACCTTCACAGTGCACCAGATATGGGGCAGTATTCAGAGAAAATATTGTTGTAGAGATATTAGGGCATCACTGCAGAGCTCACATAGTTAGGGGTGAGAAAATGCAATTCAGAGATATGAAAGATCATAACTGACCAAAAGCTCATTACATGTTCATTAGTGTCTCTGAACTACACACTGTACGATTACAAGTAGCCATGCTAGGTTTCTTCCTACCAGCTCATACAATGTTGTTACACATGTATCTACAAACATGGGTGTATTCCCACCCACCCACACACAAGTACACACTCACATGTGACTCATCCACACAAACACATGCACACACAGTGTCATGCACACACATTAAATATTATTCAGACACATAGACACATACAGAGTCATGTGCACACAGGCACTAAGACAACTACAAGCATATCTCTATACAGAGACATGCACATGTTAACTTAAACACACACACACACACACACACACACACACACACACATGGCTTCACAGTACTTCTCTAGTAGGGTAATATCATCCTGACAGTAGACATCAAAAGGTGGTATGCATTTTTATTGCTTTGATCCTCTCATATCAGTCTACCATGCTATTCCATTCTCTGTGGAAGTGCACAAAGCTAATTTACATAAACCATACCCCTGAACTGCGACATATGCATGCAAGTTTCTCCAGCATGATTGCTGTGGTGTTATAAGCCAGAGTCCTCTTACTTCTGTCTGTTAATGTGTGATTTCAATTGCTGTTGCGTAATGTTCTGAACAGTCATGCTAGAAACAGAATTACATAGTGTGTTATGTGTTTCTGATTCCCAGGACTGCATCTTTACTTCGCTTCTTATCTGTTCTGCTATTAAGATAAAAAATATTATTCTTTTTTCACTCTACAGTCACACAATCTAAATGTATCTAAATCATTTATTTGTTCCCCCTCAGGCACTGTAGAATCTTACCCAGACCATTCTACCCAGCCCATGACCTTCCCCACCAACAACTTTAACAGTGACCATATAACTACTGATTTTTGTAAGGGTCTCGGACTCTTCCATATTTATTGCAGTACTTTAAATAATAAACTAGATCACAGTGAATTATGGCTATATACTCATTAGCTTAACATACTGGCTATACCAGAAAACTGTCTCAAAGCATATAACACCTTTTCTACACTTATTAACCAGAGTTACTTATGTTTCCATGATGATTGCCTGATGGCAAGATAGGTAAAAGTGTTAGGATCCTTGTTAAAAATGCCTCACTGCTACTTTCCTGGATTATAACAACACTTCTACTGACACTTATCTCAACTGCTGGTTATCAAACTTAATAGCAACTGCAAAGGTAACTTGTATATTTCTGTTGATTATATCTCATTCTGCCTTTATGTTTAACCTAAGTAAAAGGACAGACATGCATGATTTTATACTGCTGGGTGACTACCTTAATTTGTTTTGTACGCTTCTTCCCATACTTAATCATTCTGCAACTTAGGCTTGCCTAACAAATTTATCCCACCCTCCACCCACCTCACACACACATCACAGCAGCATTTCTTCAACAGACCCCTTATTTGATATCATACTAACAAGTATATCAGATAGATGTAAATCACACAATGTGCTACCAAGCACATATAGAGATTACTCTATCACTGTCATAACCTGGTGGTTTAAGATCATGAAACATCCACCAGATATAATTAATTACTGCACTTTCCAATCATCCAGAGATTTTGCTTCGTTTACTGCCCTATCAAACAATGATGACAAGAGTAACGGAAGCTGTCCTTTATTAAGCTATAGTGTTTGTTAACTGGGAGGATAGGCTGGTCCTAGTACTTTTTTCAGCTATGGCCCTGGTGCAGTGCATGTAACACATTTTGTAACTGAATAGCAAAGCAGATAATATGGAGGCATGATAAGAATGTATCGAGGCAATTTACATACAGTGGAGAGCAAACAGACTGAGATATAAATCCATGAAAGAAAAATGTAAATCCATACAAGAAAATGAACTACAAGAAATTAATATATTACTGCAGTAACTGCAGTTTTCATTTTTAATGCTGGCTTTTAGGACCCGGGTGACTTATTAAAAGTTCAGTTATACAGGTGTGTCCCATGTACTAGAATGCTATATTGAGTTTTTAGTGCACCTTTAAGTTAAGGATGTTTGAATAAGAATCAGGGTAGGGACCGGAAGTGCATGAGGATCCAAGTGAAGTAAAACATTAAGGGAGCTATATTTATATATTTATGTAATTGCTTATTAAGGATTTGCATTTGATGCCGCTAAACAGCTGAGAGAAAAGTGGGAAAAGTCCCCTTTATGGATTAAGTCAAGGTGCTTCAAATAACTAGGCAATGTTCAAGTCTCAGGAACATTTGTGGGTTTTTTTTTCAGGTAGTTAGTTTTTTTTTACTTTTCTTTTTTCCTCTTCTTTTTTCTTCTGAAGGCTTTAAATTTAATAATTTACCATATTTCTTGAGGAAGGTTCTTTCAATTGAAGGGAACTAATTTGCTGAAGCTTCTTTCCCCAACAGCAAGGCTGTAAGGGAGGCTAACTAGGGTGACTGTGTTGTTGTCCTGGTTTCATAGGGTGTAATGTGAGTGTTTCAGCTGCATTTTAGTTCAGTGGGGGGGATGTTTATGTAAGATTTTGAAGGTAAAGCTGGATAATAACAGAACAGGCAGTTAGCTTTTTGAAGTGTAATAGTGATGTTCTAGATATGAGGACAAATGAATAAACTTGCAGATAGAATTTATCATCTGAGTGCAGTTATGGGGAGCTCAATTTCAGTTATAGGTATCTGGATGTTTTTTGCTATTGATCTTTTGTTATTTGGAGTGAGATAGTGTGAACATGAGTATGTGGCTTTCAGTTGGGTAATTACTTTTTTTATGATATTCTTTGTGTAAGTCATGTTGGAAACAGTAGGCTCTAGTGTAAGGCCAAGATGTGTATCTCTTTTACAGTGGCAGTCTTTCTGGTGAAGATGACTGACAGGGACCCTGGAGATGCAAGTATTTGTGTGTGTGTGTGTTTGTCCCACAAGTCATGATGGCAGTATTTGTGCTATTTATTTATTTATTCACTTATTTATTTATTTTTGACACTGTTTGCCTTCACTGTCTGTTGCTCATCAGCCCCCACCAAGCCAATTGGCCCATTTATTCCTCATTACTAGGGTGAGAGTTTGATAGAAGAGCCATTATACAAACATTTATCAGGGGGTGGTGCTAGCATTTTCCCCTTATGCCCTACCATTTCCCAAGTGGACACTCTGCTAATGGGGAGGAAGCAGGATGTACAATTAGCTGGCAACACTTGTCATCCACCACTTCTACAAAGGGTGTTTCCACCAAGCAGCCTCACCCCTTCACTCTAGCATGAGAGGTGGTTTCTCCTGGTTTCCACCTGGGAAAATGTACCTTCCTATGTAGTCCCCATGTACTTACACCTTCCTCACCCCCAGGAGAGGCAAATAAGCCATGCCCTTTCATTCTTGCCTCTCTCTATCTGACTACTCCAATGCTGGAGCCACTATCTTCATCGCCTTGGTCACAGGAATCAGGCAGTGTAGTTATTCCTAACTGGTTTTAGTTAGCCAGATGAAAAGTGTCTCCAAGTATTTTGAAGTGCATTTTCTAATTCAGGGGGTGGGGGGTCCTGGTATGTGGAGTATGATAATATCACACAAGCTGATACTGATGAAGGTACCACTATGTTAATGTCATTTATGAAAATAGATACTAAGATAGGATCATGGACTGAGCTCTGTAGAACAACTGTAGTGAAGACTCCCTCTATGGTGGCTAAATTTCTCACCTTGACTATTATGCAGGTCATTTTATGAACTAGAAAAGTACACTGAGACAAAAACAAAGAGAATTAACTTATGTAAGAGGATATTGTGTTGTATGCTGTCAAAGACCCTGGTGAAATCTATGAAAATGTCTCTGAGATATGCCCATGGCTGAGATAATTTTGTCTGTGTAAATACCTATAAGGACATTGTGACTATTTATGAAGCCATGTAGTGAATCTGTTAAGAGTTTCCTGTACTTGGTTATAAATGACTTTTTTTAAAAAAATGTTATGACTGGACATAAGATAGAAATGGGATGGTAATCGATGTTGGTTTTAATTTTAATTTTTTTTTTTTGTGAATGGGAATTATTAGTGACTGTTTATAAGTTAAATATGTGGGTTTATAGGTGTGTACTAGGCTAATGACCACTAGGACCCTTATAATCCTACTTGTGCAACCTAAATGTGACCCACAAATTTGATTTATATATGGGTGATTTATTAACTCTCTCTGTCCATCAGAGACATAGGTGTCAGACATGGGTTGAATTTCTGATTACCTATCCATTGGTTCAAGTTGCGCTTAAATAGGGATAGGGAGGATCTCTGATTCACATGGGATGAGGAGCCTGTTCCAGAGAATGGGAATTCCCTGAGTAACATACCTATCTCTCCAACATGTCCTATTTATGTCACAAGCAAAATGTAGGTCTTTTAATCTAGTATTTCTGATGCTGTTTGTTTAACAGATGTGCAAAAGGTTCATCAAAATAGGGTCCAGGTATGCCTTGTATGCCAGGCAAAGATCACCTCTCAGAAGTCTGTATGTTACCAAGTAAAGAGACAGGACTTTGAGGCAATCTGCACAGGACAGTCCCTGCATTCTTTTTGCAAGGAATCTTTGGATACATTCTAGTTGCTGCATGTGACTGATCGGGTACATAACAAAGGGTGCATTATACTCTATTATGGGTCTGATGAAGGCCAAGTACAGTAGTGTGATGATCACTCTGGACCTAGATGCCATGCCCTTGCTTATAAGTTGAACAATACAGAGGGATTTTCTTACTACCTTGAGCACATGTTTCTCGAAAGCTAGGTTACTATCCACATGAGTTTGCAGATCTCTGACTAGTTTATCAACTTTTAGGGGTGTTTTATTAATGACATAGTTACCTATGGTGGTTATGTCTGAAAAGGTACTTTAATGCATTTTTTTTTTTGGGTATTTTTGGTTTTTAAGCCATAGCTTTGACACCAAGCATTTGCATTTGTCTGTGTTATACCTTCTTAAAGGTGTTCTCATCTTGGGGGGATTTAATGACTGCTTCTAGTTTGCAATCATCTGCAAACATGGTTCGCCAGAGCCCTTTGACACAGGCTTTGACATTTGAGAAGTAGATGCCAAAGAAGACTGGGCCTAGCATAAAGCCCTGAAGAAGTCCACTGGTGATTGGCCTCTTGGTGGAGGTGGCCTCACCATTTCTAACCTCCTGGGTCCCGTCAGTGAGCCAGCTAGTTATCCAGCATGTTGTAAAGGGGTTTATACATAGTTCCATAAGTTTGTTGACAATGTCCATGAGGGGTATTGCATCAAATGTTTTATCCAGTTCTAGGTAGGCAGTATGCACCATTTTATCCTCATCCACTGCTTTAGTGACCTTTTCAAAGAAGTCTAGCAGACTCAGTAAACATGACCTTCTTTTGACAGATCCAAATAGGGATAGAGCCATTGTCTGGAGTCCTCCTATATCCTTGTTGATAATTTCCATGATAATTCTTTCCATGGCTTTGCAAATAAGACTAGCTAGAGTAATGAGTCTGTAGTTTCCAGAATCTGTTGAATATCCTCCCTTATGAAGGGGGTTGACTGTCATGGCCCTCCATTCTTTTGGCGTGTCTGAAGGTTATATGTAAATGATGACTCCAGGGGTCTTTATAAGTCAAATTTTAGTCAGGTCAGAAAGCATCCTGTGATATTATTGCCCACTTAGGCTGCGTTTTTGACTTTAGTGAACACAGCCAGTATATGCTCCCTTGTTATAGTTGGAAGGGTTATGTTTGAGGCTATTTCTTGGGGGATGGTTTTGGGTGAGGGGAGGTAAAGTTGGAACTTATTTGTCTACTAACAGACAATATCTCCAGGCTTGGTGAATGTGGTGCCATTAACCACCAATTCTGCACATTGATAAGTCTGCCCTTGAGGTTTCTGATATAACTGAAGTAGGCCTATTGTTATCTTTCACCTGGGAGGCTATCTTAACCTTTAAGCTGGCTTTGCCTGACCTAATTAGCCATTTTAGTTGACTATTTATTTTGATGAGTTTTTTATTTTTAAGGGAATTACCCTTCCTGATTTTTGCCATATTTTTTTCCATTTATTGTATATCCTGTTTATTTTGGGATGCTACTAATGCAGTTTGTTTCTGGAGTTCTAGGCTTACTTCCAGTATGTTCAGCAGCCTCTATGTAGCTATTGACATGGTTGTACAGAGTTTCTGAGAGCAATTTAGAATAGGCTACAATGTTCTCTGAGCTTGGATGAGCATTGAATTTTGGCAAACCATCACTTAATAAAAGGCAGTTTGCCTTGAAGTAGTTCCTAACTGTTACTGAGTTTAATGGGATTATGGAGTTGATTTTGATCTCGGAGACAGATGTATGATTGGAATTTACCAGGAATGACAAGACATGGGGGGGGGGGGTTGCAGTGTTCTTCCATAGTTGTGAGCACAAGGATTGCTATGTTGGAGCTTGTAGTGGGCGTATTTGCTATTTGGTCAAGGGTGATTGTATTTACAAAGTCCAGAAATCTCTGTGCCTGTACATTTGAGAAAGAAAAACAAACCTTGAGAAAACCAGGAAAACAAATTTATTATAAGTGCTTTTGGATGCAAAAATATGCAACCTTCTTCAGACAACATAAGTAATAAATAAAGGGATTTAAATAAACCCTTCGAATGACATCATAGAGTCATCAATTAGTGTTTAAAGCAACAACAACCTAAATGCATAAAAAGACTTTTAAAAGTATTGGTCAGTTTAGATGTGTAAATATATAAAAAATAAAAACTATATATAAATATACAAATAACTTCAACATATATGTCAAAGGACATATATACACATGTAAACACAACCTTAAATACCTTTGCTCATTCAAACACAACAGGGAAAATCACATATTTACATATTTACATATTACATAATAAATTCAATTTCTCTCCAATGATTTCAATTTTAACAGACATTTAACAGAACTCATTTCAATGAGACCAGGGAACATATAAGCATTTGTTAAAACCTGCCACCACAGTTCCCACAGTTCCAGTCTCAAAGGCCATGGTCCCCGTCTTGGATTATTAGAAACCTGTTCAATGACCATAAATAAAACGAAATGGTCATTAAATTTGGTAATGTGTCTTGCTAGACTGTTAGTACAATCCTTTCTAGATATAGAATATTGATGTTCATAAATCCATTGTTTTAAATGGTGTTTGGTGTTGCCAATATAAAATTGGGGGCACCGTTGGCATTTGGCCACATACACCACCCCAACACTATTACAATTAAATCTCCCTTTTACATAGTACTCCACATTACGGATGGTAAATTTATTAGCTGTCTTAATGTGCTTACATTGGTTACAACAACCACATTTATACATCCTTTCAGATGATACAAATGGGGCTAGGTGTCTTTTTTCAACCATACTTTTAAGGTTAATACCCCTTTTGTACGCAATTGTTGGCGTTTTTGGGACTTTACTTTTAAGATAAGGGTCATCTGTTAACAAAACCAAATTCTTAACTATAATGTGCCTGATTAACCCTGCATCAGAAGAAAAAGGGGTACTAAAAATCAATGAAAAATTTACATCATCAGACACGCTGGATATATTATTATCCACAAATTCTAAGGTCCCTTCAGTAGCAGTGGTCAGGTTTTAATTAAAATGGGCCTGAACCAACTGTTCTTACGTTTGGTACAGACTTCATCAACCAATTCTTCAATCATATCATTCAAAAAGTCATGGTCTAAAGTTGTCATATGGGCAGCCCTTACTAGCTATCCCTTGACCACAGATCGTTTTTGAAAGAGGGGATGGGAACTGGATGCTTAATATATGTCATGTTTAAAAAGTAAAGTATTTTCCCAATGGTCCATAACGCAATTCGCGAAACTGCCTCCACAGGTAGACCTCATGGCAATACCAGACAATTGATGGAAAATATCCTCACCAAAGAAAATATAATTGTTGGCCAAAATGATGTCTAGAAGGTATTCAATAATGTCAATTTCATCGCCTTCAACACCAACCATCAATAAAAATTATTTTTCCTAAAAAAATGTTGCCTAAAAAGGCACTTTGGGGTGTGGGTGCTTACCATCCTTGGCAAAGCAATGTGGTCTGTTAATCATGTCCTCCCAAGCTAACAAATATTAGATCCCATTAGAATGACACCAGAAAGATGGACAATTATTGAAATCAAGCATTTCATGTTCATATTGTGGCATCATCCTCTGTGATGGTAATATGCTGCTCATTTGTTGGTTGATACCAGACAGACAGACATAGTCCAAAAGCTCCATAATGTCTCTTTTCATATAGTCCAGGGAGGTTCATCTCAATTCATTTATACCTACATGGATTATGATGGAATCATACTAGTACCAGTGGCATAATAACATGAATGTGTGGATGATTTGGTAGAGCCTGACTCCAGATAAGCAATTAACAGTTGTCTTTTCCTTGCTCAGCCTGGTTAGAAGGGCATCAGTAGATCTTACAATGGAGTCCCCTATGAGGAGTGTCCTGGCAAGTGTGTTTGCTTGCCTTAGGGTTTTAGTGTTTGGGGTTTCACTAAGAGTTATAGTATGTGTGCTGTTAGATGTTGTCTTTTCTGAGTGCCTTTGGACTTGTTAAGGCGTATCTTTGACAACGGGTGGTCTAGCCGATTTGTTTTTTAGGAAGATTGCTTTTAAGTGCCTCAGCATGCTTTAGTCTATGTGTGTGTGTGTGTGAGTGTGTGTGTGTGTGTGTGTGTGTGTGTGTGTGTAAACATAAGATAATTGCTACATTGTCTCAAGATGTACATATCCACCAAGCTGGCTACATTGAAATTAGGAAATTGCATATCCATACTGTCCAGTCCTCAATGGTGTAGCTGGGGGGCGGGGAGCAGTCCACCCCCGTTGGCGATTTTCAGACTGTCATATTTACTTTCATTTAAAAAAAATGTTTTTAAAGGGTGTTCTTTAAAAACAATGGTCCTTTTTTAAGGGTATTCTTTTAATTTCTCCACGTCTTTTGGGTTTCTAATACCATGACGGGAATGGACCCCATTCCTAAGTCAAAGTTCAATTAAAGTTCATGAAATTAATATTGTTTCACTCTTTGATGTTAGCCAAAAGTGCTTTTCACAGTACCCGCAATGTGCCCAGTAATGACTCCTTCTGCAATTCGTACGGTATTACATTAATTGATAACATATCTAAATACGATTGTAAATTCTTTTTTATAACACCAGTTGCTCCTACTACTATTGGAACTGTCTGGGTATCTTTCTTCCACATGGCTCTCATTTCTGCCTGCAGATCAAGGTATTTTATGACTTTGTGTCTCTCTGTACGCAAGACACTGTAGTCACTAGGTGTGGCGATTTCAATGATCAATGCTACTTTTGTCTTCTTTTCTTGGATCACTATATCTGGTTTTCTAACATCTATTTTTTGGACTGTTGGAATTGGGTGATCCCATGCGATAAAAACTTCATAATTTTCTATGAATCTCTGTGGCTCATGTTTCCAGTGATTTTCAGCCACTTCAATACCATAATGTTTGCACAATCTCCAATGTAACAGTCTCGCCACATTATTATGCCTGTCAATAGACAGTCCCTCTGCCATTAGAGCATCACAACCATCAATAAGGTGTGTGACTGTTTCCAGTTTGGTTCCACAAAACCTACATATGTCTGTTTCTCTCACAAGTTCAATGGACTTTCTAAACCAGCGTGTATGTAGCTCACTATCTTGGGCTGTCAGTATTAACCTTTCATTTCCTGATGTAAATTCACCTCTCCTTAACCATTCCTGCATTAGTTCTTGATCCACATGGGGTTCTTCCAGAAGTTTTCTGTACTTGCAACTACATTTATGTTTTTTCCACATTTCTTGCCTTCTCATCTGGTCCTTCACCTTATATTCTTTCTTTTGTTTTTTAGCACATTCATTTACTACCTGTTTTTTATCCATTTCTGGTTTGATTTCCATTCCTGCTTGAAGTTGGTATGCTTCTGCTAAATTAAGCAGAGATGTCATCTTAGATTTATTTTCTTCATGTTTCAAAACTTTCACCACATTTGTATCTTGTGAGGTCAGTAGATATGTGCGGAGTCCCACAATTGCAGATCTATACATGTAATCAATTTCAAGGAGGCCCATCCCTCCTTCAGAACGAGGAATATATAATCTTGGTATACACGGATTTTTATAAATCATTTGGTGCGCATGAAGCATCCTTGTTATTTTAATATCCAATCTATCCAACACTTTTTGGGGCCAGTCAGTCACTCTAAAACTATATGTTAGGACAGGAAGAGCAAATTGATTTATGGCTTGGCTCTTATTGCTAGGTGTCTATGCTGTTTTCAGGATTAATTTAAGTCTTCTAAAGTACTCCTTACTAAGCTTTATTTGCATTTGTTCATGTTTTATTGCTGATCCTTCATCAGTTCCCAAGTATTTATATACTCTCTCTTGCTCAAGTTCTTTTATATCACATTCTTGTCCCAAACTGATGTTTTCCTGGTGCTGCAGCTTTTCTTTTTAAAGGTTGCTTTTGCACATTTATCAAGACCAAATGACATTCCAATATCATCTGAAAAAGTTTTGACAACCTGCAACTGTGCTCTCAGTTCCTCATCTGATGTTCTTCTTTAAGAATGGTCTGGTGTCACATCATATTTGTGCATGCATTGTCACTCACATAGACATCTTATTCTTCCTTTCCACGCACGCAGTTTTAAATACAATAGAGCATCAATCATCCATCCTAAGAGCTACCACCACTTGTGATTCAAGGAGTTGAGGCCAAAGAATGTTTGGCTTGGCTCATAGTTTTGGTCCGTTCCTTATAAATTTTGTGGCTTTATGGCAAATCAATGAGGACTGAATTCATTAAGTAATGACAGCCATTTAAGTTTAAGTCTTCCTATGTTTCAGAAATGAATGGTAACCCAAAATGTTTTATTCTAGCAATTTTCAGATTATGCAAGCAATGTTTAAATTTGTCCCTGGTTTTGGGCCTTTGTCCCTCCCAATACATTTTGGATTTTTCCAGATTTCTTGTGCTGCAAAGTTAAGAGATATAGCTGAGTGTCAAGTGCATTTTACAAGGAGCTGAGAACTTCAGGGGAAGAGTTTAATGCTGCTTATGTCAAGTCTGTTTGCAACGTGCAACTGTTGTTTAGCAAAGAATATCACGCATGCTAAATTATTTGAAAGCATTTTTAGTAGCACGACAGTTAGTATACTTGCTTTTGATGCAGAAGGCTGTGGGTTCTACTGCCAGCATGTAAATGGATTTCTGATACTGTACTGTGTTGTACTTTAAAGGGGGTGGATGCTGCAGTCCTGAGAATGTCCTCCTCTGGAGGAGATACTAGTAACTATGAACCTGTCATCAGTTTGCCATCCATTCCCTTTTACATTATTACCAGCTTATAGGTTCATAGGTAAGTACTAGGCTATCTGCCCGAGGGCATATGTAAGCCTAACCAGAATGTGTTGGCTTTCGCCACCCCCTTAGATTAGTTCCCTGTGTCTCTGTCCAGCAGAGCCATTAGTTCCCTGTGCCTCTGTCCAGCAGAGCCACTGCAGTGATCCCTGGGGTAAATTTTCTGTTTCCCATCCACTCGTCAAGGTTTCTCTTGAAGAGTGTTAGTCAGGGGCTCTGCCTAATGTGGACTGGAATCCTGTTCCAAAGCATGGGGAGTCTCTGGGACAGGAATCTATCCCTCCAGCAAGTCCTATTTATCATTATGGTGAGGTTTAGATCCCTAGAGCATGTGGTTCTCAGGGATTTGTTTTTTTTTTTTAGGTGGAGCATGTCCATCAATTCTGGGTTGGACATGGCCTTGTATGTCAGGCAGAGATCACCTCTGAGTAGGCAGTATGCAACCAAGTACAGCTGGAGTTTTGTTCAGTCGGGCTGCATAGGGCATCTGTTTGAGGCCAGTAATCCTCTTGGTGAGGTACCTCTGTGGTCTTTTGCAGGTGTCTTTTAAGGTACATCCCAAATGGGACATTGTACTCTATGATGGGTCTGATAACTGATGAGTAGAGTGGCACAATAACCTCTTTTGTTCTAGATGTGAACCCTTTTGTGATTAGATGGGCCACATAGAAGGATTTTCTAACCACCTTGACAATATGATTATCAAAGGAGAGATTACTATCTATTGGGTCCCCAGATCCCTTATTTCATTTTCTGTAATTAGGGGACTACCACGTATGTGGCAGTTCATGGGTACTTTGTTTTTTTCCAAAGGGGATGACTATGCACATTTTGGCATTTAGCTTGAGGCCATGATTTTGACACCAGGTATCCGTCTCAGTGAGACCCTTCTGGAGGATGTCTGTATCAGCTGGATTGTCAATTATGGCCACCAGTTTGCATTTGTCTACAAACTTGGTCAGCCATAGTCCTCCTGTGCTTGCCTGTACCTCTGAGAAGTATATACCGAGCAGGAGGGGTCCCAGGACTGAGCCCTGGGGGATGCCATTTGTAACTAGTTTAGAGTCGGACCTAGACCCTGCAACTCTCACTGTGTGGGTTCTATCCATGAACCAATTGGCGACCCATCTCATGATGCAGGGGTTTATATTCAGGCTGGTGAGCTTGTATATGATACCAGAATGGGGAATGGTGTTGAAAGCCTTTGCGAGGTCTAGATAGGCTGTGTGGACCTCCTTTCCCTCATCTAAAGCCTTGGTAATTGTCTCAAAGTAGTCCACCAGGTTTAGGAGGCATGATTTGTCCTTAACAAAGATAAACTGGGTAGGGTCCAATGTTTGGAGGTTCCCAATATCTCTGTTAATGAGTTCCAAGATGATGTGCTCCATAGCCTTGCAGACTAGGCTAGTCAGGCTTATAGGGCGATAGTTTCCGGGATCCGTTGTGGCTCCACCTTTGTGGAGTGGGATAACTGTTGCTGTGTGCCACTCTATGGGTATGTAGCCTGTAGAAAGGCTGAGTTTGAACAGTGTGTTTAGGTGAGGGGTTAGTTCATTTTAGAGTTCATGTAAGACACAGCCTGGGACACCATCCAGTCTCATTGAAGCTGTGTTTTTGGCTTTGGATAGGGCTGTTTTAACGTGTGTATCAGTGATTGCCGGGGCTCTACATTCTTCTGGTTTGGCTATGGGCCCTTTATGGGGTGAGAGGGGGGTGAAGTTTGCACTAAACTTGTCTGTCAGAATGTTGGCAATATCAGTCATTTCAGTGTATTTTGTACCATTCTGCACTAACTCAGAGCAGATCTGAGAGTTTTCACTTAGGTTCTTGACATAGCTAAAGAACACTTTGTGGTTATCTTTGGAGTCCTTGGCATTTTTTTTTCAAAGCTAGCCTTGGATGATTTTATGAGGGATCATAGTTTCTTGCTGATACTGATCCGGGCTGTTTTTTCTTCTTGGGATTTTACTCTTTTCTGTACTAGTTTCCTCCTTCTATTGTATAGCTTGTTTATGGCAGGGGTCCACCAGACTAGTTTCCTTTTCTTGGAGGAGTGAGTCATGGTTTTGCTTGGGATAGCATGATCCATGCATTCTTGCAGGTGCTCATAGAGTGCCTTTGTAAGGGATTCAGCAGCTTGGACAGCATTGTCCTTTAGCATGGGGGCTGTGAACCTTTCCACCTTGGTCTTAAGTAATGTGAAGTTTACTTTTGAAAAGTTTTTCACAGTTGTTTCCTTGATTGGGGGTGGGGGTGGAATGTGAATATCCAGAGTGATTAGTCTATGGTCTGATCTAACCAGTGAGGGATTGACCTACCGTGTAGAACACTGGTTGCCCATGTTGGTGATGACCAGGACCAATATGTTGTCACCTCTGGTGGGGGTGTTAACCAGTTGATCCAAGGCATTTGAGTTTATAAATTCTAGGAAGCGTTGGGCAAGGGAGTTAGTACTTGAATAGTTCTCCCAGTTAATGTTTGAGTAATTGAAATCACCCAATATTAGGGTGTTTAGTAAGACCTTCATATTTTCCAGTGTCTCCAGAAATGTGGAATTTTCATGGTGGGTGATCTGTAGGAAGCTAAAATTTGAACTGCAGTTTTGCCCATTGTTAGTTTCACATGGATGATCTCTGAGGCATTGTGCTGTGCCACTAACCTGGAGGTGTGGGTATCCTTGATAAAAATGGATACACCCCCACCTTTTGTGTTTCGGTCCGGGTTCTGTGGCCGAAAAGTATGGTATGAGTTATAGCCTGGTAGTGCTGGGGTGCTCTCTGGAGCCTTAAACCAGGTTTCTGTTACTTCACCTATATCAATGTTCTTCATACTGAGGAGTGCCTCGAGTACATGCATTTTGAGGTTTAGACTTCTGGCGTTGAGTAGCATTACCCTTAGTTTTTGGTTACTTGTGCTATTTACTGTGGTAGGTTTGTCTTTTGAGCCTTGCCTTAAAAAGGCACTATGGGGGCAGCAAAAGCCTTGGCCAGTATTCAAAAGCCTAAGGGTGACAGGTGCAAACCATCTCTTGCAAAGCAACATGGCTTGTCAAGCATGTCATCCCAGGTGGACAGATACTGGATCCCCTTTGAATGACACTAGAAACTTAGCCAATTGTTGAAATTTATCATTTTTGCTACTCTGGGTCAGGGTCATACCGGCTTGGGCTACGTGATCAGAGTGCTCTTCCATGTCTCTTTTCCTGTAGTCCAGGGAGGTACATCTCAGATCATTTACACCAACATGGGCAATGACAGAGTCGTATTTGTACTTGTTCTGGAGTGACCTGAGTGCTTGTGTTATGTGGTGGATCCTGGCACCTGACAGGCAGCTAACTGTAACCTTCTCCTTGTCCAGCCTAGTTAGTGGGACATCAGTGTGCCTGATTATAGCGTTGCCTATTACTAGTGTGTTGGGTATGTTATTTTGCCCTAAGGGTTGTGATTGCATGGCACACTGATTATGTGAAGTATGTGTTTCATGGTTTGTGATGGGGTTTCTTCAAGGGCAACAGGCAATTCATTTGTAGATGAAACAATGAAATATAAAGTTGTTTACTAGCAGCAACCTCTTCATTAGTTACAGATCTCTTTAATGTGGAATTATTTAAATGATTTTTACTTCTGCAGAGACTGTGTTTTTTTACAGATATAGGTGGACTGTAATGACAGAAGTCTGAGTAGACTTTTATGATGGAAATATTCTTAACTGGACAGTTTTGTCATTGTTGGTTCATATATTTTGTTTCATTGCTTACTGGAAAAATGTTCAAAGTAATAAATTTAAAACATGCTCTAGAAAATGTGCTGCATTATGCAAGGAATATAATTTAATACAATATGTGTGCAAGGGGCCTATGATTTGAAAAAAGCCCAAAGGTGAATGTTATCCACCGCTGGCCAGATGCATTTTCTTTGAATGTGGATTTTATAGCTGTTTCAATGAATGTGAGTTTCAAGGGAATAGAAGTTTTAATGCTAAATCTGTTTTCAGTGTGAGACTGTATTGCTTTGTTTAGCAGATGTCTATCAGTGTTTGTGCTATAAAATTTAAAATATAGCATGCATCCTAAATATGTGTTCAGGAACGTTACCCAGAATCAATTTTTTAGGGCATCCAGATTGAGTACGAGGCATAATGACTGTCAGGAACAGCTTGTTAAGACCTGTTATGAATTGGATGAGAGGGGTTATGAGAGAAGTATGATAGAGGAAGGCTTTATAAAAGCATAGCAAATGAGAGGTACAAGGGCCAAACCTTATTTCTCAGATAAATTTAACAGGGAAGCTAAGACAAGTGAGAATAAGCTTAAGGTCAATATTTCCTACTCTAGGGATGTGAGGAAATATACAGAGATAGTTAATAACCATTGGAAAATTCTGATGACCGACCCAGTAATTAGTGGAGTGGTAGGATGTAAACCACAATTCACCTTTAAGAATAAAAAGAATCTCAAAAGGAGATTATGCAACGGTCGAGACAAAGTGAATCTTGAGAATATAATTGGCACTAGACCATGTGGCAAGTGTAATCAATGCCAGTATATTTGCAGTGATACTCACTTTGTACATCCAGATACAAATGCACTTTATGAGCTTAGGGTTGGTGGTTCATGTTTGACCACTCATGTGGTTTATCTTGCTATCTGTGGCCAGTGCAACTGTTTTTATGTAGGCAAAACAGACCGCAGCCTCAGAGAAAGGGTTAGAGAACATGTATACCATATAGGGAAGGGCTCAGAGAACAACGCTTTGTCTAAGCACGTTTTGAAGGTAGGCCAAAAACATACATTTAGGTTAATGATTGTTGCAAGAACATATGAGAATATGAGAAATAGTGACATTAGAGATAGAACCGAAGAAGCTGAAGCAAGATGGATAGCTATGCTGAGAGCCAACTTTGGTCACGGGCTGAATGACAGCATGCCCATTAAGCCTATCTTAAGAAAAAGGGGGCTACGTAGGTAAATAGATGGCTATGGGTTTATGTTTTTAATATATTAATATATTAATATATTTTTATGCAATATTTGCTATGAAATATCTATATTTATATGTTTTTAAGAATTTTATTAAAATGATGCATTAGAATTGATGTATTTTTTAGAAGTTCTATATATATTTTTAGAAGCTCTACATTATGAATATGAAGATAGAATGTTTTCTAGATATATATTATGTATTTTAGATTTATTGTATTTTATTAAATAGTCACACTTTTGTTGTGTCATACACACTTAGCTTTAAGCAATGCTTTCCGATTTATAAGAGAGAATACAGCTTTAATGGTAAATGGGTTATTGAGTCACATGATTATTTTAGTTAAGTATATATAGGTGTGGTTTACCTTTGTTAGTATACACCTGAGGAAGCAATATGTGAAAGTGCTTGTGTGACAATAAAGAAGACTTCTTATACTTTTATTCTTCGATTCAAGTCTGCTTTTTTACCTTTATTGAAGACTGAAGACTGCTTTTTTACTTTGATTTGGACACTGGAGCCTAACCTCAGCATTTTTTCTGGATTTTAAAATATTTTAAATTAAATCCAAATAATCACTGTAGAAGTAAAGCATAAAATGGTATGCACATTACAGTGTTTATGGTAAATGGGGAGAAATAGCCAGATAATAGGACACTGGAATGGCTTCATGGGAAAGGGCTGTGTATGGGGAGGGCCCATTTGACCATGATTATGTGAGGGTGAGGGGTGGCAAATTCAAAGACAGTCCCGGGTGGCACAAACTCTAGCTATGCCATTGCCAGTCCTTTGATTGGAGAGGTATGAGAGGATGGTCTCTTAAAGTTAGAAGGCTATTAAGGGTACTTTGTTGGTGCAGACTAATATGAGTGCTTTACTGGGGCAGATTATGCTAAACAGTACAAAAGTCTACTAACTTTACTAACTTTAATGTCTATGCAATACTGAATTCTACTATATCTTTAGCTATTGCCACTTTCTATCCAACTAGCTGCTGTAAGCTTGCTGGCATGCAAGGTATTTACTGCTTTACAGTGTACAGTTTTATGAATGATGCTATAGAGAAACTTTGCTTTCTAGGTGTTTGCTACTGTACAAGGGACTGGTCAACCACACAAATGAGCAAAATTTATAGCAGCACAGAAAAAACAGGAAGTTAACTAATAAGCCATCTATCTAATACTCTGGCTGATAAAATGACTACACTGTGAGTTCTTTTGTATATTTCCCAACTCAGACAGAGCAGGCAAACTCTACCTGCCACAAGACGAAGAAACAGCAAAAGAGACCCGCAAGTACAATTCTGTCACAAACCAATTAAACTGCTAATTGGAAATCCCTTGCTGAAGGCAATTTCAAGACAGTCTTACAACAGTAACAGTGAGAGGAAGAACATTTTAAAAAATGCAATGAAATGTGCAAATAAAAGCAGGAAACCATAGTGATCACTCAAAATACCATAAGCAAGTATGCTTTAGCAATCAAAAATACTTTGCCTTGATGGCACTCAGTATAATGGATCTATGGAGAGAATAAAATAAGCCTATACAACAGACAACAGCAATGGAGGAGGGGGTGAGGAGACTTTGGAAATCAGATTACCATAGGCCGTGTATGCAAGAGACATAGCCTCATAAAACCACAACAGCAAAAGGGTGGTAAGGTTGGCAAACATTTTCAAGGGACAAGTAGGCTAGCTGGAGAGGCATCCAATCAAATAAAGGCAGTACTGGAGCTCTTTCAGAAAACTATAGTTTAATGTGCCAGTAGGGGATAGGACAGATGCAAAGAATGCCACTTTAAGCAAGTAAATGATAAACAGAATATAAAAACACTGAATCACAAACTGGCAGGAAAACAATTATCTCACTATTGAACTTCTACTACAGTTTAAGGTACCAGACTATGCAGAAATTTGCATGTAACACTATTTATGGAAAAATGCAGTAATGAATGTCTAAATAAGGCTCAAAACTGGCAGTAGTACACAGTCCTGCTACAACTATGAATTAAACTTACAAGAAAATGGTCAGCAGGGTTTAAAATTCAAATGGATAGCTTTTACAGATAATTCTACTTGTGGAAATAGAAGTGCAGAATAATATAGAAACTTAATCTTCCCACAACTGCAAATTAAAATACAAGACAAACGCCCCAGAACAAACTAAAAAAATGCAAATAGATAACTTGTATGGCTAAGACATGAAAAAAAGCAGAAAAGTACATATTTATTTATTTATTTATTTTATTTATTTATTTTTATTTTATATTTGTTGACCGGGCTAGTCTAGCTGGATACATATCCATTTTCAGTAGAGGCCCGGGGAGAAAAGCTCCAAGCATGAGTAAATTACAGCATGCAATACTTTAAAAAAATGACTAGCTTCAATTACATAGCAAGATATGATTAGAAAAAAATAAAATATATTTTTGTGAACAATGTACAGATACTTAGCATAGGTTTGAGAAACAATCAAGTCCTAACTCTTTAGTAGATTTCAGGTACAATCAAGCAACAGTTTATATTGTAATTTGAACATTAACATTAATTTGAAAATTAGCAATCACTAAGTCAAAGAAGGAGCAAGAGAATAGGCAGGAAAACGCAAGTAGTAGAAAGGGTTAGCTAATAATTATTCAAGAAATGTAGAGGGGCGCTAGCCCAGGAGGCAGGGGAAAAGGGGGAGGAGAAATAAGACGATGAGTATGATTCAGTCAGGCTTCGAGCAGGGACAAAGCCAATGTATTTTTAGGTGATCTTTGAGCTGTTTCTTAAAGAGTGGTGTAGATGAGAGAGATGAGAGAGAAGTGAGTGTTCTAGGAAACTTGTTCCAGGATCTACCCACAACATTGGAAAAGAGTGAGTCTCCAGCTTTGTTATTAGATTTGTTATTGGCAATTAGAAGCTTATTAGCTGAGCTTAATGTAGTAAGATTTTTATATGGGGAGATCAGATTAGAGAGGATAGGAGTATTAGAGCAAGTAGTGAAGGAGACAATCAGTGAGCAGTAACAGCCCAGAGAGAGAAGGTGAAGCAGGTAAGTAGCTTCTAGTGAAGCAAATATGGTTTAAGGCAAAGGGTAGAGAAGAGGAAAACATTTATAGCTTACTAGTCTGCTGAGGATAGAAGATGATAGGAGTGCGGACTAAGGGCAGAGAGAGAGAATTAAGGGAATAGCTAGGCAGCAGGGCAAGGGAGGAGAAAATAGGAAGGAATAATGTAAAGAGCTGAAACTAGTATCAATGGAAAGAGGGTAAGGGTTCTGGGCCAGGTTAGACTGCCACCTAGTGTTCAGAAGTAATATTACAACAGGTGACTAAGGGCAGAAAAATTAGCTAGTAAGGAAGGAAAGGTATATGGTAGGGGAAACAAAAATTAGATAATACTGGTCTTGTAGAAGAGTCTGGCTGCTGGCATTCCTGACTCAGAGACTATAAATACGTTAGTACGATTACACAACAGAGCTGAGAATAGTTTTTCAACAGGGGGCAAGTAATAAAACGTACTTTGTCAAATACTGTTCAAGCAGGGGGAAAGTATTGGGACAGCACAAAAAGAAGATCCAAATTGGGAAGGCTTGAAGTAGATGAGGGGATCCTTAGTAGCCAGGCAGGTTCCTTATTGCAGGGTAGTGGGTAGAGAGTTTGTCAAATACTGTTCAAGCAGGGGAAAATATTAGTATCACTATAGAGGTATATATAATATGTATCGATATATATATATATATATATATATATATATATATATATATATATATATACACACACACAAGTTAAATATATAGGCAGAACTGAAATAATTATAATTATGTTTCCTTTTTGATGAAAGGTTAATTATTCACAGTTGCACACCTTGCCAAATTTTGCATAAAAGACCCAGATTAGAGGTAGCCGGATATAGCAGGGTAGCTAGAGAGGCATCCGATCAAAAAATGTTTATAGAGAAGTTTAGCACAGAGTCTAATAAAGGAGGAGTATATATTGTTAGGGTTTAGGTTATCTTTCCTTTCCAAAATGTCTAGTCATTTTCTAACATCTGTTGCTGTAATCTCTCTAAAATAGAAGATGGGTGCAAGTAGGAAGGATGATTGCGTGGAGAGGCATTAAAAACCAAATTGGGTTGGATATGAATGCAGATTCTGTTGAGAGAGACATCTGACATGATTTGTTGTGGCTAAGAAGACTGGACTGCTTATTAATTTCTTGAATTTTGTAAGGTTAGTGTGACTTGTGGGGTTACTAGTACATGAATCCTTGGGCTATTTAAATTAGGCAGTGTCCTTTATTACTTCCAGAACAACCTCCGATGTGGGACTTTTCATGTGAGCTTATTTCATAAGCAGGAAGTTTTAGTTTCTTTGATATCTAGTTAGTCCAATATGAAAATCTGTTGGATGATTTCCAAAGGATTCAGGATTTGCCCCTTTCTTTCATTAAGAGATATTACACAACTACTTATGTAAAGGGACCAAGGAGCTAAGCATATAATCTCTGGAAAAGTCTCCAGTTACTTAATTACTTAATATTATGACAGACTACCATAATCTTTATTAGAAAAGCTAACTCATGCTACCAAATATCCATTCAAGAGCTGTCTGAAGGGGGCCATCACTCAAGCAAACATTGAAGAGTTTGTGCTTTTGTCTGCATCTTGTCTGAACTGTAGCCATAATAGTCATAAATAAAAGTGCTAGTAGACAAAATGAAGACCCCTCACGACTGCATTATTTCCATTTCTCCACTCAACTCAGACAACATAATTAATGATTACTACATTACTAATCAATGTAAGTACCTACACCTTCATTTACACTTACCTCTCATTCAAATGTTGATTTTAACCCCCCCCCCCAAAAAAGACTTTCCAAATTTTTACTTCAGAACTGTCTTATCTTGAGCTGTTAATAATTATCAGTTAAAGTTAAAGGATTCTTCCCTTCATAGCAACAATGACATGTATCCCAAAGTCCTGAAGAAGGGGTTTACTGAATTAGCGAACGCTTAGAAAAGTGAATGCTAATTCCTCGACCCCTTCTAAGTGAAAGCTTACAATCTCGAACACCCGGAACAGCAATTTTTTACACAGAACAAAAAAAATCACTGGGCCAGTTTCAGGAGTTCATTTTCTCCACTGTGGTGCGATCTCTGAGTTGGTATATTTAAGTAGGGGGGGTGTGATGGGGGGCAAAGCCCCCCCCCCACATTATATAATGTTTTAATTTTTTTTTTTTTTTTTTGTGGACCAGTGATTTTTTCCCGGTGAAAAAAATCGCTGTTCCTGGTGTTCGAGATTTTAAGCTTTCACTTAAAAGGGGTCGATGAATTAGCGTTAGCTTTTCTAAGCGTTCACTAATTCAATATAGACCCTGAAGAAGGCATCTCTCTATACTGCTAAACATTTACCACATCTATTCACTCTCTCTGTTCCAAGATCTATTCCAGTTAACTGCAAACTTGCTAAAAAGAACCCTTTCCATACAGCCAGTGCACATTTTTTATTACAGCATAACTGACTTCTAAACAATCTCCTACTATTCTCAAAAGTCCTTTAAAATATTCTATAATCAAGTTTCCTCATAAATTACTGATTGCAATATTTTATACAGTTCCCAATATTGCTTCAGATTTGCCTTTAATACTATCATAGTCTTACTTCAAGTTACAACCTACATTCATTCAAATATAGGTAGCGGGCTTTTTAACAAAGGAACTGTTTACTGACCTTAGTGTAACATTTGGTCAGGTCTAATATTCCATGTTACCTAAAAACTAGAGAGCATATCCTTCTGTGAAGAAAACATTGAATGCTTTCACCTTTATCTAACCAACTAGTTAATTCAAGTCCATTTTGGCAACACACTATCCACCCCACAAGCTTATAAAGCAACACAATTAATTTCCCCAAAACATGCTTATATATAGTAAGGAATGCAGTATTCCCAAATCTAGCTTATGCTCATCAGGGTTAACCCTTAATAAGAGCTTTACCAACAACTGTCCTACTGCTACCTTAGATGACTTTTACATCACCACTGTAAGCTTCTATCATATACTAACATCCATTTCATTAAAAAGCAAACTTCTTCATTTATCCAATTAGATCTCTAAGAGGTGGGGCTTGTACCTTTATCAACTTCTCTTTTGCCTCATCATTTCTAAATATGTATTCACCAAATCTGACTTATCAGTGTGAGAGTCCTTATATTCTCAATTTTCACATATACTGTCCTCACTTTTCTGACTGCATCAAATGCAATTGCTTCCCAAACTGAACACTGAAAGCAGTCTTCCTATTCAGTACATAGAATGATATTAGCTATTATCAACCTTAGCCCAGATATACTGCGATCTTATGGTCTCGACCATAAGAAAGTTGACGTTTTGAAAGTTTGAAATTTAGAAGCAGACCTGTGTGTGTGTGTGTGTTTATAAATATATAAAGATACATGCATACATACACACACACACACACACACATACACACACACACACACACATATATATATATATATATATGTATGTATAAAATGATACATATATTTCCTAGTTTGTCCTGAAATATACAAGACTACTTTTAACAACTAAACAAGATATCTCTTACCCTTAACATAATAAAGCATTTTGCTTTTGTGGTACATTTTGTGTGTGTGTGTGTGTGTGTGTGTGTGTGTGTGTGTGTGTGTGTGTGTGTGTGTGTGTGTGTGTGTGTGCATGTGTATGTGTGTGTGCGTGTGTATGTGTGTGTGTGTGTGTGTGTGTGTGTACAGATGACTGCATATTTACTCTAAGATATATTTTTATAAGCAGATTGCAAATGTTTTGCCTATTGCTACCTGAAGTACTGGCCATAGTTTATTTACTATACTCTAGTAAGTGCAAGTCATTGCTTTGCTTACATTATTGTTAAAAGTACATTACATTTTGCAGCTTTTCACCTTACTGTAAATATTTCTACTGCAACAGGACATTTCTGGTCACAAAACTTACCAAGTAATTACAAAAAAATGTTTGTAGTATTCTAATATCTTCCTGTCTGTAAAGCCAAGTCACAATATGTTTCATGTATTAGAATTCCAATTTAATTCCTTGTTGAAAACATGGTTTTGTATCTATCTTATTTTTCCGTCTTGTGAATAATAAACTGATTTCTCTATATGGTGGGTATTCAGAAAGAAACATAATGTGACTGTATTGCAATTAAAAGCACAATGTAGCCTAACAGGAATAGGTATGCATGAATGTCAATGTAATGTGGTCATTCCAGAGATAGTACTGCATAATGAATCTTTGTAGTCACGAAACCAGCAGTAACCACTCAGCTGAGCTGAACATCATATGAGTGATCACATGGCCCAGTGACACAGACATGCAGGTGGTGTGCCCAACAATAAGTGCAGTTACTTTAGTACTGAAGCACCCCATAAAAACAAGAGCTTATACAAGGGCTCCACATCAAAGTGCCATTTGAGTTTATTATATAAATTGGAAAGAAAAAGGGTGATAAAACAGTCAGAGAGGGGAGAAGAGCAGGCAGTAAAAGACACAGCAGGTCAATGGAAGGCAGAGATAGTGTGGGGAGAGGAAGAAGGATTTTGGTATAGAAGGTTGCATAGGGAATATATGGGTAGGAAGGAGAGCATAGGGAAAGACTAAGGAAGCAGGGACAGGAAAACATAATGCTAACAAAAGCTAACATGGGAGAATGCAACATTTAAGGTTGGGCAGCAATGAAGAGACATAGACTGACAGAGGGTGGGCAACTGGTGATGGGGAGGACTGGGCTACAAAGAAGGGAAGGTGGACTGAAATGAAAGGGTGGTGAATACCATGGTGTAAGATATGGAGTGTTGAAGGTCTATCAGACTGGCCCAGAGGGGAAACCCTTACTAAAGTCAATCATCTCCATCTGCCTCTGATGGTCCGATGATTGGGGCCTGATAGTTACATGACTCTATCAGCCATATGAGGAGATGTCGAGGATACCAGTGGGGGCATCAAGCTGCTGGCCTAACCTCGGTCTTTACCAGTTGCTGAACTTTATCCATCTATGCCACTCTGTGATGAGCAGCCTTGTTCCCTCTAGTCAGATGCTACCAAAAGATGCTACCCACAAGTCCACAGTTTACTTTTGATAGTGTGACCTTCATCACCCCTGCAGATAGTCAGACCTGGGAACTGCTGTGGACCCAATAGTCAGTGCTGTGTCCAGTACAGTGCAGCATAGGAGCTGATACCTCTGGCTGCATCATGGAAAATTCTTCAGACAAAGAAAATGAATATAGAACAGCAAAACAGCAAAGCAACATTATACAAATGTATGTAAATAATAAAACAAGACATAAACAGAAATGACCAGGGTATTGTGGTATAGGTAGCTATCACAGTACCTGAAATGGAGAGAAAAATAACAAAACACATTACAAAGGCTATATGGGTGTGTGTGTGTGCGTGTTTGTGTGAGTGCGTGCGTGTGTGTGTGTGTGTGTGTGTGTGTGTGTGTGTGTGTGTGTGTGTGTGTGTGTGTGTGTGTGAGTGTGTGTGTGTTTGTGTCTGTATATATATATATATGTGTGTATATATATATATATATATAGAGAGAGAGAGATATGTGTATATATATATATATATATAGAGAGAGAGAGAGAGACATAAATATTTAGTTACATGTACAGCCATATATACAAGATCAATAGATATAGTAAAAAATACAGAAATAAAACTTTTCAGCAATATTTGCTACAGTTTTATAACAATAACACATCAGTACAAGCACTACAGTACAATACACATACCCTTTCCCATGGACTTGGAAAGCCTGACCTGCCTCCTCTGGCAGACAATCTATTTTCCTTTATCTCTTTTCTGGAAAATATAAAACAAACATGATAAGCACAACATATTCATTACAGCGGAAGGCAATTACAGCCATAGGTGCTGAGCCTACTGTTCAGTGATAATACCAAGACAGAATGCTTACAATAACTTGGTGTCTGTCCTTCATTCCTCATAGTTTCCTTCATTGTGATGGAGAAGGTCTGGATGGTACCTATTCAGGTCTATCTGTTTATGTTGGCACCACTTGCTAGAGCTATTCAAGCCAGTAGCATTTCTCACTGCCTCTGTCAAACTCAAGCTAAGCATCCACTTTATAAAAGGGTCCTCATAGTCCCCCAGAAGGTTTGCCCAATGAAGGCTGTACTACAGGTGTAAAAGTTTTTGCACTGCATGCTATGCCAAGTGAGAGTCCTACTAGAGTCTGATACTTCTGAGGTAATGTCCACTTATGTGATCAAGTCTAGAAGCTAAAATGGCAGCCAGAGGGCACAGCTCCATGTCATGGATGTGATGTGACATCTATCAATGGCCAGCAAGATATCATGATTCCCATTAACAATAACATCTTGCACATGGTCAGTAGTACAATGCAGGGTAACATGAGCATGGCCAAACTGCTCAGGCATGCATACACTACAGGGCATTAAATCCCATGAATGGGCATGATGGGCTGAAGGGTAGCTTGAAGGCCAGAGTCATTTGCATGAAGTAAAGTGTAATTAGCATGGCGATATCCTCAGTTGTGCACAAAATATGTTACCTTTCAGCCCACACATTAGTAATGGCCTCACGGTGTTAAACAGGGTTCATAATGCATTGTGTTATTGATGAACTTCAAAGAAAATCATGCTAACTATCTCATCAGCATAATATCCATGCTATGACCTGTGTTTTGGAGAGATAGCAAACAATTACCATTTTGCAGAAAGCCTCATTATAGAAAGCAACACAGAGAATTAGAATAAAGTATTTAACAGAGTGTACTGTTATACAGAGAAACAGATAGTAAAGATATAATTGGTAATGGAACTCAGGATTGCAGTCACAACTTATTAACAACAGACACTGTCACACAGCAGTGCAGTGTGTATGTGGTGACAATGCACAGGCCATGACAGTACACAGAAACTGGCCTGGGGGGTTCAACCTGACTGGTCAGAGGGAACTGGTAAGACAAGTTACAGTCCTGTGAGGATGATGGGGGCAGTTCATCCTAAAAGCCTATCAGGGCCAGACAATACAGCTTGCAGTACTTTTATGGGGGTCTCAAGTGGAGAACACAGAGAACGCAGACAGGCTGTGTCACAGTCCTGCAAAGTAGGTGTCTACACACTGTTCCAAATGAACACAAACAACAGGAATTGCTACAGGGTATGGTGGGCCTCCAGTATGCCTTGTACAAAGTGTGCTATTTACACAGGTGCGAGAGACAGTAAGCATGGCTTATATGCCTACAGCTGCCCCATTATAGCACAGTGTCATAATAATTAAAGAACAGCAATGCTGAGTACAGTTTGCAGGCAAGTATTGGCTGGCATGGACTGTGATGCATACATACACTAGTCCGCATGTGTAAACCACAGGTATATATGACCCGGCTTGTGACCAAATGAATGGCACTGGCTGTATAAGTTCATTACTAATAAGACAGAAGTGCTGCTACAAATGTAAACTCACACAAACACACACACACACACACACACACACACACACACACACACACACACACACACACACGGTAATTGTACCTCTGAGAAGGGTAAAGTAGTTAAGATATTCTAGAGCAAACTGGGGCAGGGACTGCTGTAGGACATCAATGCACTGAGTGCCCATAAGAAAACAATGAGACAGGTGCATTGCAAGTTCACTAATATGTTACTACATGCCAAGACCAAGGCAGAGGATTCTGTCTGCCCAAGTTAGAAGTAGCATGTGGCATTCTTTTGGGTGACTGAGTTGCATCTGTATAATGTTTACTCAGAATGACAGATTTGTATTTATGTTATCCATCAATGTCTGCACCATAAGGTATGTATGTGACAATAGGCAATGTAGACAACTGTTATGTAGCAGTTTTGTGCTTCATTGTGTTTGAAGTCACAAATATGTACCAGCATTAACTGAAGTATATTATTTGTATGCACTAACAAGCTCCTCCTGAAGAGGATGCAGCACAACATGTCAGATCTTGCATCATGCCAGCAGGTCTTTGCAGGCTGACAATGATGGCACCATGAACATTACACAGTCTGATGACACAGTGGTATTATGAGCAATATTAACAGTGAAGGCACACTCACATTACCCACAGCTATGGTGATTACGGTGGTCAAGAATGTGGACAGATATGTAGGTGTGGATTGCTACCATAACTCCAGAACATTCCCTGGCCTAGGCAGTACTCCAATTTAGATTGGTTAATGAATGCACAGGTCAGTGATCCAGACACATACTGCCACTAGTCTTTCTAGGTCAGAAATGTTGATTATGTTATGTGGTCTGCATGAGGACCTACAATTACTGTAGGGGCTGCTGGCCATACTGCAGTACATGCAGAGTGACTTGTCATATAGGGTCCTAGAACAGACACACCTCTGAGGGTAGCAGTGGTCTAGGTGTCCATCCATGCTGATGTGGGGAACTGGTCACAATGGCCATGCTAGGGATAGATGCAAATTTTAGTATCATGCACACCTGGCTTATACAGATGATGCACACCATTCTTGAAATGGATTCACTGTTCACACTGTCCATGGACACCTCTCCTTCTAACAGTGGATGCTGCTATGGTTGTGTATGTCAGTCTTCTGCCTCAACTGTGAACACACCCCAACGAGCAAGCCACTCAGGGCCCCACAGTTCAATATCCATCACCTCCCCTGTAGCCTTACTGAAACTAAAACTTACATGTGCTCATTCATGGATCAAGCAAGTCATAATTTAATCAGAACATCACAATGAGGATTACTACAGCAGCATTTCTGCATATGTCTGCTGTGGTACACCATCCCCTGGACAAGCCATCTCTTATTGTGACACTGTATGGCCACTTGATATACCCAGCTAGTGTCCTGGCCATGGGAGGTCCACCCCATCACCAGATGAGGTGTTCTCTGACCCCCCTCAGCCTCCTGGCTACATGTGTAGTTATTGCAATGACCCACCACCTATTCTAGCATTGCTGTCCCCTGTCTCTGTGCCCTAGCCCACCTGTTCAAATGATGATGAATGTGCCTTGTTAGCTCTTCTGTCATATGTGGATATGGTAGTTTTTGATGTACAGAATTGACTGTCAGTGTACTGTAGTCTTTTTTTTTTCTTGTCGCAGCTCATAGTTGTAGACCTCACACCACCTCTTTGTTAGTTCCACTATGTTTTGCTCCCACCTCTACTTAACATGAGAGCATACTGTAGCCAATTCCTTTGATGATGCCTCATCTGGCTTCGGTTTTGGTGCTGTTACAGGTATGTAAGGCATTGAGATAGTTTGGCATACCCCACAGATATCTTGCTACAGATCTCCAAGGCATGCTGCAGTGTGCCACCAAATGTATCCAGGTAAAAAATGTTTCCCACCAGTACTCCAAATCAATTTGATGATATCATCTCTCTTTTACAGTTTAGTGCTATGCTTCTTCTCCAGTGTGGTCTGGGGACATGGATGGGGGTCATCCATCATGATGCCATGGCAAATCCAGCATCTCCTGCAATGCTCAGTGTTAGGCACATTATGAATGATCTGCTACCCATGCTTATGGGACTGGACTATTGTGGACTCTATGGATAGCGAGACGTACACCTGCCAACTATGGGGCACAGAAACATTGTATACAATAACAATGCCCAGTGCATTGTACTGCATCTTATGACTGATGTAGTGGAAGCCCTTCTGATTGATATACCAGACATCATGTGGAGGAAGTGTGGCTCTGATAGCAATGAGTGTGCAGTCAGTGGCCTATAGGATGTCAGAGAAATATACTGTGCCATAAAATGCCCACATAGTGGTGTTTTTCTCCATTGCTGTTAATGGAAACTAAATATTCTCTTCCACATGCTGCTGCATCATGTCAAGCAAGTGGTGTAAGATTTGCAAAGCTGACACCTATGAAATTCCGAACATGTCTCCTATTTTACACTAAATTTCCCTATAGCAAGAATGAATAATTCTACACAAACCTGCAAGTCCACTAGGACAGGCAGTCCTTGATTTCCTGTGAGGATAGCACATATCTACTGGCTCCAGTATGACGTCTCAGTCCACATGGTAGCAATAACTATGTCTCACTCATTGAGGTGATAGCATGTCAGTCTCTGATGGGCTCTTCTGTAATGGGTAGGGTAGTAGAGTGCACAGACACTGGATCCAAAGGTGGCCACTGACCAGCTAAAGCAGATGATACTCCTAGCATCTTAGTACAAGTGATACACCTATACACCAAATAAATATGTTAAGAAAAGTTCATCACCATGGCTCATTTTGCTAATTTCATTCCTTTCTGCTGCACAGGTTAAAACAGCACTGTCCAAGGCCAAGAATACAGCTTCTATGGGGCCTTACAATATTCCTGGCTGTGTTCTACATGAACTACAGAGTGAACTGGCACCTCACCTGTGTGCCCTGTTCTGTCACAGCCTCACCTCAGGCTTTGTCCCTGCCGAATGGTGCACTGCTACAGTCATCCCCCTCCACAAAGGAGGAATGATTATAGACCCTGGGGACTATTTCCCCATTAGCCTGACAAATCTGATATGCAAAGATATGGAACACATCATCATGGACCTAATAAACAAAGATATAGGGAATCTCCAAACTCTGGATCTCACCAATTTGGTTTTGTGAAGGGTAGGTCATGTCTGCTCAACTTGGCCAACTTCTCTGAGTCAGTCACCAGAGCTGTGGATGAAGGCAAGGTGGTTCATACAGCCTACATCGATCTGGCCAAGGCCTTTGATACCATTCCCGACTCAGGAATCATAGAAATACTTACTAAGCTTAGCATCAACTCCTTTATCACTAGGTGGGTTGCAAACTGGCTCGCAGATAGAACCCACAGTGTGAAAGTATCTGACTTCAAGTCAGACTGCCGACCAGTCAAGAGTGGAGTCCCACAGTGATTGGTCCTGGGTCCTCTCCTGTTTGATATCTACTTCTAAGAAGTCCAGGCCAACAAAAAGGGACTCCGGCTGACAAAGTTCACAGACAATTGCAAATTGGGAGCCATTATTAACTCCCCAAGTGATGTTGACATCCTACAGAAAGGCCTCACTCAGACCAATGACTGGTGTCAGAACCATGGCCTTAAGCTCAATGCCAAAAAATGTGTCATCATCCCCTTTGAGAAAAACCCAGTTCCCATGAATTACCACATCGATGGTAGTCCAGTGAACACCGAAGGCATTATAAGAAATCTAGGAACACAGGTTGACAGCAACCTCTCTTTTGACTACTACATTGCCACTCTGGTCAGAAAGTCCTTCTATGTGGCACATCTCATTACTAAGGGTTTTGCATCCAGGAAGAAAGAGGTCATTGTCTCCCTCTACTCTTCCCTCATTAGGCTAATCATTGAGCACAATGCCCCATTTGGCATGTGCCTCACAAGACACCTGCAACAACTGGAGAGGCCGCAAAAGTACCTCACAAAGAATATCCTACGCCTTAAACACTTGTCCTAAATGGTCAGACTGAAAAAAATCTAACTATTCTCTGTCTCATATTGCCTAGAGGTGATCTTTGCTTGACTTACAAAGCCATATATGACCCAGCTCTATTAGAAATGCTACATCTAAAGAAATCCCAGTCCTTCCACACCACATGCTCCAGAGATCTCAACCTCATTACCACAATCAACAGAAACATGCTGGAGGGACAGGTTCATAACCCAGAGACTGCCCATGCTATGGAATAGACTTCCCATACATGTCAAACAGAGCACCTTACTGGCCCTCTTCATGAGAAATCTTGAGTGGATGGGAAATAGAAAATTCACCCTGGGGATCACTCCAGTGGCTCTACTTGACATAGGCACTGGGAACTAAGGTCGGGTGGCACAATGCCAGGGTAATCCTATGGGCTAGGCTTGTAAAGACTCCAAGGCTATTAGCCTAGTACGCACCTATGAACCTATAAACAGTGCCACCATTTTTTGATTTCATCATTTGTATGTGTAATGGCTATAATTAGCAAATAAAAATTAATTTGCATGCCATTATCTGGTCATTTATGTGAGATACATATTGTGCTATTTCCCATTAGTGCAATCATATTAAATGTGTCTTTGACTTTCATATTTATTATTTTATTAGATTTTAGAGTATCTCTTTTAGTGATTAAAAAGTAAACTGATCTCACTGAACTCATTACATCCGAGTGACGGCTCCAGGTGCATCTGCAGTTACCTCCTACTGCTCCTCTAGGCGTCAAATATTGCTTGTTCATATTTGCATTAATAATTCCAAAACCATGCCCTGTACAAGGTATCAGAATATTTTATCTTGAAGCGTACATGATGGCAAACACAATTGTATTGATATTTGACCTATATCAATGAGTATTTGTTAGAATTGTACGGTGATAACTTTATTTTTTAAAGGCTCAAGCCACGCCCACTAGGAGTTAAAGGTGCACAATCAAAAGAGCTGTACTGGAGGGAATGAGTTGGCTCTGATATCCGCATGAACTTTTAACCTGTAATTGAATGATTTAAGGTACTTTATGTATTTGCTTTGCACCAAATTTCCAAGAAGCAATTTCTTTATCACTATACATTAACTAACCTTGAGCAAGATACATGCTCTACATTTAGAACTATGCAATCTTAGTAGAATGTCACTGAAGTTGTTAACGATAATTGCAGGAGTATCATTAATGTTTCTAGGTGAATACTTCCTCATGACTCTAAATAGCTATCTTCAAAACACAAGTGCCTAAATTAGAAAAATTCAATTGTAGTATTTTGGAAATTAAGATGACACAGTACAATGCAGCCCTGTGCTTAGTTGTCTGATTTGTTTTGAGACTGATGTGCTTTCTGTGCAGAATTTGCATGCATTTCTTGTGGCAATGTCAACTTTGCTGTGGTTTCTGGTTTCTTATTGTATCCCAACAAGATACTGATTGATGAACAGGCTTATGTGTATTATCCCAGAAATGGACTGGCATCCTACCCAGGCTAGTTCATAAATTCATAGGTTCATAGGAGATTACTAGGCTAACTGCCTAAGGGCCCTTACAACCTAACCAATATAACCTGAGTTTACCCAATATATGGCCTCTAGGGAAAAGAGTATGGCATGCATTTGTGCCTGTGCATTGAGTATCTTACAGATTGCTCCTGTTCATAAAGGACACTACCCCAGGTGTGAATTTGCAATTCTCCATCCATTGATTCAAACTGTGTTTGAAGAGGGTCAGGGAAGGGTTCTGCATAATGTGACTAGGAAGCCTGTTCCAAAGAAGGGGCAATCTCTGAGACACATATCTGTCTCTCCAGCATGTATTGTTTGAGTCACTAAATTTGGATCCTTAGATCAGGTGACCCTCACACTGTTTGACTTACAGATGTGCAGCAGCTCCATCAGGGCTGGATTTGTCAGGCATAGGTCATCCCTTAATAGTTGGCAGGAGACAGAGTAAAGGGATAGGGTTTTTAGTCTCTGTGTAGCTCATGTTGTATACACCCTGTATTTTCTTTGTAGAAACCTCTGAGGTTGCTCCAGATGCTGTAAGTGCCTAGTCAAGTATATGCCAAATGGTGCATTGTACTCAATTATCGGTCTATTGAGGGATGAGTACAGTGGGACTATAATTTCCTTAGATCTGGATGCCATACCTATACTTATAAGTTGTGCCACATAAAAGGGTTTTCTCACTACTGTGTCACATGGCAGTTAAAGTTCAGGCTCCTATCTATCTGTTTACCTAGATCTGTCACCTCTGAGTCCACTCTAAGGGGCATACTATTAATGTTGTAATTCGCAGTGTATTTGACTTCCCAAAGGGTATGATAATGTATTGTTTTGCATTAGCTTTAGACCATGGTTCTGGCACCAACCATTTGTCTGATTTAGATCCTCCTGGAAGATATCTACATCATTGGGGCTTTCAGTGATTGCTCCCAGCTTGCAGTCATTGGAAAACTTTGCCATTCAGAGCTTTCCAAATTTGACTTGACTTCAGAAAAATATATTCTGAGCAGAAGTGGTCCCAGTACTGAGCCCTGTGGCACACCACTAGTAATTGACCTCTTGCTGGATCTGGATTCACCCACTTTAACCACATGTCTCCTGCCCATGAGCCAATTGGCTATTTCTCTAGTAACGTAGGGATTTATGCCCAGTTTTGTGATTTTATTTATAATACCTGAGTGGGGAATTGTGTCAAATGCCTTGGCCAGGTTGAAGTAGACAGTATGTGCTGTATCACCATCATCCATGGCCTTACTGACTTTCTCACAGAAAGCCACTAGATTCAGGAAGCATGGTCTGCCCTTAATAAAGATGAATTGGGTCAAGTCCAGAGTTTGGAGGTCTCCTATGTCATTATTTATCAGGCCTATGATTATTCTTTCCACGGCATTACATATAAGACTAGTAAAACGTATGGGTTTATTATTTGCCGGGTCAGTAGATGGTCCTACTTTATGCAGAGGGATGACTGTTGCTATCCTCCACTCTATCAGGACAAAGCCAGTCCAGAGGCTGTGGTTAAATAGAGATCATAATGGGCCTGGTAAGTTCTGATTTAAGCTGTTTAAGAGGCAACCTGGTATATTGTCAGGCCCCACTGAAGCCATGTTTTTAGCTTTAGAGAGCGCAGGGGCAACCTGATCTTTGTGATAACTGGCAGTGGAGTGATGGAGGGTATTTTTTAGGGGAGAACTGTGATTGATAGGGAGGTGAAATTTGAGCTGACTGTGTTGGCCAGCAGATTTGCTAGGTTTTCTGGCTGACTGTAGGTGATGCCATCTAGAACTAATTCTACACATTGCTGGATGTTGTCCTTAAGATTATGGACAAAACTAAAAAAAATGCCTTATGGTTATCCTTAGGTCTGGAGGCTATTTTTACCTCAAGGTCTGCTTTCATAGACTTGACTAGTACCCTAATTTATTTGTTTAGGCTAATGAGGGACTTATTTCTCTCTTGTGCACATTCCCTCATACATCGTGACAGGATTTTCATTCTTTTGTTGTACAACCTATTATTACTAGGGGTCCAACAGGGTAGCTTGTTTTTGCAGTTTGACCTGTGTGTATTTCATTCTGGTATTGCCATTTTTATGCAGTTGTTTATATGGTCATACAGGGCTTTTGTGTATGCCTCTACCTAGGTTTCTGTGTTTTCTGGATTGGGGAAGTTTGGAAACTATCTATGCCATCCCCTAATAGGGGGTAATTTACCTTAGAAAAGGTTTTAAGGTTTTTGCGGTTAGTTGGGGGGACTACTTTTACCTTTATTTCAAGGGATACTGCTTTGTGATGTGATCTTACTGTTCAGGATATAACACTGGAGGTGCAGTTATAAACCTTATGCCTGTTGCTTGCAAATTCAGACTTTAGATTCCCTGTGACCTGGATTATGCTAAAATGAGCAAAGATTATCATATGGTTATCAGAGGCCTTAAAGAACAGTGCATTTTTAATCACTAAAAGGGATATTCTAAAAACAAATATACAATAGTGTAATTAAAAAGAAAACCAAATGCATAAAAAGTAAGGGATCATGAGTTTTTCATTTGTACCACTAATAAATTATTATTCTAAACAGAAAGGGGGGTAGTATTGGTGTAGTAGCTGTCTTCAATGCTGCATGTCTCCTTCCGAATTAATGTGAAAGGTGTTTTTAGAAATGCTTTATTGCTGCTCTTAAGTTACAAAAGAAAGAACAGAACATAATTTACTTGTTTTGTTTGAATATAAATGGAACAGTGACAGATTTTTTTTTTTTTTCTGAGTAATAGTGACTTTGGATTTGAAAATAATGAGTAGTAAATTGTGGAGAGATGCAAACCCACACATGATGTTTATCCCTAGTTTCAGACAAATATCTATCTGCAATCACCTGATCAGTGTTTTGTGACTACTAAAAATATTTACAGTTGCAGAAAAATCACAACCATTTAACTGTTATGGGACTAGCACCTCTGGTTTATATGTTTATGGGTCTGATTGCCTTCAGGAACTACTATGGTATTCATAAAATGATACCTTTTCCCCTATTACTATTTTGGGTAAAACTTAAGATTTGTAGTATTACTATTGAGCCCAGCTTTTAATTGCGTATTTCTTTATCCAATAATAACACATTCATGTTTTAGTCATGCCCATCTTATTGTATATCCTTGGCAGAGATGGTCACTTACTGACATTTCAATCAATAAGTCACAAAACATTACTGTGATATTCCTTTTAGGTATGATTGCTAATTGTGAGGTAGAAAATGAAGAAGGTAGCAATGCTATATTTCAGGGCTACTACCTTTGTCACTGATATTAATGCAGTGATTTATTTACTATACAGAACTTATTGTAAGGACTGTTATGTCTACCAGAATAGTTAAAATCGTGTTCATGTCAAAGTTTGTAACATTAATAGTATTAGCCAGAGTGAGAAAAACTGAATTATTTCTGAAAACTATAGTGAGACCGTTTGTGGCAATTTAACGAAAATGCAGTGCTCCTTTCCACCAAAATTGTAGAGAAGAAAAGAGTGACCAACCTTTTCTATAAGTACACATATTCATGCATCCTTTCTGCCTTCATATAGTTAATGGGCATTTTTATGCCTGATATATATATATATATATATATATATATATATATATATATATATATATACATATATAGTCTTTCTTCTTAGCATATAGACACATTGAAATATCCATGTTCATCCTTTCCACATACAAATTGCTCAACATGGTAGAATCTGAAATAACTGAATGTTGATGAACAGCGCCTAAGTGGTCATCACCTGTTTAGTAAGTGCATTACCTGCCTTTCACTTGGGTTATTCCACATCTGCTGGTTTGGGAAGATGTTAAATCGAGTTCTGACTTGTTTATTTGTCAGCACCAGGTGTAGCCCCTCTGACTTCTCCATGGTCAGCCTCTGTTTGTGGTGGAATGTAGAAGCATTCAGTTGGACTCACTTGGTGTTTGTTCATGAAGGGTAAAGTGTGGCTACACCAGGGAAAGGTGTGGTTACATCAGCTGCTGCCAGGGTGTTGTGCACTGTTGGTGAGATGTACAACACCTTGAAAGTAATAGTAATTAGCAAATTGGGTATGGGTGTTACAGCTTTCTCACATGAAAGTTGCAACAGATAAAGAATCACTGCAATGTGGACATCATTTTAACTGAAGAAGGCTACAACATAATATATGCTATTCTGGATATTTATACAAACTTAAGGATGCAACATCATATATGTAATTCCCACAGGAACTGCAAAAGAAGGCAATTCTGGGTGCACTGGTGATGCTGAGAAGGTCACACTTGGTTAACAAGAATGACTGAAGCAAAACTGATTTTGTGAACATTGACTGAGGATTGGGATCCATTCCTGTCATGGCATTAAAACATATAAACAACTTGTAGATATTAAACAAAGTAATTTTCTTCTCATGAGTTCTCAAGCAGTTACAACCAGTTGACTTGTGTTCATGCCTTTCTAACTTATAGATTATTACAATGCTTTACATATTGAGAGTAGCTGGGAGTGCAGTGCTATTTTCAGTTATTACTGTGAATTCTGGCTCCTTGCTATCTTAGTACAGATGTGACCATCTCTGCTGGCTGGATGTAAACTGAAAAACTACCTTGACATTTGGGTTGCAGACAGACAAATCTGCACGTGACATGGTCTTGAATTATCTAACTAAATGCTGGTCTCCTTGTTACGGTCAGTAGCAAAGGTGAGGCGAGAGGGGCAGTCACCCTGGATGCTGCCTTTTTGAGGTCAGACTCTGCACTGAAGAATTAAATAAAAATTGTTTTCATTTATAATATATAGATCTATGTTAGATTATCGAAGTTTTGAAACTTTAAAATTCATATGGCCAAGACCAGATGATCAAAGTTTTGAAACTTCGAACATTAAAGTGGTAAGTGATTTATAAGGAATGGCATAGAGGCATCCTCTTGCCATTGCTGCCAGTACTGGTTATTATATATTTGTTGTTGTTATATAGGGCAGATAGGGACTTTTTTGGTCATTTATATAGGATGGAGATTGATATAAGAGTTCTTAATTCACCAAGGTTGTTTTTTATTTATTAGTTGAACTTGGACTTTCAATGAATATGTTTCTGTTTAATAGGGGGATATAAGTTCTTAATTCATTAAGGGTGTTTTATCTGATAGTTTTATGGAGGTCACTGTTTTATCAAGGCAATAACTATTATTATTAGTTGAATGAATAAATGAATGCTATTTCCTTAAGGATTTTTGAAAATGGTTTAGTTTGGTTGCAAAATCATTGCATGTTGCTTTGCTGCAATATACATCAATTATTTTCCATTTGCACTTTTGACTTCCTGGATACAATTTGCACTGCACAGTTTTTCATTTGATGACTCGTTGAACAATACTTGTGCATATTTTGGTGGATCAAAGGGAGGTAAGACAGAGAATTCAGAATAATGTGGTACTACTATTTTTTTCACATGGAAGGAAAGACTTTAATGGAATTCAGTGCATGAGTAACATGCTGATGCCCATTCCATTCACTGTAAAGTTATTAATAATGTACATCAGAAAAACTGCAAGTATCTAGATACTACCTTCACAGAGGGATCTGTTTTTGTGCTAAAATACTTTGCATACATTTATTGGCTGAAAATGTGAACACTCCAAGCTGAATTTAATGTTGACACAGCAAAGTCATTTTTTCTTGCCATTTAGTTTTGGATACTTAGGATTATAGGTTGCTTTAGCCTAGGTTTCCTATGATAACTCTGGCTTAGTATTTTACAAAGGCAATAGAAAGGCATGGGCATTTCATATTGGCAGCACATCATTCATGTATTTGCCAAATGAGTTGCCTATGGGGTCACAATGACTCACAAGAAAACAATATCCATGGGGGATTGCAAATCCACAGTATCAGCAATGAACACCTCTGAATGTCAGCCGCCATTGCTCACTATGCCATATACTGCTACTTTTTGTATATAGCACAGTTATGAAGCTATGATTTTTTTATTCTAATCCTAGCATTACGACTGTACCAGCAAATAGATGTGGAGGGTGCCAAATTAATTCTAATTGGATAAATTGGTGTTATAAGCTAATATCTGGATAAGATGAGCTCATTTTTATTTGCCATGTGTTTTATTTGGATGGGAGAAACAACAGTAAAAAAAATAAAGCTGTGAGGCTGCCAGTGCAGCTAGCTAGAATTTTGTAAATAATTCTCTATGTCATTTGTGAATATTAGTATGATTTATATGCTGGTCTTACAGATGTAAGAGAAATATATGTTATGTGTATATTAAACTATTGGTGCAGAAGTGTGTGTTGAACTGTATGTTATGTACTGAGCTTCAAGAATGTAACCGCAGTGTACCCGACTGGAAAAGAACAGAAATGTATATAAACTATATGCCTATGCAAATGTTTGTTTTGATGGTAGAGGCTGGAACATACAGAGTTAACTTGCAAAACTCTAAGAAAATAGGTTGACAAGTAAAGAGTTTTATGATTGTGTTTTCACTAAAGGAGACAGGATGTCTACAGCTAGAAGTTTTTTCTATTATTTGGAAATAGATATAATTACAGGTTTCAAATGTAAAAGTGTTTAACTGTTTTATGACTTCCAGTTCTAGGCAAACTTCTGAGAGATAAGTATTTTTGACACAGAGCTGCTACAGTTTAAGTTTCTGTTAGCCTGGGAACTGAAGGCAGAGGTGACAAATAGTGATGCCATCCAGCTAACCCAGCAGTAATGTGTATTATTAATTTAAGAACTATCAATCAGAGAAAGTCCGGGTACTTTTTATCTTGTCTTTGAACCTGAAAACATCCATTCAGCACTTCTCATATGTATTTGCCTTGCTCTGTAAGTAAGATTTAGGTATAGTATTTTTCTTAGAAATAGATAGGAATATAGTAAGATTAGTTTAGGTGTTTTCTGTATCTATGTGAGACTGTCCTGCATTGTTGTTTTAAAATATTTCCTGTGATTCTGTCACTGTATTGCATTATTGAATATTGTCTTGTTCTTTTACTATTTATTATTAAATATTGAAACCTTTTAATTGTGGCTGGTTTGTTTAGAGATATTTAAGCTCTATGAGTACTTGCATAGGTATTTTGTGACACTCTATAGGCCACTCCAATACCCTTGCTGTTGGTCAGACTTACAATTTGGATAATAGTAACATCACACAGTAGGACTGGTCACCCTTTGGAAAGGACCTTAGACTAGCTGATAAGTAAGGGTGGTTGGTAGCAGTGATTACTACCTCATAGTCTGGGCAGAAGGGGGCATAGCTAGTGAACCTGTGCCAGCATTCCCCAGGAGTGTTTGTGTGTTTGTATATGAATCAAGTCTCAATGTGTGTGTGTGTGTGTGTGTGTGTGTGTGTGTGTGTGTGTGTGTGTGTGTGTGTGTGTGTGTGTGTGTGTGTGTGTGTGTGAGCTACTTGGGCAAGGACATGGACCACTGGTTAGACAGAGAGGGTGCTGGAGGTTTTGGCTTTACCACTAGGCTGAGATCTGTACCCTATAGCTGTGCCAGTAGGGAGTCTTATTGGGGATCTGGAGATAGAGGGAGAAACCAGACCCAGACTGACTATAATCTCTGTGTGGTCTTAAGGGAAATTGTACATTACTGTGTGTGTGCTTGTCATCCTCCCAGTGTGCACATCCCTCACTGGTGCTACTGATGAGGATTGAGGCTCCTTGATTACTGGGCCAGTACAGGGACATCACATATTAATTGTTTGGCAGTGGTGGAATAGCCACACCAGATATTAATTGGTTGATGGTGGTGAGATAGCCACATCACATATTAAATGGCTTGTAGTGGTGTGGATATTGAATTCCTGTAGCTTGTGTACAGTGGTCACTGAAGGTGTTTGTACTCTTAATCAGCCATGCAGTGAGCACTCAGAGTTCATATCACAATTGTTTTATTTTTTTGTTAGCTTAGTCAGGGAGAGCAGGCAAGCATGTCAGCAGAGGAGTATGGCAAGCTGACAAGGAACCAATTGGCTGAGATGTGCCAGGCTAAAAGATTGGCTGGTGCATGCCAGCCTGACTAAGGCAGACATGATTGCAGCTTTAGTTACAGCTGCATCACAGAACAGCAACCAGGAGGACAATCAGACTGGCCGTGGAGATGTACAACTCTCAGAAAATGGAAAGCTCACCCTTTCCACAGAAGACTTAAACATCCATCTGGAGATAAGGAGACTTGAGCTGGAGGCCAAGTATTTGGAAATAGAAGCAGCAGAGAGACTGAAGCATTTGGAAGCTGAGGAGAAGGAGTGTCAGAGGCAACATGAAAAGGAGATGCTGACTCTTCACCAGAGTCATGGAGGTAATGGGGAAGGGAGGAACCGGACCCCAGAAGCAACAAAGGTCAGTAAATTTCTTGCACAATACTTAATTGATAGTTTCATTCATATGTTTGAGAAGGTATGTAAACATTATAATGTTGACCGAGGGCTCTGGGTACAGTTCCTGACCCCTTTACTCCATGGAAAACTGTAACTGTTCTTTCCAAACTGTCTGATACTGACTTTTTAAATTATAATGTTGAAAAGAATTGTTTGCTCGAATTTTTTAAGTTAACACCTGAAGTTTATATGAAAATGTTTTGTGAGCATAGACACAAGGCATATGAAAGTGTGTGTGAATATGTTGCTGAACTAAGCATTTATTTTCATAGGTGGGTGAGTGGATGTCAGGTCAACACTTTTGAAGGGCTGGCAGACCTTTTGGTGAGGGAACAAGCCCTTAGCACTTTGTCTGAGGACATGAGAATCTGGTTAGCTGATAGACAATGCTGTACTGCAGATAAGTTGGGTAAGAAGGGAGACCTATACCTAGCAAGCAGGGCATCACTGCACAGGAAAGGGACACCCAGTGTTGCTCAGGGGTCTAAGGGAACCCGTGGTGGCCAGCTCAGACTGCCCCAACAGGGTCTGCCATTAGCAGGGGAAGCCACTAATCCAGGTACACATCCTGGACCAAGAGTTAAATGTTTTAGTTGCAACCGGTGGGGGGGGGGGGCATGTAGCAAATAGATATCCACAGAGACAAGGTCGGGAACAAAAGGTGGGAGAGCTAGTAAGTGGGAATGACAAAATGCCAAAAGTAGGTTGTCTCGAGACAACAAGGGTATAAAAATACCACAAGAGGTTATATCCTGTCTTAGTGAATGGGAAAGAGGCCATGGCTAAGCGAGACACAGCCTCTGTCCTTACCATTGTGAAGCCTGCAGTGGTTACAGAGGAGCACTACTTGCTTGGACAGCCTACTCCAGTCAGAGCTTTAGGTGGGGCCCCATTCCAAATACCTTTGGCTAGGGTTCCCCCTGAGTGGGAGGGTGCAAAAGGAAGCCAGCAAGTATGTGTGTTTAAGGATATCCCTGCAGATGTCCTGATAGATAATGATTTTGATAATGCAGTACCATGTGTTCATGCAGTTACACGCAATCAGGCTTGGATACAAGTAAGTGAGTCTGGTAGCCTGGGGGAGACCCAGACAGACTGCACACTTGCAGCCCGGACTGTTGAGGAGGTTACGTCAGGGAAGGAGCTACCTTGTAGCAGTGAGACTGAAGGTGAGCCACAGCTGCTGGTTGGTACTGATGTTCCCTTGGACAGAGTGACTGCAAGGGCAGAGGTGAGTAGTAGTACCCAGGCTGACAGTGAGGCACCGCTGTCAGAGGATATCAGACTTCCTGTGGAAGGGGAGCTGGGAAGGGTTACAAAGAGAGCTGAGACAGGCTCAGCTTTCAGACCTTACATTACAAGGCCTGAGGGAGGTAGCTAGTGAGGCACCTGATTATCAAGGGAAGGGGGAATCTGTATACTGGTACAAAGGATTATTGTACAGAGCATGGACCCCTGAGGGAGGGCTAGAGGGTGAGAGAATACAGCAGTTGGTAGTGTCCAGAGTGTACCATCTGGCACTTCTAGCCATAGCTGATGATATTCCCTTTGCAGGTCATATGGGCATAAAATGTACAAAGAGACATATTATGCAGAACTTTTATTGGCCTGGGATTTCCAGAGATGTAACAGGGTACTGCAAGACCTGTGAGCAGTGCCAAAAGGTAGGCAAGGCAGGAGACAAGGTGAAAGCTCCTTTGATGTCTTTGCCTGTGATTGAGGAGCCATTTCAGAGGGTAGCTACAGATATTGTGGGGCCTCTGAGTACCCCAAGTTCCACAGAGAAAAAGTATATCCTAGTGGTTCTAGATTATGCTACAAGATACCCCGAGGCAGTGGCTCTGTCCTCCATTGAGGCAGAAAAGGTGGCAAATGCTTTGCTAGAGATTTTCAGCAGGTAGGTTTCCCAAAAGAAATAGTGGCTGACAGTGGTGTCAATTTCATGTCAGACCTGCTGGTTTGTCTGTGGAAGTACTGTGGAGTGAAGCACCTAAAGACCACCCCCTACCATCTCCAGACTAATGTTTTTGTTGAGAGGTTAAACTCTTCACTCTACACTCAAGATGATGATACAAGCATTTGCAGACCAATTTAAGAAGGAGTGGGACAAATATTTTCCCCATCTGTTGTTTGCTTACAGAGAGGTGCCCCAGGAATCCACAAATTTTTCACCCTTTGAGTTGTTGTATGGGCATAGGGTGAGGGGACCTCTAGATTTAATTCGAGATGAGTGGGAGGGTGAGTGTTAATCCCACAAGGAGTCTGTTTTGGCATATGTCCTAAACCTCAGAACAAAGCTCAGGGAACTCATGGGTTTGGCCCAGGAGAACCTGGCAGAAGCCCAACAGCAGAAAAAGGTCTGTTATGACAAGAATGCTCACACTAGAGAGTATACTGTAGGGCAGCATGTCATGGTTCTCATTCCTGTCAGGCACAACAAGCTGCAGGCAGCTTGGGGGGACCTTACAAGGTGGTAAGGAACTTCAGTGATGTTAACTACATGGTAGAACAGCTAGGCTGGAGGCAGGGGCACAAATTGTACCATGGTAACATGATGAACCCTTACAATGATAGGGAGGCCCTTGTGCTAAGTATTTGCCATGGATTGCAGGAGGATTCTAAGGGGGATCTGGTAACTGATGTCCCCAGTGATGCTCGGACTGACACCTCAGTGGAAGGGGTAGCAATGTCCCAGCAGCTATCCTCTACCCAGGTTTGAGAAATCTGAGCAGTGTTACAGAGGTTTGGGACATGTTCACTAGGAAACCAGGGTGCACCCACCTGGTGCAGTACCATGTGGATACAGGACCCCAAAGGCCTATTAAGCAGGCCCCATACAAGGTACCCGAGAGAGTCAAGCAGGCTCTGAGGAAGGAGATACAGGAAATTTTGGAACTAGGGGTGATTCAGGAGTCCAGCAGTCCTGCCCCTCCCCCCAGTGGTGCTGTTACCAAAGAAGAATGGCAGCACCATGTTCTGTGTGGACTACAGGAAATTAAATAGTCACACAGAGTCAGATGCTTACCCCATGCCTAGGACAGATGAAGCCCTAGACCAGCTGGGTGGGGCTAAGCATCTTACCACCACTGATCTTACCAAGGGTTACTGGCAGGTGCTCTTGACTCTCAGTGCTAGAAAGAGGTCAGCCTTTATGACTCCTTTTGGCTTGTATGAGTTCACAAAGGTGCACTTTGGGATGAAAAATGCTCCAGCAACTTTTCAGATTGTATCCTAGTAGAAGCAGGAGATTTTGCCCTTGCTTATCTGGATGATATTGCATTCTACAGCCATTCCTTATAAGAGTGCCTTCAGCATGTCAGGAAGGTGCTGGGCAGAATACAGAGGGCAGGGTTAACCATTAAGCCCAGCAAATGTTATGTGGGTATGGCAGAGGTCTCCTACCAGGGACATAGAGTGGGGAGGGGTAAGATCAGGCCAGAACCTGTCAAAGTAGAAGCCATTCAGGCATGGCCTGCACCTGTTACCAAAAAGCAAGTGAGGGCATTTTTAGGGACAGTAGGGTACTACAGACAGCTCATCCCCAGTTATAGTACCATAGCTGCTCCCTTCACAGTCCTGACAAGGAAAAACAGACCAGATAAGATAGTGTGGACCCCAGCATGTGAGCAGGCATTCCAGAAGCTTAAATGAGCTTTGGGAGGACCCCTTGTGCTAGCCAGTCCAGATTACAGCAAAGAATTTGTTGTGCAGGTAGATGCTCCAGACCATGAGGTGGGGGCTGTACTTAGCCAGATTTCTTCAGAGGGAGAAGAGCAACTAGTGGTTTATCTCAGTTGTAGGCTCCAACCCAGGGAGGAATGCTATGCAGCTGTAGAAAAGGAATGTCAAGCCATAGTATGGGCACTGCAGAAACTTCAGCACTATCTGTATGGAAGGGAATTTACTGTAGTTACAGACAACAATCCCTTAACATGGCTACATCGAGCCAGCCAGAAAAATGCCAAGTTAATAAGGTGGAGGCTAGGGTTGCAAGCATATAATATGACAGTGTAGCACTGCAGTGGGGTTAGCACTGCCAACGCAAGTGGCTTCTCAAGACAGGGAATGAGGTAAGGTATTCCCAGATAGGCTTAATCCTGTCAAGCAATGTTTCTCAGGTGTCATTTGAAAAACTACAAAAAAAGGCACGGATGGTAAACTTGTGCTCCAAAACTTTGAGAAACTTTAATGAAGGATAAGCACTTTTGTTAAGTAATGAAAGCACTTATCCTTCATTAAAGTTTGACAAAGTTTTGGATCACAATTTTACCATCTGTGCCTTTTTTGTGGTTACTCAGTTGGTGTTTCTTCTGGTCTACAGTCATTTGAAAAACTAGCTTGAGTTTTCAAGGCGGGGGGGGGGGGATTGTGAGGCTGCCAGCCCAGCTATCTGGAATTTTGTAAAAAATTCTGTGTCATTTGTGAATATTAATATGACTTATATACTGCTCTTACAAATGTAAGATAACACTATGTTATGTGTATATTAAACTACTGGTACAGAAGTGTGTGTGTTGAAGTGTATGTTATGTACTGAGCTTCAAGAATGTAATCACAGTGTACTCTACTGGAAAATAATGTATATAAACTATATGCCTATGCAAATGTTTGTTTTGACGGTAAAGGCTAAACATACAGAGTTAACTTGCAAACTCTAAGAAAATAGGTTGCTAAGTAAAGAGTTTCATGATTGCGTTTTCACTAATGGAGACAAGATGTCTACAGCTAGAAGTTTTTTCTATTGTCTGGAAACATAAATAATTACAGGTTTCAAATGTAAAAGTGTTTAACTGTTTTACGACTTCCAGTTCTAGGCAAACTTCTGAGAGATAAGTATTTTTGACCCAGAGCTGCTACATTTTAAGTTTCTGTTAGCTTGGGAACTGAAGTCAGAGGTGACAAATAGTGATGTCATCCAGCTAACCCAACAGTAATGTGTATTATTAATTTAAGAACTATCTCTCAGAGAAAGTCTAGGCATTTTGTATCTTGTTTTTGGACTTGAAAACATCCATTCAGCACTTCTCATCTGTAGTTGCCTTGCTATGTAAGTAAGATTTAGCTATAGTATTTCTCTTAGAGCTAGATAGGAATATAGTAAGATTAGTTTAGATGTTTTCTGTATTTATGTGAGACTGTCCTGCAATGTTGTTTTAAAATATTTCCTATGATTCTGAACTCTGTTGTCACTGTATTGAGTTATTGAATACTGTCTTGTTCTTTTATTATTTATTATTATTAAATATTGAAACCCTTTAAGTGTGGCTGGTTTGTTTAGAGATATTTATGCTCTTAAAGTACTTGCATATGTATTTGGTGACACTGTATAGGCCACTCCAATAGCTTTGCTGTTTGTCACACTTACCATTTGGATAATAGTAGTATCACACAGTAGGATTGGTCACCCTTTGGAAATGGCCTTAGAGTAGCTGATAAGTAAGGGTGGTTGGTGGCAGTGATTACTACCTTATAGTCTGGGCAGAAGGGGGCATAGCTAGTGAACCTTTGCCAGACTTCCCCAGGAGTGTCTGTATATGAATCAAATCTCAAAGTGTGTGTGTGTGTGTGTGTGTGTGTGTGTGTGTGTGTGTGTGTGTGTGTGTGTGTGTGTGTGTGTGTGTGTGTGTGTGTGTGTCAGTTACTTGGGCCAGGGACACGAAGCACTGGTTGGACAGAGAGGGTGCTGGAGGTTTTCGCTTGATCACTTGGCTGACATCTTAACCCTGTAGCTGTGTCAGTAGGGAGTCTTATTGGGGATTTGGAGACAGAGGGAGAAACCAGCCCCAGACTGACTGTGATCTCTGTGTGCTCTTAAGGGAAATTGTACTTTACTGTGTTTATATTTGTCATCCTTCCAATGTGCACATCCCTCACTGGTGCCAGTAGTGAGGATTGTGGCTCCTTGATTTCTGGGCCAGTGCAGGGGCGTCACAAACATAATCAATGAACATGAGATTTTTTATGCGCATAGAATAAAGACAGTGACTACATAGACATTAAAATATTCAGCCTTTGCATATTCTGTTTAGCAACTCTGTTGTTGTACAATAGCATCTTCCATAACAATAGTAATTAACATTTCAGTAAGCACAGACCCTCTAACTATATACATAGAAGCTCTAACAAGCCAAATGTGTGTGCAGTTACGTAATTGGAATGAATATTCAAGGGAAAGTAGTGTTAAAGTAGGGGAATAAAAAAGTGCTGGAGTAGTTGCAATGCTAGCAAAGTTAACAGAGACTCAGAGATGTGAGATGAAACAAAGAGGTTACTGTGTAATCATTGGGTTTAGAGCACTGATGATATGGTAAACACAATCACAGTTTAGGATGAGTGAGCTAATCAGGTGTATCAAGCGTATGGGAGAGAGCAGGTAAAGAAAGGTACTCTGCACTTAGAGAAATGTTTGTGACATGTACTTTAGATGGATACTAGTACTTAAATTGTTTTAGCAAATATTGTTTTCCCTGTGTCATGAGCAGTCAGGTAATACTTTGTGTGATCATTTAAATCAGGAGGAAGTGACAGCCATAGTTTTGTGGCCATTACATCCATCAGGAGATATAGCAAACATCTAGCAGAAGTTTTAATCTGCCATCTGCCATGGAACTTCCATGGCACAGTAAACCTTCTGCCATATTAAACAGTCTGCATGGTTTATTTTTAATATGTTAAAGAAGAGCTAACTGTGTTTTTTCATTAAATTGCTAAGACAATGATGTGTTTGGTTATGCATCACATGACAGTTAAATGACTAACTCTGAAAATGCATTAAACTTTCAATTAAACTTCTGTTTGGATTTGCTTTTGAGCCTCATATTCTCTTATGTTTTTGTGAAAAGTTGTTATCAAGGTATCCCCCCCCAAGCTGTGTAGGCGGGGGGGGGGGGGGGTTGCCAAATGAGGGTTTCACCCTAAGCTCCAAATGACCTAGCTACTCCTCTGGTTATGGTTGATACTCTTTTTCTGCCTCTTTGTATTTGTCACCCTTACTTACACAATCTCACACACACACACACACACACACACACGCACACACACGCACACACACACGCACACACACACATACACACACACACACACGCACACACACACACACTTGCTGATGGGGCTTCGGACACTTTGCAGAATTGTATTTAAGAATATCTTTATTGCTTACCAGAATGCATCCCCCTGTATTTCTTTACATGTGAAAGACAAGGTTACATGCTCCCATATATTTCATATCACTACTAGCAATGATCGTAGTGAATTCACATCTTCACATCTTCTGCTTATGCTGTGTTCTTCAACCCTTTCTTGTCTCAGTTACCTGTTTAATTCAGCAGTGACCACAGATTAGAGTTAATCCTGCCCTTGCACTTTTTCATCTTAGAATGCTGGAACACCTTATGCAAGTCCATACATACAATTTGTCTGTTATACATCACTGTAGTAACCACAAAGAAAGCCACAACAACAACAAAATGGAGTAAGAATGATAGTGAGGCAGTGGACTAACACCTGCTTGTATGACTGCTGCTTATGAGATGTCACATCAGTGAAATAGCTCTAAGACACCCAACAGACACCCAAAGACAAATGTTAATGAAATCAAAATGCAATGGTAGAAAATAAGGGAGAATTTGAGCTGCTGTGAAAGTGAATGCTGAGGAAAGCCTGCCAGAAAGCCAATGACAGACATTTTCATTAAAATCTGACAGCTTGGAGCAATACATCTGAATGTATTCATGCAATCATGCATGCACCATTTTCACAGATCTTAAATACCTGTCTGAACTGCACAGTCAGTACTGGGCTGCATGGATGACAGCATTTCAGCTAAGACAGATAGAGAGAAAGTGAGAGAGAGAGAGAGTGAGCACAGTGCAAATGGAGTGAAATATACAACTAACAAATTTACAAGATATACAGAAATGTAAGTCTCAGCAGGATCCAAAATATGTGGAGTACCCAGAGGGTGCTAAAATAAACACGAGACAGGTAATCTGACTAAAGTGCAGAAAGAACAAACTGGACAAGGTGATATCCTGTAGGAATGTGGTAAGATACATTTATGTGATGCAAAACCCTAGAGACACAAGGACGTGAAGAAAGGACCAACCATCACAGCAAGCTCTAGCAGCAAAATTTAGGTACAGATAAACTAGCTGGAAGATGGGCCACATCTCTATGATGCAAGTGACAAATAGAAGCAAGTCACAGGGAAAGTAGATGGAAGACAGCCACTAACTATAATGTACAAATTACGTGATTTAAGAACAATATACTGAGGAAAGCCATAGGATGGTAGCAAGTACATATGTATGACAATAAGCACTTTTGTAAGTATATAATTATCAGTAACACACATACTGGGCATATGTAGGGTCCAGAAGCATGATCAGCAGGCTAAGATCAAAGAAATAGACCTTTCAGAGTAAAACAAAAGCAATGTCCATACTTGGGTGAGGGTGCCAGCTGGTATAGCAAACAGCTAGATAGTATGATAAGAACAACACCACACACAAAGGATGGCCAAAATAGCAGCTGCATTTACTTGCTTTTGTGTGCATGCAGCTGAGTTATCCAGACAGCTGGAGCCATAGGCAACAGGGGTGCCCATGAGGCATTCCCATTGGGAGATGGTTTGTAATGGTACCAGAAGTATCTAGGTAGCACTAGTCAAACCTGAAAATCAAATGTTATCCACAGGTAAATATTCTACAGGACAGTACAGGCATGCTGATAGCAGAGGTATTCAGTTGGCAGCATGCATAGGCAGATATTCTGTTCTGATAACAAAGGTGTCCATCTACAGCAAGTGTTCAGATGACATTAACCATAGGCAAATGATCCACAAAGGCATCCGGAAAAACAGGTAGCTGATGGGTGCAGGTAAAATTGTGCAGAGATAGTTGGTGTATCCTTGAATCAAAGATTGCAGTCAGTAGGTAGAGTACGTAGCATGGTCCATGTTACTAATAAGACACCAGAGCAAAGATGCACACCACAACAAAAACTCCACATATACAGAGTAGATGCAGAAACAGTGACAGATAGTAACCATGTGACAGCAATGAGGATATACATCTACAATCTGGCAGCAGGTAGGTGGATCAGTCACAAACCCATGCTGTTTGCAGTAGCTGTACATGTCTTTGTTAAGAACAATATACCAGTGTAGTACTTGTATTCATTGTAGGCAATCTGATATAGGGTACCGTGTTCTAGTCCTGTCATGGTCTGTTCTGATGGTAGATAACCACAGTGCTGCTGGATAGTTCAATTTAATCTTTACCACTCTGCACTGGACACATTTCTGTGATGGTGACACTACCTATACATTTCCATCACCTCTAGTGTGGCCATCTCTCTAATGACTAAGGATGCAACATGCAATGTGACGGGTTCATAGGCTGTTACTATATTTACAGCCAGAAGAACACTGAGAAACTCAACCACTTTACTTGGATGTAACAGAAATAAGCCAATAACTTCTGGCTAAAAGAGGATAACCACATACATCATCCATCTCCATAAAGGAGGTAACTCCTATGAATTCTCCAACTACCAACCTATCGCCATCCTTTGCCCCTTATCCAAAATTCTTGAGAAATGTATACACTTGCAAGTGATGATATTCCTCAACACACATAATATACTATCTACCACACAAAACAGTTTCTGACCATATCACAGCACCACCACAGCCCTTCTGTCCTTCACTAACCATGTAAACATTCACAGAAACAATAACAAATATGTATCAGCCATTTTCCTCGACCTCTCAAAAGCATGTGATATGGTCTCCCACTCCATTCTACTAGACTCACTAACATCACTATCCTTCACTTCCTCTTCTATAGCCTCGTTCAGAAGCTACCTATCTGACAGGCAACAATCAGTCCAGTGGAAAGGAACTCTATCTCCACAACATCCAACCACCATAGGAGTCCCACAGTGCTCTATACTGGACCCACTATTATTCTCTATTTTCACTAATAACCTCAATAGCTCTACACAACATGCCATACTCATACAATATGCGGATGATTCAACCCTGATCTGCTCTGCCTCATCTCCCACCACCCTACATACACTCACGCAAGAAAACTTTACATTAGTAGAAAAATGGATATCAGGTATCCAACTGATTCTAAATCCCAAAAAGACAAAACTGTTACTATTTGCCCCTAACAGATCTAAACCCCCTTTCTTTTTACCATAACATCTAAAGATGGCATCACCATCTCCCCTTCTAAACACACTAAACTTCTGGGCATTGAAATAGACAATAATCTCCACTTTGATGTTCACATCTCACAAACCATAAAACTAGTACACAAAAGCTAGGCTCTCTATACAGACATAAATCCTTTCTCTCACAAAAATCAAGAATCACTCTTGCACAAACCCACCTCCTTTCAACTCTATTATACGCAGCACCAATCTTTACCCAAATCAGACAAGCTGACCTTGACAAACTAGAATCATGCTACAATAAAATAACAAAGTTTGCTACTAACAACCTATAGAACCCATCACTGTACTGCACTAAAGGAACTACCACAGCTACTTAACTACCATCAGCTGAGCACAGCCTACAACATCCTCAAATATCCTGATAAAACCCTGTCATTATCCACCCTACTTACTGTCTACACTGCAAATTGACACCTAAGATCTAGTGACAAATCTCTCCTCTCCATCACCAAGGCTAACAACAATGCAGGGAAAGCACTCTACTCCAACAGCATTGCCACAAAGTGGAACTCTCTTCCCCTATCTGTGTCCACTGCCCCCTCCACATCCAGTTTCAAATACTCCCTCAAATCACATCTTCTTTGTACCCGGTTATGCCCTTGTATCAAATAACCCTACCCACACTACTACTAACTCCCCAAACTGCCAACTGATCACATGCTGGATCTCTAACTCCCCGTAAGTGTTGTCATCTGTAAAACTACTTTTAACTGCAAAATCTTACTCAACAAATCTTCTACTCTCACCAATCTGTAACTTAACATTTTCTTCCTATTTTATGTCCTATACCCTCCTTTACCTGGAGTGCTTTATTAACTTCCTGTTATGTTATGCTCAGCATACATGTTGTAACCTGTTTTGCATAGTATACTAGATGTAACCTGTTTTTGTAATTATGCTAGATGCATTGGAATTGACGTTGTCTTTTTACCTATGTTCTACGTATTCCTTACCTGGAGTGTTTTACTTATTTTCTTGCTATATGAATATGCTCAACATACATGATGTAACCTACTTTGTTTATTATGCTATATGCACAGTATTTTGTATACTTGATGCCGGAACTTTTCTCCCTGGGCCTCCACTGAAAATGGACCTGGTCCAGTCGGAATTTCCCGGTTAACAAATGTAAAATAAATAAATATAGATATAAAATATCTGAAGTTCTAATATAATATCTGTAGCTACTAAAAATATATCAAAATGTAGTTTGTGTTGTGGTTTATAGTATATAGTTAATAAATACGATGAGTATACATGACCAACAATCCACAGATAAATGTTTTAAGACCAAGCATCATACGATGGTGGGTACAAATGCTACACTTGCAGAGACATAATGATTTTTATGTGAAATGTTCAAGTAAGTGAAGATTAATGAATCACAAACATTCTTTACTCCATAACAATGAACACACCTGAAGGAGTCATAATATATATAATGAAGCTATTCAATCATTTCAGGTTTCATTTCTGGATATCATTTTTATTTATATTCTGTAAATAGGAGGAATGAGAGCTCATAAAATATTTTAAAATGCCTACATATATTGTTACCCTGTCTGTTCTCCCTTTTCTTTAGATCCAGATGTTGCAAAGAATGATGGAGTTTATTCAAGATATTTCACTTCCTTCAAAGGAAATGGCCGATATAGCTTAAAAGTCCGAGTTCAGGGAAAGAAGACAACTAGGTTAGCAAGCCGGAGGCAGAATCGTGCTTTATACATACCAGGATATGTTGAGAATGGTAAAATAATGTATATACTTTTTTATATTTCACTCACTATATGTACCATAGTATTTTTTTTCATATTTATTCATCATGTACAGTTTCAAGAACTATAAATACTTCAAGTACAGATCTAGAAAAATATTCACTAAAATAATACACTTACTTTTATATCGCATCTAATGAACATGATAATCCTGTAATGGCTACAGGCTGCTAGCTGTTTTTTATACTTCATTTTATCTCATTAGTTTATGTGACTATAAACCCAGCCACTGGGGATGCACAAGCCAGTGCATTTCTTTGTGCCAGTCCCAAGCCCGGATAAATGGGGAGGGTTGCGTCAGGAAGGGCATCCGGCGTAAAACCTCTGCCAAGTTTAATGATGCGGAGAACATTTCATAATTGCATACCGGATCGGTCGAGGCCCGGGTTAACAACGACCACCACCAGTACTGTTAGCCAACAGGGTGCTGGCAGAAATTGGGCTACTCTTGGCCGAAGAAGAAGAGGGGGGGAAGGCATGCCTGAAGGCAGGAAGAGAGGAGGAAGGTTAGGAGTGTAGTACTGAGGGTAGGAACTTTGAATGTTGGCAGTATGACTGGTATAGGGAGAGAGCTAGCTGATATGATGGAGAGAAGGAAGGTTGATATATTGTGCATGCGAGAGACCAGATGGAAGGGAAGTAAGGCCAAGTGTATAGGAGGCAGATTCAAATTGTTCTGTCATGGTGTGGATAACAGAAGAAATGGGGTAGAGGTTATCCTAACGGAACAGTATGCCAAGAGTGTTTTGGAGGTGAAGAGAGTGTCTGATAGAGTGATGTTTATGAAGCTTGAAATTGATGGTGTAATGATGAATGTTGTTAGTGCATATGTTCCGCAAGTTGGGTGTGCGATGGATGAGAAAGAAAAATTTTGGAGTGAGTTGGATGAAGTGGTGGTGAGTGTACCCAAGGGTGAGAGACTAGTGATTGGAGCGGACTTTAATGGGCATGTTGGTGAAGTGAACAGAGGGGATGAGGAAGTGATGGGTAGGTATGGTGTTAAGGAGAGGAATGCAGAAAGTCAGATGATTGTGGATTTTGCGAAAAGGATGGACATGGTTGTGGTGAATACGTATTTTAAGAAGAGGGAGGAGCATAGGGTGATGTACAAGAGTGGAGGAAGATGCACACAGGTGGATTATATCCTATGTAGGAGGGCCAGTCTGAAGGAGATTGGAGACTGTAAAGTGGTGAGTGGGGAAAGTGTAGTTAAGCAGCATAGAATGGTGGTCTGTAGGATGATGTTGGTGATCAAGAAGCGGAGGAGGAGTGTGAAAGCAGTGCCAAGGATTAAATGGTGGAAGTTAAAAAAGGGTGACTGTGAGGTGGAGTTCAGGGAAGAGTTAAAACAGGCACTGGGAGGCAATGAAGAGTTACCGAATAGCTGGGTAACTACAGCAGAGCTAGTAAGGGAGACTGCTAGGAAGGTGCTTGGTGTGACATCTGGACAGAGGAAGGAGGACAAGGAAACATGGTGGTGGAATGAGGAAGTACAGGAGAGTATACAGAGGAAGAGGCTGGCGAAGAAGAAGTGGGATTGTCAAAGAGATGAAGAAAGTAGACATGAGTATAAGGAGATGAGGCGCATGACAAAGAGAGAGGTAATGAAGGCTAAGGATAAGGCATATAGAGAGTTGTATGAGAGATTGGACACTAAAGAGGGAGAAAAGGACCTGTACCAATTGGCTAGATAGAGGGATGGAGCTGGGAAAGATGTGCAGCAGGTAAGGGTGATAAAGGACAGTGAGGGAAACGTACTCACAAGTGAGGAGAGTGTGTTGAGTAGATGGAAAGAGTACTCTGAAGGGCTGATGAATAAAGAGAATGAGAGAGAAAGAAGGTTGGATGATGTGGGGATTGTGAATCAGGAAGTGAAGCAGATTAGCAAGGAGGAAGTAAGGACAGCTATGAAGAGGATGAAGAATGGAAAGGCTGTTGGCCCAGATGACATACCAGTGGAAGCATGGAGGTGCTTAGGAGAAATGGCAGTGAAATTTTTAACCAGATTGTTTAATGAAATTTTGGAAAGTCAGAGGATGCCTGAAGAGTGGAGAAAAAGTGTTTTGGTACCTATCTTTAAGAATAAGGGTGATGTGCAGAGCTGCAATAACTACAGAGGGATAAAATTGATCAGTCACAGCTTGAAGTTATGGGAAAGAGTAGTGGAAGCTAGGTTAAGAAGGGAGGTGATGATTAGTGATCAGCAGTATGGTTTCATGCCAGGAAAGAGCACTACAGATGCAATATTTGCTCTGAGAGTGTTGTTGGAGCAATACAGAGAAGGTCAGAAGGAGTTGCATTGTGTCTTTGTGGACTTAGAGAAAGCATATGACAGGGTGCCTAGGGAGGAGTTATTGTATTGTATGAGGCAGTCGGGAGTGGCAGAGAAGTATGTAAGAGTGGTACAGGATATGTACAAGGGTAGTGTGACATTGGTGAGGACTGCGGTGGGAGTGACAGCTACATTTAAGGTGGAGGTGGGATTACATCAAGGATCAGCTCTGAGCCCTTTCTTATTTGCAGTGGTGATGGACAGGTTGACAGATGAGATTAGACAGGAGGCCCGATGGACTATGATGTTTGCAGATGGCATTGTGATATGTAGTGAGAGTAGGGACCAGGTTGAGGAGACCCTTGAGAGGTGGAGATATGCTTTAGAGAGGAGAAGAATGAAGGTCAGCAGGGCTAAAACAGAATATATGTGTGTAAATGAGAGGGAGGGTGGAGGAATAGTGAGGATGCAGGGAGTAGAGTTGGTAAAGGTGGATGAGTTTAAGTACTTGGGATCAACAGTTCAGAGTAATGGTGAGTGTGGAAGAGAGGTGAAGAAGAGAGTACAGGCAGGGTGGAATGGATGGAGAAGAGTGTCAGGCGTGATTTTTGACAGACAGGTACCAATAAGAGTGAAAGGGAAGGTCTACAGGAGGGTAGTGAGACCAGCTATGTTATATGGGTTGGAGACGGTAGCATTAACGAAAAGGCAGGAGTCAGAGCTGGATGTGGCAGAGTTAAAGATGTTAAGATTTGCACTGGGTGTGACTAGGATGGACAGGATTAGGAATCAGTATATTAGAGGGTCAGCTCAGGTTGGACAGTTTGGAGACAAAGCAAGAGAGGCGAGATTGTGTTGTTTTGGACATGTGCTGAGGAGGGATGCTGGGTATATTGGGAAAAGGATGCTAAGGATGGAGCTGCCAGGTAAGAGGAAAAGAAGAAGGCCTAAGATAAGGTTTATGGATGTGGTGAGAGAGGACATGCAGGTGGTTGGTGTGAAAGAGCATGATGCAGTGGACAGGAAGAAATGGAAACAGATGATCCGCTTTGGTGATCCCTAATGGGAACAGCCGAAAGAAGATGATGATGATGATGAGTTTATTTGACTATATTTTTCTCTCTTTCTATATTTGCTCCTTGATCAAATCAAAGTTTTATTTTATTCCTAGAAATAAATAATCTTGAATTCAAATGTTGTACCATTTCCACTTCTAACTGAATGTCGATGTACATTTAAAGGCATTCTACAGTATAATGACAGTCAGCAATTTATTCACAAATGGGGTATATGCAAGCATTTATGCAATATGTATGTAAAAAACACATTTGCTTAAATTACTGCATTTTATCAGAGGAAATAGAGATGAAAGCTATATTGCTATATTAAAAACAGTTTCATAGGTTTGATGGATAAGCAAAAATACTATTAGCCAATGGGGAGCTTGATAATTTTGATACCATGTTAGAACTTATGAGTGTCCACATACTCCAGGATTCAACAAGCATTGCACAGCATGCAGGAATAGTTTAAGAGCTGCTGCAGGCAATATGGCCAACGTGCGATCCAGGAACGAGCTCCCGGGACGTGCACGAGCACTCTTAAACTATTCCTGCACTGACACAGCCCCTGTATGCTAATTACCTCATTTGCTGGTGAAAACCATGCAAATGAGGTGAATTAATGATCCAGGAAGCAGGCAGGCGTCAGTGCAGGAATAGTTTAGACTGCAGAAATGTATTCAGCCAGTAGCCGAATACATTTCTGCAGACTACAAAACAGAGGCATGACAGCTCATAAAAAAGCATGTATTAGAAGAGTTAGGCATGCTAATGTCCTAATATATGGCCATAGGCATGCAAAATAGCTCCAGAATTATGAAAAGTAACATAATTTTTTGGCCTATTTGGGCTGTTTAAGTGTCAGGCAGTGGTGCCCAAATGGGATCGGCCCGAAAATAATAAAAAAAGCTGGAAATAAGCTGTTAAACAAAATTCATAATTTTGCCATAATAGTCAATGGCATGCATAATACAAGACCATGGAATAGTGGTTGCTAAGGAGGAAGGCTGATGGTTGGTTTGGTAACCATGCATTAGCAGTCAATCCTATGCAAATGAGGGCAATGTTACTGAATGACAGATTTCCCCTGAGTGCTAGCTTGCACCCAGCCGTGTGGAAGCAGTAGTACCATGATTTAAGCCCAAGAGCTAGATGACTGCATAAGGGGTGTGTCATGCATGTTATAAGCTTATTGGAGCTCTGTAGCCCGTGTTTGCCCTTAGCTAAGCAGAGCTAAGGCAGGGTGTGTGTCCACGGCTGTAATGTCTTACACCAAGAAATGCACAGTGTGCCTGTGGCCAAGTAGGGACAGTTTCTGCTAAAAGGTGTTTACATTGCCTAAACGGGTGTGTATGGTGCACACCAGGTTTTAAACCAAGAAAAAAAAAACACAGGCAATAGCAGCTCTATGCACATCTGAGCACTGGGTATGTGCAGCGTGTCTCGGGGCTTAAACAGGAACTCAATGGGAAGGGAAAACAATATTAGGAAGGTAATCAAGGAGAGCTAGCATAGCTGGCAGATGAAATGTATCAGAATCAGCCAATTACACAGGCAGCAGCCCAGCACAGCACACTACTATAAACTATGCAAACACTTTTCACTCTGGTTTTTCCCACAAACTCTACACCACCGGTGTACACAAATGGGGAAATTTTACCTAATGAAAGCAACAAAATGATAAGGGCTGCATTTGCTCTCATAAATCAACATGTGGAAGAGGCTGAGGGTGGTGAGGATGACAATGCTGATGATCAGCCCATGGTGAGGAGAAGGAAAAGAGTTTACAGACCCAGGGTAACCTACCAGGGGTTACATGAGCTGTTCCCTCCTTAACCCAATTCAAAATATTTCTTAAAAAAACACCTAAAGGTGGATTGGCTTTGTCCATGTACAAACCCTGAGTAATCCCTACTCAAATATCAGCTATAAATGAAAACATTATTACAGGAAGAAAGTTTCATTGTATTACTCTGATTCAGTAACTGTTTAGAAAACTGAGTCAATGTCTCTTACCTACTGGAAAGTACTAAAGTAGGATGATGACTTTACACAACCATGTGCTACTAAAATGTATGAGAACCACTAAAAATATATGTGATCTCCCTTAACTGTTAATAATTTCCAACTATCTCCTGTGTGTATTCTAGATAATCTTGAACATGTGTGTATCTATTGTTGAACAATTGTCCATTTTGTAATATCTCACTGTATGTATACATGTAATGTATGTCTGGAACTTTTCTCCCCAGGCCTCCACTTAAAATGGACCTGAATCCAGTTGGACTTTCCCAGTTAACAAATGTAAAATAAAAAAATAAATAAAGATGGTGGAGCGCTATAGGGTGAACAGGGATCTCCTACAGCAAATTGTTGAGCTATGCCAGCCATGCCTCACACATAGATCCAACAGACGGGAACCCATCCCAGTGGATACTAAGGTATGTATAGGCCTAAACATGCTAGCCACAGGTAGCTTCCAAAGGCCAACTGGGGATATCATGGGGATCTCACAGGCATCAGCATCCAGAGTACTCCACCAGTTCCTGGATACCATGTCAGCACATGCAGGTGAACACATATATTTCCACAGCACCCATGAGGTGTTGACCAGCAATATGTGTCTCTTCCACCAAATTGCATAATACCCTGAGATAGTGGGTGCTATAGACTGCACGCACATACACATCAAAGCACCACCCGGTGAGCAGGGTAGAGTCTACATAAACCGCAAGGAATTCCCCTCCATCAACTGCCATGTTGTGTGCGATGCCCAGGGCATTATCATGAATGTATTTGGTGGCAGCCCTGGAAGCTATCATGACTCCCATATTTGGCATATGACGCAGCTGTGCCAGAAATTTGCCAATGGGGACATCCCATATTGCCACATAGTGGGGGATGCTGGTTACGCACTGGAGCTGTGGCTGATGACACCCATCAGAAATGCACACACACCCGAACAAGTACTCCATAATGAGGAACACGCACAGACCAGAATCATACTAGAGCGTGTGTTTGGGATGCTCAACAAACAACCATACGCTCCACAAGGATGGCATGTAGGGTCAAGCCAACAATGTAAACCACCAACGACCAGCAAAAAACGATAGTGAACACGCAGTAATGAAGAAATAATGATTATTTATTTATAATTCCTTCAAATCCAGACCAGTTTCGGCTATTCAGCCTTTATCAATAAATACAATAAAGTATTGGGATGCTCAAGTCATGGTTCTGGTGCCTCGACATATCCAGTGGAGCCTTGCAGTACTCACCAGCTACATGTACCCAAATTGTCATTGTATGTGCCATGCTACACAATATGATCCTGTGGAAACAGCTGCAGAAGGAACAGCATGGGGCAGGGCCACACAGCCCCACATCATTGCCAAGGCCAGCACAGGCACAGAGTGACTCGGAGGAGCAACAACCTGAGCCTATCCATGTAGGCAGAAGGAGGCATGCCCGGTATACCCAGGCCTTGGCAAAGAGGCTACACCTAGCACATACACTGACATGGTTGGAACCCAAGAAATGACACTTCTGTCTGACTCACACATACAGTAAAAGGGATGCCAAACATGACACTACCTGTACTTAACCATGTATAGGGAGTGTGCTATGTGCATCCAACATAGTCAGCCCTCCAGCACCATCCTCAATACTGGCACAGCCACAAGGTAAATCACTCTCACTATCAATTGCTGAATGGAGTAGTATGTTCTGCTACTTGTATCTATTGTATGGATGTGAGCATGCAAAGGAATCAGGTGGCTGAATGGGATGACAGCAGATAGTAGACACTGATATTGACAGCATGAAATCCATAACAAATACTGGTATCAACATAGTAGGCAGTACTAGACAAGGTGACAAAACCCATTGCAGGACATGTGGTAGGCTAAATGCACACACATGCATGTCAGTGAGGCTCACATACACATCAACAGTCTCCGCCAGCAGGATAGGTGTAGATGAACATAATGAAAGGCTGTGCTAAGGTCTCCAACTGATGGCAATGGAGAATAGCCCCCCCCAAGACCTACACAGACAGACTACAACAGGTCAGGCAGTGGGATGTTAGTTCCGAAGGGTAAGAAGTCTGAAACTGAAATGTAGGTCAATATAACCTAAGAACTGTAGTACACTGATATGCCTCTAGTCTGCATGATATGTCAGAAAACAGAATGAAATGGAGTACCTGAAATACCAGTACAGTCATAGCAAATGTTTACAGTTGTCAGGTGTGCCCCCCCTCCACCATCCCATGTAGGAATGTAGTAACATCTATGTGTGGGTATAATAACAGTGGAGCACAGATTAACTGAGCTGGCAAAATTAGCAGGATGGATTGTTGCATGTGTACAATATGCAGGGCTCTGTGTGTTATGTAGTTGTGTGTTGTATATTGTGTGAAAGCGGTCAGCATATAGGCATGGAGGGTTGTGTCCAGGTGGCCAGTGGCCAATACTGTTGATGACAGGGCCAAGTTCTCACAACTGCAGTGCCAAACACAATGCCTCTGTCAAAGGCCTGTGTCTCACCCGTATTGCCACTGTATGTTATCTCATGGACTCCCAAATAATGACACAACACAGTCCACAGAACACAAATGCAGACCATGTCAACAAATCCCAGTAGCATGTCCACCATGTCCTAATGTATGAACTGTGGACAAACCCCTAAATACTTCTGGGATGAAGTGATAACTATAGGCATATGTGAAGATTGGGTAGAGATGGGTGAAAGCTGCCAGCCTAGCCAGATAGAATTTTATACATAATTCTATCATTTGTAAATATGAATGTGAATCACAGGCTTGTTGTCTTAAATGAAAAAAAATGCTGTTACAAAAATGTGGCAACAGTACTCTCTACTGACCCAGTAAAAGCATGTTGTGACCCTTTGATCTATAGTCGGCTCCAGTTCGGCTAGATGAAGGCTTCCTGTTTATTGTTTTAAGGCTAAAGTTAATGACCAGAATTTACATGTGGAATGTCCTTTATTGCTCTAAGTGTAAAAGAATGTAAATGCAGTTTCTGTCAGCCTGGGAACACCAGGAAAGTGTGAAATGATGTAATGTTTTAGCAGAACTGCAGTTTCAATTTAAACAGTGAGAACCAGAGATTATTAAGCATTTTTGTATTGATATCCAACTCATCAGCACTCTGCCTGTTGTCTTATGTAAGTTATCTTAGACTTGTGTTTTCTTTTGGATTAGCTAGGAATTATAAAGATTAGACTAAGTGTTTTTCTGTAATGGCAGAACTGTACAACTGATTTATTTTAAGTATTTCTGTGTGATCTCTGAACTCTTTTGACTAGCACTGTGTAGTAGAAAGAATTGTCTTGTGGTTTTAATTATATATTATTAAATATTTTATAACCTTTTAACTGTGGCTGTTTTGGGGAGAGATAAGTTAATCTCTAGAGTACATTGCATATTTATAGAGTTTACTATACAAAGCCACTCCAGTAGTTTTAACCTTGGGCTATACTACCGAATGGATAATAATATGGCACAGTAATAATTGGACACCCTTTTAAGGGCCTTTAGATAGCTGATAATATTAGCTGGATGGTGGCAAGTGGTACTACTGTATAGTCTGTGTAAAAGGGGCACAGCTGGAGAACCTGTGCCAACCTTCCCCAGAAGTGTCTATGGGGTTGTGTAAACTCTTATCTGAAAGTGTGTGTGTGCCAACTACTTGGGCAGGGACACGAAGCACTGGTTGGACAGAGTGGGTGCTGGAGATTTTAGCTTGCCCAGCTAGGCTGAGATCTGGACCGTATAGCTGTGCCAGTGAGGAATCTTGTTGGGGACCTGGGGAGCAAGGGAGCGACCAGCCCCAGACTGACTGTGATCTCTGTGTGCTCTTAATGGAAATTGCACTTTACTCTGTGTATTTGTTATCCCTTCCTCATATATGAGACACTCTTTCTGGTGTTAGTGGTGAGGATTGAGGCTCCTTGATTGCTGGGCCAGGACACGGGCATCACAGCATACTTATCAGATATAGTTTACATAATGTTAGGAAGAGGATAGAATAACACAGGGGTGGGGGTGGAAGCATGGATGCCATGGAGTGTGTGAAGTACGAAACTCTGATGCGTGCACATACCATCCCTGCCTGCAAACACAGGAATGGGTGGCTACAAACCTGCTCATAAACCAGAATGTGAAGGAGTAATGATCAGAAATATGAGCCCTGTCTCTGGGTAACCTATGTGAATCTGTACAGTTGTGAGGTATGGCCACAGCAAGATATGCCCATTCTGTCAAGTTGATACATGTACAAGAATGGTATCCTCAGCCACCACAGTATCAAGGTGCTAGACCATTTACACAGACCTATCAGCAAGTGTCTGCAGCTCCCCCTCCAGAATGGCATGAGTGTGCAAGAATATGTAGGTTGCAGACCACAATACTGGACACAGCTTCAATCATCTTGTATTCCTCAGGAAATTGCTGCTAGCAAATATGTATACATGTCAGAAGTTGATGACATAAACCTTCACAGGGTAAAACAGTACATATCTCTGAATATCTCTGCTAACACCCAAACCATGTAGCAGAAGCAGCACAGACACAATCAGTAACAGTATCCCACTACCCATTGCCCATTGTGAACCCATATTGTCAACCTATCTACAGATATCCTGCAGAAACATGTTGCGTGCTGTAGGTGTAGAACACAAATGCCTGCACTGGAGTATAACCTACCTGGAATGGATTCACACATGCAATACAGAAGGTCATACTGGGCATGCTCCCACATTTAAAGAAATGAAGCCCATCTCTGGCAACAGCAGTGGACTATACATATCTGTCAGTCAAAGATGTCTGTGCACACACTCCACATTGCACACCAGTCATCCTTTGCACAAAGATTGGATAGGAATATAGGAATACACACATATATCCAAGGACAACACACTATAATAGGTCAAACATCCACATATATAGATGTGGGGAAGAGAGTGACAGACAGTGACAAAGAGCTTCCCATCATGAGCCCTGTCCTACCCAGCACACTTTCAATTTGCCAATATCAGTGATGTGCAAATGTCTATCACTGTAGACATTTGCATCTGGTAGCCCTCAACACTATAGTGTCTGTGGTGCTTGTGATAACTGTGTAACATGACAGTATAAGTCATTAGCCATCTAGCAGATGTATACACAGCCCTGTCAAATGTGAACATGTGTGTGACTGTGAGTATTGTGTGTGTGCTTCCAGACAAATGGTGTATGGACCATTCACACACACTGCACTCCCCATTGCCCTACTGTAGCTATCCTGCTGCTGTCATTCACCTTGAAATACACCTTTGAAAAAAAGCTAGCCATGTAAGCTCTGTGGCATCTGCTGTAACTATGTAATGCTATAGTGTAATGTACTTGTTAGGTAGGTGTTCTAATCCCAGACATGGCAACTGTGTGTGTGTGTGTGTGTGTGTGTGTGTGTGCGTGTGTGTGTGTGTACGTGTGTGTGCGCACGTGTGTGTGCGCACGCGTGTGTGTGTGTGTGTGTGTGTGTGTGTGTGTGTGTGTGTGTGTGTGTGTAGGGTTCACTGCTTTTGAGGCCAGTCACAGTCACTACACCTTCCATTACCCTACTTTGGCATGTCTGCTGATGTCATCTACCTTGAAATACACCTTTGGAGAAGGGCTAGCCTTATAAGCCCTGTGGCGTGTGCCATAACTGTTTAATGCTATAGTATCATGCACTAGTTAGGTAGATGTTTTAATCCCAGACATGGCAACTATGAGACTGTGTGTGTGTGTGTGTGTGTGTGTGTGTGTGTAGGGATCAATGCTTTTGAGGCCAGTCACAAGTCACTACAACTTCCATTACCCTACTTTGGCAAGCCTGCTGATGTCATCTACCTTGAAATACACCTTTGGAAAAAAAAGCTAACCATATAAGCTCTGTGATGCATGCTGTAACTGTGTAATGCTGTAGTGTAATATACTAGTTAGGTAGGTGTTCTAATCCCAGACCTGGCAACTATGAGACTCTTTGTGTGTGTGTGTGTGTGTGTGTGTGTGTGTGTGTGTGTGTGTGTGTGTGTGTGTGTGTGTGTGTGTGTGTGTGTGTGTAGGTATCAATGCTTTTGAGGCCAGTCACAAGTCACTACACCTTCCATTGCCATACTTTGGCAAGCCTGCTGATGTCATCTTCCTTGAAATACACCTTTGGAGAAAAACTAGTCCTATAAGCTCTATGGTGCATACTATAACTGCATAATTCTATAGTTTAATGCATTAGTTAGGTAGGTGTTCTAATCCCACACTTGGCAATTGTAGAACTGTGTGTTTGTTTGTGTGTGTGTGTAGGAATCAATGCTTTTGAGGCCAGTCACAGTCACTACACCTTCCATTACCCTACTTTGGCAAGCCTGCTGATGTCATTCACCTTGAAATACACCTTTGGAGAAGAGCTAAGTCTATAAGTTCTGTGATGCATGCTGTAACTGTGTAGTGTAATGTACGAGTTAGTTAGGTGTTCTAATCCCAGACATGGCAACTGTGAGACTCTGTGTGTGTTTGTGTGAAGGGATCAGTGCTTTTGAGGCCAGTCACAGTCACTACACCTTCCATTACCCTACTTTGGCAAACCTGCTGATGTCATCTACCTTTAAATACACATATGGATAAGGACTGGCCCTCTAAGTTCTCTGGCATGTGCCATAGGTGTTCTCATCCCACCCATGGCAACTGTGAGACTCTGCATGTGTGTGTCTGTGAGTAGGAATCAATGCTTTTCAGGCCAGTCACAGTCACTACACCTTCCATTACCCTACTTTGGCAAGCCTGCTGATGTCATCCACCTTGAAATACTCCTTTGGAGAAGAGCTAGCCCTATAAGCTTCATGGCACATGCGATAAATGCCGTACACTGTAGTAGCAATACCTAGCTAGGTAGGGGTTTGAATCTCAGTATTGTCAAGTGTGTGTGTGTGTGTGTGTGTGTGTGTGTGCCATCAGTATCCTGTGTGAAAGTAGCTGTGATTGTGTAATAACAGGACTCATTGTAAGGTGGGTTTTGCATATTTCTTATATTGAGGCCCTGCTATATCTCACAATGTCCACCTTACCAGGACAACAGATGTCAAACAGCAGAGAGGCTGGTGTAGAAAATCCATACCCCTACATGTGACATTATGGATTGGTGAAAAATATAGGCAACCCTTGTATTAACCAGAGAACACTCTCCACTCATGTCTCATACACAAACACACTTGGCTAGGCAACAACCATTATATTGCTAGTTCCTTGCATGTCCGATAGTAACCACAGTGTGATTGCAGTGGACTACAGAGGACATGGCACCCTGTCCCATCCCTACAATATGCAGATAATTGCTTACAGTGCTCCTTTGCTGTGTTCCCCACTGGACACCTGCAACAACTGTAGAGTCAGCAAATGTAACCCACAAGGGAAATACCATGCCTTATACACAGTCCCAGTATGACAGATGCCATTAACACCAGTGAACACCTGTATCATGCTGTCAATGTAGGTGCAGGCATAACAACAGTTCCATAGCCAGTTCTCACCACATGAGGACAGGAATGCCACATCAGATGATAATGATCTGTTCACACAACATGCCTGAGACACCCCAAGTACACTTCCACATGTCACAGAACATGCATGTGGGACGTGTGCACAACCCAGACATGGTCCATGTTATGGAATATAGAACACATACATGGCAAGCATTGCACAGCAGTGACCACCCACAATAGTAACCCAGATGAGTGGATGGTGAATACAGTACCCACCTGTGTGGGACAATCCAGGGACTACAGCCCTGAGCCACACTATAGACCCTTGTCATGTGGCCTGATGCAAAGGTATACCCTTTACCTAGCCTTGTACAGCCTTCTGGTACAGTCAAGTACTACACACCTGTGAAGCAATGAACCAAGCATGTCAGTACTGGCAAATGTGTGTGTGTGTGTGTGTGTGTGTGTGTGTGTGTGTGCGTGTTTGTGCGCGCGTATGGAGAATAATGATTTGGGAGCCATTCACACTCAGTACTCCTCCCATTGCCCTACTGTAGCATACCGTTTGATGTCAGTCACCTTGACATACCCTTTGCCCACATATCAGCCTGATAACTTCTGTGGTGCATATGATACCTGTGTAATACTGTAATGTAGCAACCTAGTTAGTTAGGAATACTAATCCTGACCCTGCCAACTGTGGTAAGGTGTCTGAGTCCCTGACAAAGTGCGGTTGTGTCTTCCTTGACACCTGCTTTTGTGGACAGTCGCATGTACTACACTTACCTTATCCCTCCTTTATCACTGTTGCTGATGTCACTCACCTTCAAAGATATCTTTGGACAGCTCTCCAACATGTAAGCTCTGTGGTGTATGCAGTAACTGCATGTAAATGTAATAGAAATACAGACTAAGGCAGGGTATTGAAACCCTCTACTGGTAAGTGTGTGACACAAGCATGCTTAGCTCTTACTGTCTTAACCCCTTCCTTTCTTGCTTTGCCTCCATCTGTCTCTCTCACTCCCTCTCTGGTGGATGTTGAAAGGTACACCTGCTTTGCTTAGGCAGCAGCTTCTGTTTTGTAAGTGATGCTCATGATCAGCTGATGGCCTGAGCATGAATTGCATTCCCCCACTAGCTGATTGCATGTGGAACAGCTGTGGTATCATTCTCATAGCCAATTTCTGGGAAACACACTCCTATAACTAAAAACATCATGTGGGTGTTGACCCTTTTCATTCACTGTGAGCAGGGCTTCATGTCGGTGTTTGGTAAACAGCATCACAGAGGGTAGTGGGGATATAGCTCTTACAACATATACTGTGGTGACAGGCCAACAAACAGGAGGGAGATGTTCCAGGACAGAATATAAGTCTTGCTGTTCTACATTTGAAGTAATGTTGGTTTAACAGGGTTTGTGTGGATATGGCTGGTCTATATGATTTAATATCTGTCTTGACAGCGTTATGTGTTTGAGGAAATTCTCACCTCTAGGGCTATCTGCAGACTGGCCAGGTCTATATTATATTCTTTAAGGCCGAGAATGTCGAATCTGACATTGTCGGCACGAGAATATCGAACGCTCAGAATCTCCAACATCTAAAAAGACAAAACAAAAAAGAAAAAAGTACCCTAATGGGTTTAAGCAGGGGGCAAGCCCCCCTGCACCCCCCATATCCCCCGCTACTTAATTATACCAACTCCGAGACCGCATTATGTTGCAGTAAATGGAAATCTTCCCTTATGGAGATTTCCGTTTACAAGCTCGAGATTCTGAGCGTTCGATATTCTCGTGCAGACAATGTCAGAATTGACTTTGTCAGCTTTCGAGAATATAATATAGACCTGACTGGCCAGTGTTTGGAGTCCAACATGTGTTGTGTTACTCACACATGTCCTGTCTTCAGAAATGTAGCAGCATACTCTGAGGATTGCAGTCGGTACATGGTGACAGCCATGTCAGTTACTGACTTCATATCCCTCAGAAGACATATGTCACAACAAATCCTGTTACATCAGCAAATGTATGAGTTTATCACAGCAACATGTCAATATTGACCATGTGTTTGTGCCTTCACCCACAACTGTCAACCTTTGTACATATGTCATGCAGTAAGAGGTGCATGTGTTTAGTACATCATTATTTACTGACATCATACCTGATAACATGCCAGTGAGATATCAGACTGCTAGACATGTTATGTATAGTAGGGCTTATATTTGAGAACACAACCTGGGCATTCTGTTGTAATGTGTACATTAGTGAGGTTTGTGTATGTATGGTGATTTTTGACAGAGTGTGTATTGTGAATATGTACCTTGGCCTGTGTAAAGACTGTGGTAGATGTCATTGTTCTTGATCCTGTTCTATCTGATGTTGCATTCTGCTCCAGTGTATGGTATCCTATCGGTGTACATGTCTGTAGGGCCAGACCAACACATGTTCCATACTACAGTCAGGGAGCCCAGTATATGTAGGGTTAGTGTGTGAGTGGCACTTATGAGGATGGTGTTGATTACACAGTCCATATACTGTAATATCAAGCATGCTTACCATGTGTTACTGTGGCTGTGTTTAGATTGGTTGTGGGTATGTGCTTTCACACAGGTGTCTGCTACTCCATGCTGTTACATGCCTGTAGAGCCTGCTATATTTGCAGGTACATGTGTATTCCCCCATAAGAACTGTAGGCCAGTGTTGCAGCAGTCTACCTGTAGTTTGCACTGTGCTTTGTGACATGCCTAGCAGCTCAGTGTACTAACCCAGTATGATATGTCCAGATATTTGTCAGATGTAGTGTTGCCTGGCCAATGTAACTGTTGTGTAATGCTGAGAAAGCAGTGGGATGATGTACAGATATATATTACCAACTAGTGGGTAGTATGTGGTCTTGTGACCTCTTCTCCTCCAGGTATTATGTGTCAGGTCAGACAGGAGTGTGTGAATGCATACATTGTGTAAGCTTATCTATTCCAGTATTTACATGATATCCCCATTTACATGGCTGTAAACATCCACTTTGTCAGGCTTGGTCCACACATCTTGCACTAAGGGGTTCTGTGTCTACCTCTGGACTGACCAGAGTGTGGCAGACTGTCCATATTTATTGGTCATATCTCTGCTGTATTCAACAGGATCATTACTGTGATTTCTGTGATACTGCAATATGATGAGCTTATGATGTCTGTCAGTAAATGATGGCGTACATGTCAATATCAGATGTGACTTCCCACACAACAATTCTGTTAAGAAAACCCCTGTTACAGTAGCAACAGTCTACATTTATACCTGCAATACTTACATGACATCCCCTTGCACTAACAGGTTGTGACTATTGGTGCTGAGGTATGGACGTATGTTATGCATATATATATATATATATATATATATATATATATATATATATATATATACATATATTTATATATATATATATATATATATATATATATATATATACATATATTATATATATATATATATATATATATATATATATATATACACACACACACACACACACACACACACACACACACACACACACACATATACATATATGATGATATATATATATGTATATATATATATACACATATATATTATATATACATATGCACACACACACACACACACACACATCTATATATATATATATATATATATATATATATATATATATATATATGTTTGCATATATACAGGATAAATGTGTGCATGTACATGTATACATATATCCACATATGTATATATATCCATATCCTTGTTTTGTGCAAACGTGACTGTTGCATATACCTTCCCAGATGTATCACACCACATTTATCTATGTGTATATTTAGATATAACAACATACGTGATTCACCAATAATATCTCTAACAGGTACTACACAATTGTAGAAGTCATAGCAGTTGTTCAATACTGTTTAGTATGTGTACTGACAGATATATTGGATATAGCCACGGTGGTGCAAAGGAAGCATTGTCGCCTCACAGCAAGAGGTTCTCCCATTCGTTTCTCGGCTGGAGCGCCTTCTGTGTGGAGTCTGCATGTCCTCCCCGTGGTCGAGTGGCATTCGAAAGGCATGTGTAGAATGGGCGTTCCTTCATTGAAAGTTGGGTGTCGAGCTGGCACCTTGGCATCATAAAAATCTATTGCCAATCATTAGCGGACTGGAGTTCTGCTGTGGTGACCCCTAACCGGGAAAAGCTGAAAGAAGAAGAAGAAGAAGACTGACAGATATATTGGAAAAAACAGCAACCATCTTCACAGCTGTGATCACTTAATGGTTAACTGCAGTGACTGTAGTGTGCAAACTCCTGGGTTCAAGACCTGCAAGGACTGCTTATTTTGTTGCTGGGCAGAACAAGGGTTGTTGGATACAGAGTGGTAAAGGCAGTTTTGAACAGCGTTAAGCAGGTTTGCACGACTGTAAGCGCTGCTAATGTACAGTTAAATGTATAGCCGCTTACACTGTGTAGGCATTGCTTACCAGGGTGCAAATCTGCTTAGCAGTTACATTTGAATAATGCTTACACCTGCTAAGCATATAAAGCCCTGGAAACCAGTGATCACATTCCAGTCTATAAACATAGCAGGGTCATGACATCTGTAATAAGTGTATGTAAGTCAATGTACATAACATGCATCTATGTGCTGTCAGTACAGTAGCAAGGGATGTGAATCTACTGTCTGTGACACCTGAGTATATATGGCTTGTACAACATGCTTTTCCATTTAAATGTGTTTCATCCATGGGTAGTAACCCAGGTTATATATAGTCACACTGGCATGTAGTGTATCATTATGTTACTACTGTTGACAGTGCATTCCCAAGTAAGAGTAGATTGCAGATTGTAGTACTGGAAACAAACACCCCTGCAAGCAAAGATGGCCTCTGAGTCCTCACTATCGTGTTCTTGGTGTATGAGCTCTGTGTCATTATATATGTGCTATTGGATATTGATCTGACATGTGGATATTAACTGTACACTACTGTATGTATAGAACATGTAATTTAGAGCTGTTGTCATGTAGTAATGGCATATCTATCAGTGTCAGACATCTGTCTGTCAACACATCATCCTACTGCATAACCAGTTGGCTAGCAGGTGTCTGTCTGTCATCTGTTCAGATGTGCAGATGTCAGGACTCCATCTTGGCTGCTTACAGGCAATCTATGCTTGAGTGACACTGACATGTCTGCACAGCTGTGTTATGAATGCCACAGCTAGGAATCGACACCCTGTACACACCACACACCATGGATACCTCAACTACACTCCTACAGTCAACAGAACATGCCTGGGTACAGGTCTCCAAGACAGACATTGACCATGTTATGTAATATATGTAGCATACATGGCAACTGGAGCACCTCCCTGGCCCTCTGCAAGAGGCAACCAGGTGATTGGATGTTGCATGTAACTCTCACCATGAGGATCACCCCTGTGGTATCTGTTGATAGATGGCCTGCTGGCACATGGCAGGTGGCATGATACCACAGTACACACATCCTCTACACTTCCAATCTCTCCATAGACAATAGCATGGAACACACCCATGAACACCTGCATCGATTGATCCCAGTACTGACAAATGTGTGCATGTGCATTACTGAGAATAACAGTGTCTGTGTGCTTGTAGACCTGTAGTTGATAATACTCTGAAGCCCTTCACACCCACTGCACCCTCCATTGCCATAGTTAGATGTGGCTGCTGCTGTACTAGACATTACATGCACCTTGTTACACTCTCCACCCTATGGGCTACCTGGGGCTTGCAGTACCAGCACAACACTGTTGTACAAAAGGGTTGATAGGCATGGAATACCCTCTGAGTTCTGGCAGGTGTGTGTATGTGTGCAAGTGTGTATATTTGTAGGATACAGCATTCTGAGGCCACATTCCCCTAATACAATACACCTTGCAACACAGTATTAGGGATAGTGATGCTGCTGACCATAGGAAAGCCATGACAATGCATCACCCTACTATCCCTGTGGCATGTGCATTACATGCATATCCCTGTAGAAGAACTCTTGGGATAGACAAGGGGTTGTTTTGCAGTCCTGCTTAATGTGTGATGGTGGGTATGTCAGTGTATTATCATGGGTTTCAGTGCATACAATATCCACTGTGGGGTGTGAGTGCTGGGTATGCTGTCTTTACACCATGGTACCCCCCAGTACATGTCCCGTGTTCCACTGTATGGGGACCACTGTCATCATCAACCATACAGGTAACTGATAACACTATCCATCCCAATTATGCATGTGCTGTGTGCAGCCTATCTATAACAGAATGGACACACTGACAAGGTAGTTAGCACTGATATGTCCAGGTCTCTCAGATGTGTGTATGACTGCTATGCGTTTGTCAGTGTGTATATGACAGTATGTCACACTATGTATTGTCCATAAACAATCAGTACATCCTCCATGACCATACTGTACAGGGCCTGGTGAGGTTCTGGCCATAACATGTAACCTGGAACACACCTCATCCTAAACGTTGTGTGATGTGTGAAATTAAGGCGACACACATCAGTAGCACTACATACCTAGGTAGAGGCTCTAGTGCCACTATTGCCACTTCAAAGTGTGTGTGTATGTGAAAGGGTCTACTTCTGTTTGCAGAATATACATGTGCCAGGTAGTCATATCTCTTAGAACTGCCTGACAAATGCCAACATTTCACAGGTATCATCCTGCGGTGATGAATTCCATCATAACTAGTAGATGTGTAAATGCCCTCTTCCCCACTGTATAGGTGGACAGCGATACTGGGGTTTATATATATAGCTGGGTGTGGCTCTTGTGGACACAGCCACCATCATTGCAGTTACTGTTGAGTGTATACCCCCATGTAGCTGGCTGTAATACTGTACAGTTCATGTTAACAGGTTAAGTAGCTGTCAATCACACTATTTGTGGTTCTAGAGCACCTCACACCCTCCAAAGGGTAGGGCTGTGACACCCACACCAGCACACCTATGTATACAGATGTGAAGATTGCACTAGAGTGGGGAAGGGGAGATATACCCTGCCAGTACCATCAACAATGACATTAAACTAGCAGACTGCTTATTTCCCAATGTGTTGTTGTGCCTATTCAGTTGTGGTGGAATTACATGGACAACAAATGGGTTCCTTGCACAAGTGCATACCTCCATGTGTACAGTATTCTCTGTGTATTGCATCAACACCAAAGCCTCTGTGTGTGTTATACATAACCATGTGTGTACCACCCGGTACACTTACCATTGTCCACTGTAGTAGGGCTGCCGACATCAGCCACCATACACTCACCTGTATACACCACCAGGCCTATCAGCCGTGTGGCACATGGACACTTACAACGCAAATGGAATACATTATGTGGACCACAATCACTCATTGTTATTAATGACTATAATGCATCATGGCTGGACAGCTACACTTCCTGACATGTAAGCATGAAACTTTACTGCTGACAACATGTTACACAGCATTACATTGGTACACCATAGTACAGTCACCCTGTGCATCAGAACCATATTAGCCTGTCCCTGCATCGATGCTGTGGAAGACAGGGATGTGGCACAGGTATCATCATATGCAAAGGATGTGTTGTTGGTTTGCCAGAGACCTAGGCTGAGCCATACATTTGACATCATGTGGGTGCATGAGGGGGTTTAATTATTAATTGGGCTGTTGCGATGTGGTGTGTGCAGGCATGGGGTTGTCTTAGCTGTGTTGGCTATGCCGTGGTGTGGATAGTGCCCCCCTGCAGTGCTGGGGCTGGTACTGCCACTATGGGAGCAGCTCTGACTTCCAGCATGTCCACGTCGACCTCCAGCTGTTGGTGTTGCTGGCCTACATCCACGTGGGTGTTGCACTACTCTCACCATTTGCTCGAGCACAGACATCTCATGGTCAAGGATTACCACCAGTTCAACCAAGCTCTATCCATGACCTTTGCAAAATAACGGTGGGCAGCTGCAAGATCATGGATGTTGTCAATAATAGCTGAATGAGTAGCCCTTTGCAGCCTCAGACCCTGTCTGGTATAGCATTCCATATGTGCCTACGCCTTCATGATGGCCTAAAACATACATCTGGTGGCACCAGATGTGGCACCTCTGCCAGGGGCATGATGACCAGCAGCCCTACTACGAGCACCCCTGTACATCTGCCTGTGTGGTACCCTGCTGGACATCTGGCTATTGCTGCTGTGTCCAGACACACTAGCCATAAATACCACACTGTCCTGTTCCATGCCACTAACTGCCAACTATCTCTCTGCTATGGCCACTGGTGATGGGGTATGTATAGGCAATGTGATTGTGTGTGGGGATGGGGTGGATAATAGTGGGATGTCAAACGATGGCACAGATTCAGCCACTGACAACTCCGCCTGTGCCTCAATACACCTATAATCATTGTCAATGTCTGTATGGACACCAACATCAGATTGTCTGCAGGAGGGACCCAGACCCACCTCACCACCTGTGGGGGAAGACAAGAAATGCACTTTAAGACCTGTACGACATTGCTTAACAGTACACACACACACACACACACACACACACACACAGTTACAGGTGAAGTCGCACAAAGATATTTCACACAGACCTCTCATTGCCCATCTGTCAACATGCATGACATATGGTACTAAACAGCATGCAGTGCAGCTATAGTCAATCCCTGTTACCAACATTATACATCTCTGTGATGCATAGGTTGTGTTAGTAGGTTATGCCCCTTCCCCTGGAACATACTGCACCCATGTACACAGTATTGCTGTGCACCTGTTCAGCACCCTAGCATGTACTGTGCAGCATACCCCACAGGTGTACACACCATTGCTGAATGTGTATATGTGTGTCATTTATGTTTGCTCTGTTTCTCACAGCCCCTATGTGTTTGTCTGACATATACCTGGGATGATTTGTGGACAGTTGTCATGTCTGAATGCCTAATGTCTGACTTACAGATCTCATCATCATTGATGCATGTATGGCCAATAAAATACTATTACACTGACAACCTTCACACCATATACTGTGGCTATGGGCAGTATACACACCCTTATTGACATGGCACCATCTTCTCTGATATGCCATAGAGCCACATTACTGCATATGTTAACATTACATGAGCCTGATATGTGACATACAACTTGTGCAATCAAAAGCAGTATCAAACAAATGTGTTAGTTGTGCAGATGCTGACTGAGATGCATACAATTTGTGGGTGCATATGTGTGAACACCCTTATCATGATGGTTTGTTGCACCAAGTGTTAAGTGTACTACAGCACTCACTATTCATGAAAGATGTATACTAACATGGGCCATCTGCATTTGCCAGTATTTGGTCACTCTGCCCTACAAATGTCCACCAACTCTGCATGATTGAAAGGTCAACTCATGTGCACAGTCCTTGGAGGTCACACAGTGCTGTCACTATTGCTGTGGAGCCAGGGTTATGTCTGCCACAATTAATGACCTTCACTGTCTGCAGATACAGACATTCTTAGCGAGCTTTGGATCTCTGCTTCAGTTCCTTTTTGTGTTTCAGGATGACACCCCCCCCCTCATCCTCATCCTTTTTGCAGATGCTTGACAACTATGGCCTACACATGTGGGTCATGTTGCAGTGTCCCACATTCTGAACACCATGTGCACTGGCCTAGTCCCTGCTATTGAATGGTAAACATACAGGTGTATACTGGCACCAGCAAGGTACAGATGGGGATGGTGAGCTTAGGTGGGGTGAGGTGTTGGGTGTGCAGCACAAGTATCTTAACTGATAGTGTCTGTAGGTTTCCAACTTGGTCTTGGTACACCAGTATACATTGCAACACAATCCTTTGGGGGATGTTTGATGTTATGCTTATACTACCTGTAGAGAGCCCTGGCTGATGTGTCCTGTGGAACAACTGTCCCATCTGATTACCCTAACCCATGGGCCAGGCTTATGCACAGTCCATGAGATTGCCAACACATACACTGCACAGTCAGTACCTTCTAGCCATTCCTGCAACTCCCTCAGTGTTGCGGTATGTTATTAGGCAGCCTGCATGACCAGTTTACAACATGTGACATCATCTGTCTTGGATAGCCATCTGTTCATGTCTACATTAATCCTGTCCCACACATCCTTGCCACATACATGACTGCCTGCACTTTTTGCCATGGTATATGCAATGATGAGGTAAAGCTACATGTCCAACCCCTGAGTGCTACCTGTTAGGTATGGGATCCATTCCATGGCTTGTAAGATGTGTGCAAGCCACGGCTGCTTCTGTTGCAGGTAAGTGGCCACCTTTTATGGCCAAACATCTTGGACAGCAGACCATTTCTTGGTGTGACATTGAGGACCTGTACTTGCTGGATGGTCCATACTCATGAAGAATGCATGCGACCAGTACCTCAGAAGCTGATACCACAATATGTTGTTTCGAGTGTATGCACACATATGCATCCAGTGGTTGTCAAGGTATGTATTCCCCATATTTGCTTTCCTAACATAGGATTCCATATTACACATTCATTGCTCATGTTAGGACCATATTACAGGTTGTAAGGGTTGTGGAATGCAGTATTGTGATATGCCGTTGTGTAGATCTGTAACAGTTGCCATTGTAATAGTGGTATATACACTGCTGTAGCACTGTATAAAGGTGATGTTTCAGACATGTCCCTAATGTAGGCCATTTGTCCCACCATTATGTTCATCTCTGTGCACACATCTTGCAATGACAGGTTGTTGGTTATATTGCAGGCCTCTTACATAACCCTTCAGATATGCAACCATGGTGACCACTGTGATGCAGTGCAGTGAACAGCAACAATAAGTGAACATGTACAGCATGCATTATGGGTAGGTGCATTAAATGTGTGCATGGAATATACCATGGCTATAACACGGCTGGTGTATTGGCAAACCTGAACAATCACCATCCTCACCAGCTACAAGCTGCTGCCCCCAGAGGTATACCAGAGGGACCTACATAGTTGTGAGAGAGAGATGTGATGTCAGTAGCCACACCTGTGGCATTGGTACAGGGTGGGAGCAGCATTACAGTACATCAACAGTACAAACCCACAGTACTACAGATTATGCACATCTGTTTATTACTACAACACAGCAACAGACTATATATATTTAATCTCACATATGCATGATTAAACTCTACAGATGCAGATGGATACACAACAGTGCAAAAAACAAGAATACGAAACATCCAAAATGGCACAAACCCCACAAAGGAGGACCACCTCAGAATGAATTTTTGATAATATTTAATAACACTCCCGATACCTTGGCATTTCGCCTTCTCAAGGAATAGTACAACAATACAACCCCATCCTTATATACAAACACCAGATATCAGTTATCAATTAAACAATCATTGCAATAACTATTGAGAATACATCAATTTCACAGTTAAACACATAATTTCCTAGCACAACGTCAAATATGTGCAAATATTAATACATGCATTCAATAAATGAATAATGACCCTATGACTTAAATAGTTAGATTATCATCTACATTCATGTCATTAGGAAATCATGTGTAGTAATTAGTAATCATCTGACACTCAGGTCTATTGGGTTCCCTGTTAAAGTTCCCGCTATTTGCTTCAGGTCGTTCCACAACAATATAGAACAGGCTGCTGCATAAACCCTCTTGCTTGGACAATACGTGGGTGGCTAAGGGATTCTCCAAGTTCTGTTTCCTAACATCACTCAGATGCTCCAAAACACAAACTTTAACCCTCCTAGCTGTTTGTCCAATATACCAACCTGTGGGATGACATCCACAACCTATTACATAACTCACCCCACAACTATTACAGTTGTACATTTCCCTAGGAAATCCACTAGGAGGATGAAGGTTTGTGTTTTGGAGCATCTGGGTGATGTTAGGAGATGGAAATTAGAGAGGCCAGTAGCCACCCACATTTTGTCCAAGCATGACGGTTCATGCAGCAGCCTGTTCATTAGTATTCTGGCATGACCTGAAGCAAATAGTGGGAATTTCCAGAGGGTACTCAATACACTTGAGTGTAGGGTGATTATAAATTACCACACATTATTTCCTAATGGCATGGATTTAGATGATAATGTAACTTTTTAGGTCATAGGGTTATTATTTATTTATTTCATGTATGTAGTAATATTTGCACATATTTGAATTTGCTGTAGGATAATATGTGTTTACATGTGGAACTGATGTATTTTCAATGATTGTTTAATTGATTAATTAATATCTGGTGTTTGTATATAAGGATGGGGTTGTATTGTTGTACTATTCCTTGAGGAGGTGAAATGCCGAGGTACCAGACGTGTTATTAAATATTATCAGAAATACAACCTGGAGTGGACTTCCTTTGTGGGGTGTCTGTCATTCTGGATACGTAACACTGGTCTACTGTTGTGCCTTGTGGCCTTACCTGCATGCTCTCTATCATCCACTGTGGGGGTAGCACCCACCTCACCAATGCTCTCAGCTTGACCTTGTGTGTGCTGGTGGGCAGATGCACCGAGGCTGGCTCCTCAGCATGTGTCAAGGGGGGCTGGATGTCATGTCCCCCCTGTGGCTAGTTGGTCCCTCTGAACTGCAGCAGCACGCCAACGGGCCTGGTGGAGCAGGTCAGTGGACCGATGCCGGACCTGCTCATAACTGCGGTTATGCAGGCCGACATATTTTACCCTGTGGACAAGGTCATTCCACAGGGCAGTCCTCTCCTGCAGATCATGGGCTGTATGGCCGAACATGGTGTCATAGTACTGCACCAGCTGATGTAGTATCACCTCGTTCTCTTCCGGGGTGTTCCCGTGACATGGTGCCTGAAAGACATGAAGAGGAAAAACGGTCTGAGGACTTCATACTGCAGGGATATGATAGTTGTTAATACACATGTCTGCCCCCCCTCCCCCCCCAGCATATCTGTGACAACAATATGATCACTCAACTCAGTGGATCTGTTTACAGCAAACCCACTGTTGGGACATATATCGTATTGTACAATGATTTCTGCACTGTGTTTGTAGTCATTTTCCATATTGACACACTATCATTGGTGGCCTGTTACAAATAATGTCACCTGCATGCCATTGTAAGGGCCACTATAGTTCCATTTATGCATGTGTTCTGTTTGGTGTGTGACTGATGCTAATCTGGTGCTTTGTGTTAATGGGAATATCTATGCATGCTGTTAGATATAATCCTGAAATGTGTAAACTATTACTACCCACATGTATTTGATAACTGTGACACAATAGCATGTTTGGGAAGACAGTTCCCAGCTGAACCGCCTCCCCCACATCATCTGGCCATGTTACCAGCCCACATCACATCTGGGACCCACCCCGGGACCTCACCATCTGCTGGTAGTACACTACCTTCAGGTGGAACCACCTCAGGGGATGGTGTTTGGTCCCTACCTGGGGGCACACACATACAAAATCCTGCCATCCGAAGTCAGTTCCAGGGTCTGGTGCATAGAGAGCTCCACAGAGAATTGGGAAATGTGCTACACCACCTTGAGGCACTCAGTACACAATCACAGGATCCACATGTTCCTCCTGCTCAGACCCCAGCCCAGGCACCTTCACAGGGCTGTAAAGATGCATTTGTAACTGCCCATGGCTGTGGACCTTGGTCCCATTGTTTCCATATGGGGGCTCATAGGCTTCCACATTCCAAACACCACTCCCCATCCAAGGTGTTTACCCACCACATTTGTCATATACCACCCCTGTATGCTGTCTTGTCTGTCTTCCAACCAAACCTACCTCCCCAAATATAACTACTGTCCTTTCCCAAAATGCCAATCCCACCTTCACATACCAGGGCAATTTGTTCCCAACATGGATTTCACACCAGACATATCCACTTACTACTGTATATATTTATATGTATGTATTGATATGTGTGATGTTCTCTCACACATATATTGTGCAGCACTGTCATTCAACAGTAGGGGAAATGTATTTATATATATATATATGTGTGTGTGTGTGTGTGTGTGTGTGTGTGTGTGTGTGTGTGTGTGTGTGTGTGTGTGTGTGTGTGTGTTTGTATTATATGTAGACATATACGTATATCTATCTATCTATATATATATATATATATATATATATATATTTGGGGTGCATTCAAACATCAGGTCCACACCCTATAACTCTCCTTCCTCCGCAGCTGTACTATTCTGCCTTGCTACGACACAGACAGGTGTCACATGTGGACACAGCCTAACATTAGGGGCATATATATAGGGACAGATTGCAGGTAAGCCTATTACACACCTATGGCATTTCTGCATGCTATATTACACATTCGCATGACTGTTCTGCAGGTGGTGGGGTCTAAAACTCATGTGTCTATCCTAACGGCATTACTTCCACCACCAGCTATTTGCCACACTAATATACATGTCTTGAGGTACAGAACACACACTATGATGGCTTACATCTTGTCATTCAGTGCTGATCTGCACAGTTGACAGTTATGACCTACTGCCCACAGGGACAGACACTGTTGTCCATAGCATTGTTCAGCAGGACATCATTGCAACATCTCCTGATGGCACATATAGATCTTTCAATATCATCTATACCATTATTGTAGACCAAGTACTACATTCCATTACATGCATATATGTTTCACATACTTGTTGTATGATTGTCGTCACTTCTGACTTCTTGTAATTAATTGTCAAATTTATCTCTTATAAAGCCAAGAAAGTTATTGTTTCCATATATTATGCTCTAGTTAGACCTGTAATCATGTATAACATGCCCTTTGCTGTGTATCTTATTAATACATCAAAAAACTTGAAAAAACAGTGTTTCCTAACAAAAAGCATTTCTCTCCACAAAATTCTTATTTACCAGAAGAAGCTGGAATCCTTGTTGTTGTTCCTGTACTGTATGTTATATATGCTGTTAAAAGGGAGAGCTATGCCTTGTTTACTGCACCTTCAAGAATCCTATTATCCTTTAACTCCTTTTTCTTGAAAAATTAAATACTGTGGCCAACACTACTAGAACAAGAGATCTGAACCTAATCAGAAGTCAAATCAAACTAAATGTTAGGTTCATCTCCCAATGCCTCAGCATGCTCTGGAATAGGCATCTCCTCCAGATCAAGGAATGTGATTCCCTGTCATCATTCACACATAGTTCAGATATCTGGATGGGTACTCTTAAATATACTGAAGGATTTACAGGCCTTACCCTTCTTGGAAGGTAGTAGGGCCTGAGGGTGGTAACTGACAAAACATTCATGGCCTTCTGTTAAACTGACTTGCATATCCTATGATCCCCCCACACTTTTTCTATCTATATATTTATATATATATATATATATATATATATATATATATATATATATATATATGTATATATATATATATATATATATATATATATATGTATATGTATATATATGGATACACTAGACAATCTCGTACTGAAATGTTGAAATTCAGTACGTCGAGACCAAATAATGGAAAGTGCAGTTAACCGAAGCTAAGGTATGCTGAATCCACAAATGTCGAATCCGCCGCTACCGTGGTGTTGCGTTCGGGACGTGTGGTGCTGTTTGTGGATTTATCTGGGGTTTCAGATAAGTGTTGTGTGTTTAAGGATAATGGGTATGGATTTTAGTGTGTATGATTGTGTGCGGTGGTGTTTTTTGTGTGTTTGTCTGTTTAGTGCGACCTAGGAGTTAGAATATATAAGTAGGGAGGTGTTGGAGTGCAGCCCTCCACATGGGGGTGCAGGGGGCTTGACATCCTGCTTATAGATAGGTTAAGTGTCTTTATGTGTGTTGTTATGTTTGTTTAGTTAGGTAGGTGTATATGTGTGTGTGTGTGATTATGTCCTTGTTTGTGTGAGTGAATGGTCGTGATTGTAGTGTTCGTGATTGTGGGTTTTTGTGTATGTGGTTTTTCGACTATTCAGTCTCAAAATACTGAAATTCGACATTTCAGTATTTCGAGATTGTATAGTGAATCCATATATATATATATATATATATATATATATATATATATATGTATATATATATATATATATATATATATATGTATATATATATATATATTTATCTATCTATATATATATATATATATATATATATATATATATGGGTCTACTTTCTTTACATGGAAGTACATTTCAATGAATATCACTTACCCAAGCTCATTCCTCTGAAGTGGCATTACACTGAATGCACAGACTGCCAAATTCATTTTCCTGTGAAAGGAACCACTTGGCTACCATGGTGAACTTTGCCTTCTCTTCAGTTTAATTGGATGTCAGAGTTGGTATATTTAAGTGGGAGGATGTGGGGGGCATGGGGGGGGGTGAAGCTCCCTACTTTGGTGTCCTTACTTTTACTTCATTTTGGTTTATTACCTTGGTGGCCAAATGGCTCCTTTCACAGGGAAAGCAATTCGGCAGTCTGTAAGTACGGTGTAATGCCACTTCGGAGGAATGAGCTCGGGTAAGTGACATTCGTTGAAATGCACTTTCATGTAAAGAAAGTAGACCCATATATATATATATATATATATATATATATATATATATATATATATATATTGTTGTGTCTTTCGGCTTTTCTTGGTTAGGGGTCGCCACAGAGGAACTCCGGTCCGGTAATGATTGGCAGTAGATTTTTACGTGCCGAGTTGCCAGCTCTGACGCACAACCTTCAACAAAGGTACGCCCATTCACGCATGTCTCCACACAGAAGACGCTCTATCTGAGAATCGAACTGGACATAGATAGAGAGAGAGATAAGAGAGATGTCACAAACAAATTAACCCAGCACTCACAATATTCGCCATTTTTATAATCTAAACAGGCCACACAGGATGGTATTCACAGCAAATAAAAGATGAGTGAAGCTCAGATAATCCCAAATAGTGGCTTTTATTCCATAACAGGCTGTAGCAAACACTGCAGGCCTAATAATCTGGCTGTAACAAACTTTGCAATGGTCCAAAATAATGGTCTGGCAGTACCAAATTCTACAATCCAAGGTGGTGTTCTGGCACCAGGCATCAGTATTTCTTCTCATACAACTATACGAGAAGTAACATTATTTACCAAAGAACCTACTGATAATTTTCACACCTCTGAAAACTGTTGGGTGAATACAATACCCATTTAGTATTTCAAGTAACTCTTACAAAAACATTTTAGGTGAACTGTTGACAAATGAAACATTTTTGGAAGGAATAAATTAAAATAAAAAGAGTATTGTTTAGTAAATTTCATTCTTGCTTTTTAATATGCATGTTGACTTGGAGATCTAGTCAACACTTTATTGTGTTATAATACATATAGCCCAAAATAGCATTTTCAGTGATAAATCATTTGAAAAAAAACATGGCTTATGTCCCTTTATGAAATGAAGCTTAGAGTGCTGTTTTTGCAAAATCAAAATCCTTCATAATGTAGCATGCCTTTATTCAGGCATATGGAATACTGTAATGTTAAATATTGCATGGATATTTTCCAGAAAGTTTCACTTTAGCTGTCCAAGTAGACTATACTATGAATTTTACATAAGTAATTAAATGATGTTCAACATATTGATATGTTATGCTTTAAAATATATAATACTATAATGTGTTTCTATTGATCTGAAAACTAATTTTCATTATTACAAATTTTATTTTGAAGGTGTGGTCCAGTTTAATCCATCAAAGCCACCGGTAGATGATGATGACCTTAATGTTAATGTGGGCAGCTTCAGCAGAACATCTTCAGGGGGAACATTCTCTGTAGCTGGAGTACCGCCTGGACCACTCCCAGACAAATTCCCACCCAGTAAAATTATTGATCTTGAAGCTGAAATAAAAGAAGACACATTCATCTTGATATGGACTGCACCAGGAAATGACTATGATCTTGGAAATGGTAAAACAATTTATTTGTCACTGGATATAATAATTGTATTTTGTTTAGTTGCTTATATTCCTGCAAGTGACCTTAACTATTTTTTTATTTAAGTAAGGGGCATGTGAGTATGAAGCATATTGTTAAATGGTACCAGTTGTACCTTTCCTTAAACTGAGACTTTAAAGATCTGCTCCTACATTCTTTTTTTCTGCACCACATCCACTCTTTCTCAGCAAACTCTAATTTAACAGATTAGATTGCCCATCAGTCAAGCAGATTTTCTCACACCTGGCAGGTGAATGCCCCATCCCATTGCTTTAACATCCTTAGCATAGATTCATAATGATACTCTTTAAGCCCTTTCATGTTCATGAATTCAGCCTTTGCCAACAATCCCTATCAGAAAATAATTTACTATGCAGATAATTGATTCCTCACCTAAGCGAAGCCTTCTGCCTCCTCCATCTGTTCAAGAATCTAAAATGATCTCTCCCTTCTAATCAAACTGCTCTGTAAAATGTAACTCACCATAAATGTACCAAATATAAAAGTCATACTGTTCAGAACTGCTATGAGAAAAAATCTGACCTCCCGCAAACAAGAAATCACTCTCTCCTTTTAGACTCTTTTCAAAAATGTTTATTTTTAAATGAGTATTAGCTTGGATTCCACTTTATTTTTCTCTTGTTTGCTAAACACCTGATGCATCTTTCCTCCAAGTGAAGCTTGGCAAACAGCGAATAAGGGTGTTAAAATACCTATCCTTAAATAAATTCTCTAGCTTCTTAGCCTGATTCTAATACTGCCCTGCTTCTGGTTATTCAAAACAAAATATGATATTTTAAGGTCTGCTCCACTCAGGAAGAACACCATTGCATTACCTTTTCCTAAACTGACCTCCTATTCAGCATCATTCTACTCTCATTCTCTCCTCCTTCATGTTCAGATGTCTGCACTTGGGACACTGTCTCTCCCTACTAAACGTTTCAGCACCCTAGCATCCCAGTCATTCCCTACAATCTAACAACTCTGACTCCCTTTCCCTTCACATCTCTATTACTCTCATGTCAGAGATCAAAGTCTTCTTTTACAGTTTCCCAAACACTGGAATGATATTAGATCTCACATATTTAGTACTAAGAGTTGTAAGTCTGCAAAGCAGTTGTGTGAAATTATACTTACTTTGTATAATATAATTTTGTCTTCATTAAATACTACTAAATTAGCACCTCTCTAACCTGTCTTGAGAGTATAAAACTAAATAGTCAATACATTTTCAGGATCAGTTATAGTAATCTCCTTACAACCCTAGAGTACTGCGACCAACTCTAGATCTTCTCCCTCTAGCAACAAGGCTGTCATCACATCTGTGGTCAGATTGATTGCATTAGACATTCTAAGACAGTGTAGCAACCACCTTATGCTTAACAACTGGTCACTGTTTCTACCAGTTGATAGTGAAGTCTATGAAAGATGTAGGTATTTAAAAATTCTGGGGACAAACCTCTCAGATCAATCTAGCATTGGTATGCATCATACCTCCACAGGTCATTATATACGCAACAATATACACTAGACCCAAAAGTTGTACGGAGTCTGTAGAGAAATTTGTTAAAACCTCCCACAGATACTCAAAAAAAGATCCTTACTTCTAGCACATGATACAACACCTACTCCTTCTTCACTCACACATAAAACAAATCCACATACTTCACCCAAGAGTCACCAGGAAAGCTTGTTTCTACATAAAGAAATGCTTTAATCATAGCTGAGTCTATAATTAAGCATGCAGATTACATCCTTATTCAGTCTGGATAAGAACAAGGTGTCCATAGGCTGTTTGTCTGATGTCAGGATCTCTGATATAACAAGGGACATACGGTTCCTTAAACTAGACAAATATAACTAAAACTTAATGTTGGCTCATATAGGAGTGAATGATCTGAGACACATGAATTTACTATCCATTTGCTTGAAGCAGGAAAGTAAGACACAACTGGAATAATAGTTAAGCTCCTCACATTTACTAATGTCACCAAAATTAGCATGAATATTTCCTAGTGATAAGTGGGATGAGGACCTGACCTACACTGGGGACCTGTGATAGCAGTGGGTGTGTTGATTTGTGACTCTGTTAGTGAGTGTACGCCCACCACAAAACTCAGCAGCCTTAGATCAAAAAGCTACTTGTTGGCTGGTGTCTAGTTCCCCAGCTTGGGTTACCGGGGATAGCACTGTCGAGTGATATAAAACCAATCAACCTGTCAAACATGAGCTAAGGACTGTTATAGTCAGTATAGATTCACTGACAGGCTACAGCTTGGAAGTGGAAGACATGATGGTAAGAAGGAGGCTGGACATCTTCTGTATCCAGGAGACAAGATGTAATGGCAGAGAAATGAAATCACTTTTCTTGCCATCCAGAGTCTACTACATAGGTGTAGGACACACTGGAAATGTAGGAATTGTGGTGAGGGAGAGATAAGGAATGTCACCAGAATTAGTGATAGACTCATGGCAAGCAGACTCCAATGTAAGGATAGGGCAATAGTCATAATCTCAACCTATGATAAAAGCAGGACAGTATGATGGTGTAGTTAATGAGGGACCTGAATGCACCTATTGGGACAGACAGAACAGGATATGAGTACTGCCTGGATCCACTTCGGTTGGAGAACAGGAATAAAGAAAGAGAAGCCATTCAAGACTAGCAATGGCTTGATGGTGGCCAATACATGACAGTAACAACAGTGGTCAACATGCAGCTCTTATAAAGAAAAGGGTGTTGGGTGAGAATCTGTGATTGCAAAGTTATCCCCAGTGAAACAGTTGACTCACAGCATAAACCACTGGTTGCCAGAATCAGCTTTAAGCAGTGGGCAGAGAAGGCTCTAAAGTCAACAGAGATTAGGACAAAGACCTGGAAGTTGACAAGAGAGAAAGAACAAGATTTGAAGGAAATATTCAAGGTTCTAGCAACTCAGAAAGATGGTGAAATAGGTGGAGATGAAGAAGAAGAATGACAGCACATTAACACAGCCTGTGTGTGAACTATGAAACAGATGTATGACCTAGCCAGGTGTGGAAATAAGGTACATAAGGAATGATGGTGGTGGAATGCAGAAGTCCAGGAAGTCATCAAAAGAAAGGAGGAGTGAAGGAAAGAGTGGGAGATTGAAAAGACAGACTAAGCTACAAAGGAATATTGGTTGGCTAACAGAAGCTAAGAGGCTAAGACAGTAGTTACAATAGCAAAGATCCAGGCATCAGTGGCACTTTACCAGCTTCTGGAAAGTGACTGATTGGATGGTGCAAAGAAACTCTATCAGGCTGCAAGGCAAAGACTGAGAAATGAAGAACACAACCTTAATAAAGAAGGCCTGCAATGACCTGCTCTCCTATCCACAGGATATCGCAGGCAGAAGAAAGAAAAAAATTAGCAGCTTCTGAATGAAAGCCTCCTACAGAAGCTGTAATGCCTGAGGCATGGTCTATGATGAAAGAAGAAAAGGAGCCCACTCTAGGAGAAATAAGGACAGCACTAAAGAAAATGAATTCATAGAAAGCAGGATGTTCAGATGAGGTGACAGCACATATGATTAACATGATGGGTGAGTTAGGGGATCAATGGCTTTATAGGGTATTCATAGCATTGTGGAGAGAAAAGCATATCTCAGGTTATAGAGATTAAGCATTCTCATGCCACTGCACAAGAACAAGGGGGCATTCACAACTCCTGTCACACTGCATGAAAGTTGTGGAGAGGATAACTGATAAATACAAAGAGACTAAGATGAGAGATGAGCAGTTCAGATTTGGATCAGGATGCAGCATAACTGAACTGATGTTTTTATTGTGAGGCAGATGTTTGGTTTGAGGCAGATAGTTGGAAAAAACTAGAGATGAATAAAGAGTCCAACCGGGTATTCCTAGACTTGGAAAAAGTGGGTTTATGATGTATTATTGAGTTTTCAGAAACTCAAAAGTTTTTGGAAACTCAAACATATGATTTCAACCATATGAATTTTGAATTTCTGAAAACTCAATAATACATCATAAACCCACTTTTTCCAAGTCTAGGAATACCCGGTTGGACTCTTTATTCATCTCTAGTTTTTTTCCAACTTTCTGCCTCAAACCAGACATCTGCCTCACAATAAAAACATCAGTTCAGTTATGCTGCATCCTGATCCAAATCTGAACTGCTCATCTCTCATCTTACTCTCTTTGTATTTATCAGTTATCCTCTCCACAACTTTCATGCAGTGTGACAGGAGTTGTGAATGCCCCCTTGTTCTTGTGCAGTGGCATGAGAATGCTTAATCTCTATAACCTGAGATATGCTTTTCTCTCCACAATGCTATGAATGCCCTATAAAGCCATTCATCCCCTAACTCACCCATCATGTTAATCATATGTGCTGTCACCTCATCTGAACATCCTGCTTTCTATGAATTCATTTTCTTTAGTGCTGTCCTTATTTCTCCTAGAGTGGGCTCCTTTTCTTCTTTCATCATAGACCATGCCTCAGGCATTACAGCCTCTGTAGGAGGCTTTCATTCAGAAGCTGCTAAAATTTTTTCTTTCTTCTGCCTACGATATCCTGTGGATAGGAGAGCAGGTCATTGCAGGCCTTCTTTATTAAGGTTGTGTTCTTCATTTCTCAGTCTTTGCCTTGCAGCCTGATAGAGTTTCTTTGCACCATCTAATCAGTCACTTTCCAGAAGCTGGTAAAGTGCCACTGATGCATTATAATTGTTGTAGCCTTAATGTGGTATATGTAGCAAAGTGTCAACAATGTCCTGTGTTTTATGTAGGGAAAACCAGCAGGCATTTTAAGACCAGAATTGCTGAACACCTACTGGATATTAGACATGGCAGGATGACCAATGCATTATGTAGGCATGTCAGAGAACACATTGACCATGAGTTTAGCTTCTTGGCAATTCAACAAATTATTAAGGATTCCCAGGGAAAAAGTTTGGATATACATTTAGATTTAAGTGAGTTAAAATGGCAGTTGCGTTTAAACACTACTGAGTATCCAAGTATTAATGAAGCCATTGCTATTTCATGTTTTTAAAAATTGAAAAATATTTTAGGATAAAACATATACAAACATTTTTTATTTTATATATATATATATATATATATATATATATATATATATATGTATTTGTTTTAAACATAATTAATTGGTTGATTAAATGATGTGTTATTTAAAGGCTGGGTGGGGGAGAATAGATTGTTCTGAGGAAGTCCCTACGAAGAAGGAAGAAAGTGCTAAACTTAATCATTAAAGGTTGAATTCCTTCAGTTGCTGTGCTGTGCTTTTTTTAGATAATACAAGAGTTTGCATTAAGTGTGACGAGTTGTTGAGTGATGCCAGCATAGAAAATAGTGTCAAAAGCATTGGCCAGGTCAAGATAAGCAGTGGGCATTGGCATGACAACTATTCACCAATGTAACCTTTACAAAGAAGAGGTTTCAAAAGATAGGACCTGCCTTTCATAACACCAAAAACATTCCAGTTTTTGGAAACTCAAACATATGATTTCAACCATATGAATTTTGAGTTTCTGAAAACTCAATAATACATCATAAACCCACTTTTTCCAAGTCTAGGAATACCCGGTTGGACTCTTTATTCATCTCTAGTTTTTTTCCAACTATCTGCCTCAAGCCAGACATCTGCCTCACAATAAAAACATCAGTTCAGTTATGCTGCATCCTGATCCAAATCTGAACTGCTCATCTCTCATCTTACTCTCTTTGTATTTATCAGTTATCCTCTCCACAACTTTCATGCAGTGTGACAGGAGTTGTGAATGCCCCCTTGTTCTTGTGCAGTGGCATGAGATGCTTAATCTCTATAACCTGAGATATGCTTTTCTCTCCACAATGCTATGAATACCCTATAAAGCCATTCATCCCCTAACTCACCCATCATGTTAATCATATGTGCTGTCACCTCATCTGAACATCCTGCTTTCTATGAATTCATTTTCTTTAGATTTTTGCAGGGAGCTGCACTCCCCCACGGTCCCTGCATATTATATATGCCAACTCCAAGATCACACTACAGTGGGGAAAGGGTCAATTCTCCATTAAACCACTTCTGTGTAGTTCATGGTTCATTGGGGATCGGGGAACTCATTTATTTTAATATAGATTACTTAACTGATCAGATCCAAATCAGTCTGGTGTTATGAAAGGCAGGTCCTATCTTTTGAAACCTCTTCTTTGTAAAGGTTACATTGGTGAATAGTGGTCAGGCCAATGCCCACTGCTTATCTTGACCTGGCCAATGCTTTTGACACTATTTTCTATGCTGGCATCACTCAACAACTCGTCACACTTAATGCAAACTCTTGTATTATCTAAAAAAAGCACAGCACAGCAACTGAAGGAATTCAACCTTTAATGATTAAGTTTAGCACTTTCTTCCTTCTTCGTAGGGACTTCCTCAGAACAACCTATTCTCCCCCACCCAGCCTTTAAATAACACATCATTTAATCAACCAATTAATTATGCAAAAATTATGAATTCAGTCAATTTAACAATATTAAAACCATAATTAATATGTTAAAAAATGTATTTAAAACAAATACATATATATATATATATATATATATATATATATATATATATATATATATATAAATATATATATATATATATATATATATATATATATAAAATAAAAAATGTTTGTATATGTTTTATCCTAAAATATTTTTCAATTTTTAAAAACATGAAATAGCAATGGCTTCATTAATACTTGGATACGCAGTAGTGTTTAAACGCAACTGCCATTTTAACTCATTTAAATCTAAATGTATATCCAAACTTCTTCCCTGGGAATCCTTAATAATTTGTTGAATTACCAAGAACCTAAACTCATGGTCAATGTGTTCTCTGACATGCCTACATAATGCATTGGTCATCCTGCCATGTCTAATATCCAGTAGGTGTTCAGCAATTCTGGTCTTAAAATGCCTGCTGGTTTTCCCTACATAAAACACAGGACATTGTTGACACTTTGCTACATATACCACATTAAGGCTACAACAATTATAATGCCCATTAAAGAATACAGGTATACCATTTAGCTTATAACAGTCACCTGTTTCCAAAATATAGGGACAAAATGTGCACATCCTACACTTAAAATTCCCTTTAATTCTATAATTATAACTGTTTCTTCAATTGACACTTGTCTCCAAAATACTCTTAAATGATCTATCCTTTCGATAAAATATCTTGGGTAAATTACCCACTCTCTGCCCTACATTTGAATCATATTTCAAATTTTCCCAGTTATTTTTAATAATATGAACTATATTACTGGTATCCAAGTTAAATTTGGTAATAAAGCTCAAACAAAATTCATTGTTTAATCCTCCTTCTCTATTAGTATGAAATGTTACACCAGTACAATCCTCACCTGCCAAAATTGGCTTGTATATGCCAACCATACGCTTCTGTTTTACTTCTTCACTGATTTGACTCAACAATTCCTGTGGGTACCCTCTCATATTGAAGAGCTACCCTTTGACCCAGCCAACACAACATTCTCAACCTGAACAGGCGGTTCAGGTGGTACAAGACTCAAATTCAAGTAATGTGGCAAATTTGAGCAATAAGGACAATGCTGGTATTACCAGCGAGGTGGTGAGTTGGAAAAATAATGTTTTTGATTTTCACGTTGAAAGATGGAGTGATGGATCCACCCAACATGAATCACTGACTTTAATGGAGAAATTGAAGCTGTTTGAAAAGGATATGCTGGCTTTTAAGAAGCTTCAGATGGAGATTGCATATTTGGAAAGGAACATTGAGTTGGAGCAAATACCGTGAGGGTTACGGTTATGGAAATATCCTAACAGTGCAGAAGGTAACCCTGATTTCCTCAATGAATTACATGGCTTATTTGATTGGACGAGAATAGAACTTATGAAGTTGATGGTAAAATATAACATCCAAGCAATGGGCAAATTATCAAAAGAACTAGAGGAGAAAAATAGACAAATACAGGGTGATTTGTTGTTTGAGAGATGCAAAACCAATTACACTAATGTTTTTGCTACTGTGGACAGTGCTTGTACTACCATTTTTGTGAGACAGATGAACAAAATTAAGAGGGATATGAACGAGTATTCCAAAAAGAAGGTGTACCCGTATTCAGTAGGTTTCCATGTCAACAGTTGTGAAGGAACTAATAGTGAGGCAGCTGAAGAAGAGGAAGTGACCTCCGAGATGAGATTACATCATCAGCAATGTATGCGCCCTCAGCAGTTCAATCAGGTCGATCATGGAGTGAGACATTCCGAAAGGCTAAGGAGTAAAGAACAGCAGCCCCATTTTCCAGGGAAAACATACAGAGACTATGTGGTACAGGGGGCCAGGCCAAAGAATGGAAGGAGCCAGAGTCAGCAGTGGAACAATTAATGAACATGGCTTTGGCACTTATGAACATCGTAAGTGTTAGCAATGACTATACCAACATTAATGGTGATGTTGGACTTATTCAGGGATTTAACAACTGTTATTTTAATAATGAGGCTCATGTTTTTGATTTTGTTAAAGGTATGTTTAGCACTGACAAAAATACTGTTACAGCAAGTGATAATAATGTGGAATGTATTGACAACGTGAATGGTGAATAATGTTTTTGATAATGTTTGTCTGGATTTAGATGCAGCAATTCATCCTCTTGAAAATTATGACGAACTGGTCACTGTTTTTCAGCCATGTATAGTTTTGAATGAAGCCCAAGATTTTAAAGTGTGCAACTATTCAGACAGGGTAATAGGTGTAGAATATGCTAATCTTTTGGCTAAAGTCCTTACCTTTGTTCCTAGCAGGAGGGGGAAGGTGGCTGACACCTTAATAGATCTTAAATGTTTTATGCGTAAACTTAATTTAAAAGTATGGTTTAACAATAGTGACCAAGCGTTGGGGATACAGGGGTATAGTCTTAAAATGCCAAGTGTGTTTAACCCCCCTTTGAATAGTTTAATAAGAATGTATGAAAAAGTATGTGAAAAGGAAATTAGACAGGTATGCAAACAAAGTGATAAAAAATATGTTAGTAACCTTACAAAAGTAGAGGAAAAATTATTATTGGATTTGGCTAGGGACCCCAATAATCGAACAATGAAGCCTGATAAGGGCAATGAAATGGTCATTATGGACAAGGGGGATTACTTAAATGGAATGAATGTTATATTAATGGATGGAACTTATGTGGAAGCATCACTGAATGAGATTCACATATCATATAAGAAAATAGACTTATGTTTGGATTATATGTTGTATCAAGGACAGATAAATGAAGACAAATTTAGGTATATGATGAATCAACACCCTATGGTACCCAATATATTTGGGATACCTAAGATCCACAAAGGATTAAATAACCTTAAGTTCAGATCAATTGTGGATAAAAAGCATTCCAAAACTTGCTTTATTAGAAAAGTCTTGGATTTTTATTTACAAAAAGGGTTGATGGCCTTTCCTTATATAACAAGAGATTCATGGCAATTTTTGGAAAGGTTAGATAAGATGACAACAGATGAAAATATTATTATGGTTACCATAGATTTTTGCAATCTGTTTTCCCTTATACCCCACCAGGAAGGTTGTGAATGGCTTGAGGCTCAGTTAACAAAGACAGGTATATACGATCAAGATGAAATAAACAAATATGTTACCCTTATGGAGGTAGTGTTAAAAAACAACCATATTTTGAAGGACAATATTACAAACAATGAACAGGAGTTGCAATGGGAGCAGCTTGTGCCCCCATTTTTGCCAACTATGTTATGTCCCATTGAGAACAGCGGTATATAATGGAAGGGGCATATTCATCTAAGATCCAATATTATACTAGGTTTCTGGATGACCTGTTTATTGTATGGAAGGGAACTGAGTTAGAACTTAAACATTTTTTTGAGTATATTAACACTACAGTGAGTTTTTTAAAATTCACGTACACTTATAGTGGAACACATATTTCCTATTTAGATGTGGATCTGACATTAAATATAGAAGAGAAAAAGCTGATGTCAGCCATTTATAGGAAGCCCACCTTCTCAAACTCCTATTTGGAGTATAATAACTGGCACCCATCCCATCAGAAAAAATCGATAGTAAAGGGCAAATGGTTCAGGTTGCCTAGATGGTTATATGTAGCAAAGTGTCAACAATGTCCTGTGTTTTATGTAGGGAAAACCAGCAGGCATTTTAAGACCAGAATTGCTGAACACCTACTGGATATTAGAAATGGCAGGATGACCAATGCATTATGTAGGCATGTCAGAGAACACATTGACCATGAGTGTAGGTTCTTGGTAATTGAACAAATTATTAAGGATTCCCAGGGAAGAAGTTTGGATATACATTTAGGTTTAAGTGAGTTAAAATGGCAGTTGCGTTTAAACACTACTGAGTGTCCAAGTACTAATGAAGCCATTGCTATTTCATGTGTTTTAAAATTGAAAAATATTTTAGGATAAAACATATACAAACATTTTTTATTATATATATGTATGTATTTGTTTTAAATACATTTTTAATTATTAATTATGGTTTTAATGTTGTTTGACTGAATTCATGATTTTTGCATAATTAATTGGTTGATTAAATGATGTGTTATTTAAAGGCTGGGTGGGATAGAATAGATTGTTCTGAGGAAGTCCCTATGAAGAGGGAAGAAAGAGCTAAACTTAGTCATTAAAGGGTGAATTCCTTCAGTTGCTGTGCTGTGCTTTTTTGGTTCTACAGTTTTGTTTTAGAGGAGGTCCTGTATTATCTACTGGACCACACATCCCAGGATGTGAAAATTGCTGGTGACCTAAATAATAACAGAGAATGTTGATTCACCACTTTATTTGCATTTCCTGAAACTGCATTCGTTGACAGTGGAGATTACCTTTTTCACCACTATAGTGCGACTTAAGTTGGTATATATAATTGTGAAGGATATGGGGGGCTTGCTCTCCATGCAAAAAAATTCTTTAAAAGTTCACCGAAGGTGGTTCTTGCAGTTAATGTTTTCTATTCTACTGTATCATAAGTGCTTCTTGTTTTATACTCAGCTGTATGAGGGTACTCTCACTTGATTCTTCATTGAATGTTATTGTGTTGCTCAGCTTTACTGTCATATGAAAGTACTGTAAATATATAGACTGCTTTTTTGCATAGTTTGATGGACATGTTGACAGATGAGATCAGACAGGAGGCCCCGTGGACTATGATGTTTGCAGATGACATTCTGATCTGTAGTGAGACTAGGAATCAGGTTGAGGAGACTCTGGAGAGGTGGAGATATGTTCTAGAGAGCAGAGGAATGAAGGTCAGCAGGGCTAAGACAGAATATATGTGTGTAAATGAGAGGGAGGGTAGAGGAATGGTTAGGATGCAGGGAGTAGAGTTGGTAAAGGTGGACGAGTTTAAGTACTTGGGATCAACAGTTCAGAGTAATGGTGAATGTGGAAGAGAGGTGAAGAAGAGAGTACAGGCAGGGTGGAATGGGTGGAGAAGAGTGTCAGGAGTGATTTGTGACAGACGGGTACCAGTAAGAGTGAAAGGGAAGGTCTACAAGAGGGTAGTGAGACCAGCTATGTTATATGGGTTGGAGACAGTGACACTGACAAAAAGGTAGGAGTCAGAGCTGGATGTGGCAGAGTTAAAGATGTTAAGATTTGCACTCGGTGTGACTAGGATGGATAGGATTAGGAATCAGTATATTAGAGGGTCAGCTCATGTTGGACAGTTTGGAGACAAAGCAAGAGAGACGAGATTGCGTTGGTTTGGACATGTGCTGAGGAGGGATGATGTGTATATTGGGAAAAAGATGCTAAGGATGGAGCTGCCAGGTAAGAGGAAAAGAGGAAGGCCTAAGATATGGTTTATGGACGTGGTGAGAGAGGACATGCAGGCGGTTGGTGTGACAGAGCAAGATGCAGAGGATAGGAACAAATGGAAAGAGATGATCCGCTGTGGCGACCCCTAACGGGAAAAGCCGAAAGAGGATGATGAAGATGATGATGATTTATTTAAATTTTTGAATATAGTCAGTATATGGACAATTACATAGCATTAAATCAATGCTGATATAAAAGAGGAAATTAAAAAAATTAAATTTAATATATACAATCCATGAGATGAATTATCTGCAAACTACAGTATATCAGGTTGATTTTTTTTTTATAAGGTTAGTTGTGAATAACAGTTTTATGAAAGAGACAAGATTACTGAACTTTACAGCCTTTTAGGGACGCAGATTAATTTAATGAATGCAACTACATTACAGGATTACAAATAAAAATAGCTATTGGAATTAAGTCAAATCAGGATTCATCCAGAAAAAAAGAGTGGGACAGTCTACCCAATGTTAGGAAACAAAACCTAAATATCTAGTTGATCCATGTCCAAGAGGATCTTAAATACTTATCTAATAAGAGTGTTTAACAAGATATTTCATCTAGCATAGGTTTAGCAGGTATGAGACCAGTAATATAGAAAGTTAGCTACTGCTCAGGCTTTATTGCTTCTATTTTACTTAACTCTCTTTCACTATCTATCTGCATCACTAACTTTCTGGCTGCTATTTTCCTAACTGAAACTAACATTCTATTTGCATGTACTATAACAGTCAATGTCACACACTGCACTATCTACATACTACTTTTTTGGACACTGCCTACATTATGTATGGTGAGAGTGACTATTATCGTCTGTAATGGTTTAACTGCATAGAATTGTCTAGATGTGTAGTAATATATTGCAACATCTTTTTTAAATGAAATGTTCGAAACCACAATATTTGATAAAACTAGCAAAACTATTCACATGGGGCTCAGAATTACCTATGATTTGCATAAGAAGCATGTTTAAAGTAAAATGGGCACAAGAAAAGTATAATGAGCATGATAAGAGATTAAAAGGGCATAACAAATACAATAAAAGGGAAAATTAAACTTAAAGAGCAAGGCGACTGTATGTTTTTAGTAAAAGACCGTGTTTGGGCAAAAACTACTGTTTTGCATTGACTGAAGGCATTCAAAGCATAACTAGAGTTGTTCAATGTATCTCAGAGTGTGCAAAGTGTTTGCAGAGTATGTGCTTTATTATGGTGCAATTATTTGAAAGAGTTTTCTGTGTGCAAAGTACAGTTATATTGCAAAGTGCAGTGAAAGCACAGCCTATTTCGAAAAGTTTCTTGTGTTGTGTAGATTTATTCTCAGAGTGCCACCATTTCAGAATGTTTCTTGCACTGTACATAGTTATTTCGCAAACTACAGCCATTATGAAAGGTTCTTGTGCTATGTACAGTTTATTTGCAAAGTACATTTATCTCGAAGTGTTTTTTACTCTGAGCTTTTTCTGATGTGTACAATTTATTCACAAAGTACAGCCATTTCAAAGTATTTCTTACACTAAGGAGTAGTTTCACAAAGAACAGTAATTTCAGATTGTTCTTGTGCTACAGAGACTTATTTGGCAAAGTGCAGTTATTTCAAGGAGTTTGTTGTGCAATTGGGCATAATTACAAGGACTGGCATAAAGTTCTGGCATGTGTGTATGTTCATGCATTATTTCAAGCACCTTCACTACTGTGTGTTGATATGGCAGAGGCATTTCACATCCCAAGTCCACTTGTGTTTGATCACAATATAGCAGAGAATTGGAGAATATTTGAGCAGGAATAGAATATTTTCATACAAGCATCTTTTTCTGACAAAGATGCACATACTAGGGCATTCATTTTGCTTAACTTAGCTGGGTCAGAAGCCATTGAAAGAGAACATTCATTTTTGTATGCACCAGAAGTATTTGAAGGAGAAGGGGGAACCATATTGTGATACCGGCTGAATGAAGGGAAGACCCCGAGTGTTTGAAATGTAAATTTAGAGAAATGTACAACCCCCAAACAAATGTTACATTAGAGAGGCACTTGTTTTATTCAAGAGACCAAAAGCCAGGTGAAACTTTTGCAGCTTATATTACTGACTTGAAAAATAAAGCTAAAATGTGCAGATTTGGTGACTTGAAAGATGAGTTAATAAAGGACAGGCTCTTGTGTAGTGTTAATAATGCTGCAGTGAGAAAGATTTTGCTTTGGGACAGTGATTTAATGCTGAGCAAAGCCATAAAGATTTGTCAAATCCATGAGCTCACAGAAAGGCATACAAGTATGCTTAAAGTGATGAGCATGGTTTCAGCAACCTCAAGAGCAAACATAGACAGCATGCAGCATGTGACAAGCAGAAATAGGGCTAAGCACATCGCAGTAGCAACCCCTGTGGGTGTGGCAGGGAGAAACCATAGCTTTTGAGCAAGTTCCAAGACTAGCTCAGTAAAAAGGGCATACTCAGTACAGTATAAGAGTAAATCAGCGAAACTCAAGTCAAGTCTTATTGTTAAGTGCCGTAATTGTGGAACCAACCATGAGTCTAAAAGAGAGACGTGCTTAGCATTTGGTCAGCAATGCCACAAGTGTAAAAAATGGAACCGTTTTCAAAAGTTTAGGAAAATCAGGCAAGCCTCATTCAGTTATTAAGAACAGTAACTCAAAAAGCAAGTTGATCATATAGAAACCTGCAACCTTACTTTCTATGTAGATGGTGTATCAGTGTTCGGTGAAAAGGTTAATGCAGTAGATTTGTGGGCAAAGAATGAAGTATTTTGTACTATCCAGATCAAAGGCAAATCCACCGAGCTCAAAGTAGACCCTGGTTCAAAGTGTAATGTAATGTCAGCAGAAACATTTGCTAAAGTGAGAGCAACTTAATTTGTCAATTGTGCAAAGCTTGTTGCTTATGGAGGTGAAAAGATTCAAACAGAAGACTCAGTAGTGCTTTCATGCTATTTGGCTGGGAATAGTTACAGCTTGCAATTTATATGTAGTCAGAAGACCTACCTATGCAGTCATTATTAGGTCTCAGAAACAGTTTAAGAATGAAACTGCTTTCTTTTACCAAAGAAGTACATCATGTAAGTACATATCCCAGTTCCAGCTTTACTGATGCTATTTTCCCAGAGTATGCTGATGTGCTCGATGGCAAGCTAGGCAAACTTCCAGTTGTGTACTCCATGAAGTTAGAACCAGAGGTCAGTCCAATATTCACTCCAGAAAGAAAATTTCCAATAGCTATGCAGGACAGAGTCAAGGTCCAGTTAGACAAAATGGTGCAGCAAGGTGTGGTTTGTCCAGTCACAGAACCAACTGAGTGGGTATCTTCCATGGCAGCTATTCATAAGAAAATTTCAGATGAAATCAGAATATGCATTGACTCAAGAGACTTAAACATAGGATTAAAATGACCTCATCATCCCAGCCATACATTTGAGGCGATTGCACTCCTCATGCCAAGTGATACTGCTTTTCTGTCTTAGATGCAAAGAGTTCATTTTGGAAAATTATGCTTGATCGCAAATGATGGAAGATGGCATCATTTTCAAAGGTCCAAAAGTCATTCCTACTTCTTACAACATGAATACATTCAGATTTTACATCATGGTCAACCAGGTTCTGATTCTACAAAAAGAATGGCGAGAGGACTAGTATTTTGCCCTTTTCTAGCACAAGACATTGATAAAGTGCTTTCTTCTTGTTCAGTGTGCAACAGTATTAAGCCGCAGGTGCAAAAAGAGCCACTTCAGCTAAGCCAAATTCCTGAACTACCTTGGTCAGCAGTAGCAACATATTTGAGTGGAACAGTCAGCATTACTTAGTATTGGCAGACTCTTATTTGAACTGGTTTGAGATCTATTTGCTACCTAACCTAACGCCCAGTGCTGTTATTACTAAGATGAAACGTCATTTCTCAGTCCATGGTAGTCCACACAAACTTATTTCTGACAACAGTCCTCAGTTTACCAGTCAATTGTTTCAGAGACTTCCTAAAGAGTGGGACTTTATCCATGTTACTAGCAGTCCTGAGTACCCACAGTCAAACGGCCTTACTGAACGTGAAATACAGAGTTCAAAACAATTACGGAAGAGGTCAAAGTGTGACAATACTGATATCTTCTTGAATTTACTTAATCTCAGAAATATACTCCATGACAACCTACTAGGCTTGCCTGCTCAGAGACGTCTATCTAAGCAAACCAGAACAACCTTGCCTATCAGCTCTAGTTTGTTGGTGCCTAATTCTAAAAACAACATAGCAATCAAAGCCCAACTTTTTAAGAAGCATTCTTCTCAGAAGTCCAGCTATGATAAAACAAGCAGATTTTTTGTCCATTAAAAGAAGGAAAGACAGTTAGGATTCAAATGGTGAAAGGCTTTGATTGAATTGGACAAGTGAGACGTATATGTACTGAGCCAAGATCCTACTTAGTGGAATCTGAGGGTATAGAGTATAGGAGAAACTGCAGACATTTTCTTTCTGTATCAGAAATCATATTGCAATATCGTACCTGTGATACAGACTCTAGATCTCAGAGCAACCCTGACAATGTTCATACCGAGGATCGTGTTGCATTATCCATTCCTATTCCTGATGATGTCCCAGATGCCCCCAAAGTTGAACATTCCTTGAAGACAGTCCCCATTGCTAGATCCAATTCTGACTTTATGTTACATGACCTAGTGTAAAATACACAGCAACCTGGACATGATTATTTTATATGTGTCTAATTTTGTATGATTACAGGTCAAATAATTAGTTTTGTATAACTGCATGTTGGAATGTCAATTCTGTAAATTGCATGTCATTGATTACCGTCATTTCGTATATGACTCATTTCTCAAAGAAAGAGGCTGTAGATCAGAGAGAATGTATGTAGCATTATGAAGCATTTCCAGATGTAGCACATGCATATAAATACTGAGCACATGCAGGCAGCAGTGCCATTTTGAAAGAACAGCCAGAGTTTTAACATGTATGACTGTTGTAGTCAGTCTGTTTATAAGAGTATTTAAGTTTAAGTTACAAAGCCTCATTTCTGATGAGTTTGTGTATAATAAAGCTGCTTGAACAGAACCCATGAATGTTTGTCTGTTTTATCCTGACCAGACGAGCAACACAAGGCATCCTCTGACCCCATATTGATGGATTCACTGCACATCAGCAAGTTAGGTGACATCAGAAGTAGTTTGACTAAGGATCTAAACCTCTTCTGCAGCATCAACAGGGCAGTTTGGGGACAGTTAAGACTCCCCAGACACATAAAACAAAGAACATCCTGTCCATATTCAAACACAATTTGGATTTCTGGATGGGAAACAGACAATTTACCCCATGAGTGCCCCCTGTGCTAGTAATGGACAGAAGCATCTCCTAAATGCTTTATCTCATGCACATGTCTCCTCAAAATATCTATGGTGTGATCCCTGTTATTCACACTAGGGGTGATATACAAATCTGATGTTGTCTTTTCCATCCGTTTCTCAACTTCAGCTGTTTTTCAGATTTAGCAGCCATAGCTCAGGCTCCAACCCTTAAGTATAATCACCCCCAAACCCTACAATACTCCAAATCTCATTTGCTTTCAGAAGTTCAGACATGGTTACTGTAGTTCAGGGTGATCAGATAAATTTAATCTTTTCTAGGTTCATAGGTTCATAAGAGGTTACTAAGATAATGGCTTTCCAAGCCTAGCCGTGCTATACTTCTGTTCCCTAATTGATTTGGTTAGATGGTCATTGTTCGCATAGCAAGTCTGTGATTAGCACCAACTATCCCTGTCCATGAAGGACATAGGTGCCACCCCTGGAGTGAATTTACAGTCTCCTATCCAGTTCTCTAGGTTGTACCCTGTCACCCCTGGGATTCAGGTTACTGGCTAAAGCTCTTGCCACCCCTATAGTGCCTTTTTTTAGGCAAGGTTCAAAGGACAAAACCACCACCATAACAGATACAAGCATGCAAAATCTGAAGGTAATGCTACTCAATGCTAGAAGTCTAAACCTCAAAATGCACTCTCTCGAGGCACTCCTAAAAATGAAGAACATCGATATCTGTGCAGTAACTGAGACTTGGTTCAAGGCTCCAGAGAGCACCCCTGCAATACCAGGCTACAACTCTTACCACACTTTTCGTCCACAAAACCAAGACCGAAACACTAAAGGTAGAGGAGTGTCCATATTCACCAAGGATATTCACACCTCCAGGCTAGTTGCCCAATACAATGCATCTGAAATTCTCCAGGTGCAACTAACACCAGGTAAGACTGCAATCCAAACTGTAGCTTGCTACAGATCCTCCACCATGCCCCAAGATTCTCACTACACCTTTCTAAACATACTGGAAAATATTAAGATACAACCAAACACCTTAATACTGGGTGATTTCAACTACCCTGCCATTAACTGGGAAAACTACTCGGGTACCAACTCCTTTTCTTTTCCTGTTTCTTGGAATTCATAAATTCCAGTGCCCTGGATCAACTAATTCATTGTCCCACCAGGGTCTCCAGTATCCTAGACCTGGTCATTACCAACATGGGAGATAGATGCTCCACACCAGTGGTCACCCCCTCATTGGTCAGGTCTGACCATAAGCAAATCACCCTTGACGTCCACATCCCACCCCACCCCCCAGTAAGGAAACCTCCTTAAAAAAACTTCTCCAAAGCCAACTTCTTGTTACTGAAGTCAGAAGTGACAAACTTCATGACGCCCATGCAGACAGGATCTGAAGCTTCGACTGCAGAATCCTACACCAAGGCAGTGTACAAGCACATCTACTCGTACATGAATCATGCCATCCCAAATAGAGCAAAGATGCTCTCCTACAAAAAAAGGAAGCCAATCTGGTGGTCCCCTGCTATAAACAAACTATACAACGGAAGGAAGAAACTGTTGCAGAAAAGAGGAAAATCCCAGGATGCAAAAAACTCCCTCACCAGCCTCAGTAAGAAGTTGAGATCCCTCATAAAATCCTCAAAAGCTAGTTACAAAAATAATATTGCCAAAGATTCCAGAGACAACCACAAGGCATTCTATAGTTATATCAAGAATCTAAATGGCAATGCTCAGATCTGCTGTGAGCTTCAACAGAATGGCATTAAATATACTGATCCCAAGGATATTGCCAATATCCTGGCAGATCGATTTAGTGCCAACTTCACCCCCTAAAGGGCCCATCTCAATACCAAAAGATTGCCAAATTCTGGTAATCACAGCCACACAGGAAGAAACTGCACTCTCCAAAGCTAAGAATACAGCATCCATGGGACCAGATGACATCCCAGGCTGTGTACTACAATAACTACAAAATGAACTGGCACCTGACCTAAGTGTCATGTTTAATCACAGCCTCACCTCAGGATTCATGCCCACTGAGTGACACACAGCTACAGTTATCCCACTCCACAAGGGGGGATCCACCTTGGATCCCGGGAACTACCATCCCATCAGTCTGATGAGCGTGATCTGCAAGGGCATGGAATGCATTATCATGGAACTTATAAACAAAGACAGTGGCAACCTTCAAACACTGGACCCCACCCAGTTTGGGTTTGGGAAGGGCCGATCTTGTCTCCTGAACCTGATTGACTTCTTTGAATCAGTCTCCAGAGCTGTAGACGAGGGTAAGGCGGTCCACACAGCCTATCTGGACCTTGCCAAAGCCTTCAACACCATCCCCCACTCTGGAATCATAGATAAACTTACTAAGCTGGGCATAAATCCCTACATCACTCGATGGGTTGCCAACTGGCTTACTGACAGAATCCAGACTGTAAAAGTAGCCGACTTCAAATCCAGCTCCAGACAAGTGACAAGTGGAGTACCTCAGGGTCAGTCCTGAGACCACTCTTATTTCACATCTACTTCTCTGAAGTACAGGCCAACACTAAGGGACTCTGGCTAACAAAGTTTGCAGATGACTGCAAACTGGGAGCCATTATTGAATCCCCAAATGATGTGGATATTCTACAAAAGGGCCTTACAGAAACAGATGCCTGGTGCCAGAGCCATGGACTCAAGCTTAATGCTAAGAAATATATAGTTATCCCCTTTGGAAAAAAACATGTACTCATAAATTACCACATAGGTGGCAGTACACTAAACATCAAAAGTGTGATGAGAGACTTAGGGACACAGGTGGACAGTGGTCTCACTTTCGATAACCACATTGCCACAACAGTCAGGAACTCCTTTGTGGCACACCTCATCACTAAGGGCTTTTCATCCAGAAAAAAGGAGGTCATTGTCCCACTGTACTCATCCCTCATTAGACCCATTATAGAGTATAATGCCCCATTTAGTATGTACCTCACAAGACATCTGCAACAGCTGGAAAGGCCACAGAAATACCTCACTAAAAGAATCACAGGCCTAAAGCAGATGCCATATGCTGACCATCTAAAAAAACTCCAGCTATACTCGTGGCATATCGTCTACTCAGAGGCGATCTCTGCTAAACACACAAGGCCATGTCAAACCCTAAGCTATTGGACATGCTCCACTTAAATAAATCCCAATCCCTCAGAGCCACACGCTCCAGGGATCTAAACCTTGTTATCACAATGAACAAAACATGCTGGAGGGATAGGTTCCTGACCCAGAGACTCCCCATACTCTGGAATAGACTGCCCATACATGTCAAGCAGATCGCCTCCTTGGCCCTCTTCAAAAGGAACCTTGATGATTGGATGGGAGATAGGAAATTCACCCTGGGGATTATGTCAGTCACCCTGCTAGACAGGGGTCCAGAGAAGTAAATATTGTGGGAAGAAATATCCAGGGAATTGTTATGGCTAGGCTTGTATAGGCCCTAATACCAACCTATGAACCTATGAACTTTAATAGGGTTATTGAGGAGCTCTGCTTCACGTGAATTAGGAGTCTATTCCAGACGAGCACAATCTCTGGAAGATATATCTGTCTCTCCAGCATGTTCTGTTAATGTCACATGCTAGGTTGAGATCCCTGGTGTGAGTGACTCTTGTCCCACTTGATTTTCAGATTTGCAGCATTTCCATTAGGACAGTCAGAGACTGTTCTGTAGGCCAGACATAAGTCACCTCTCAGCAGCCGATAAGATACAGAGTACAGTGACAGGGCTTTCAGTCTTTCTACGTAGGTCATGGTTTGGAGGCCCTGAATTTTCTTGGTGAGAAACCTCTGTGGTCTCTTCATCTGCTGCTGGTGTCTGCTGAAGTACATGCAAAAGGGAGCATTGTACTCTATTAGTGGTATAATGAGGGTTGAGTACAGAGAAGTTATAACATCCTTAGTCTTGGATGTGATTCCCTTTCTTATGAGATGGCAATGTAGAAGGCTTTTCTTACCACTGTGGACAAATGGTGATTGAAGTTTAGATTGCTAGCAACCTGTGTTCCCAAATCTCACACCACTGGGTTTTGAGCTTACCGAGGTGCTATCAATGTTATAATTTGCAAGTAATTCCTCTTTGCCAAAAGGGATAATAATGCACTTTTTTGTGTTTAGTTTTAGTCCATGGCTTTAGCACCAGTCATTTGTATGTGTTAGCCCCTTTTGTAACACTATGTTAACATCATTTGGGGACTCAATGATTGCACCCAGTTTGCAATCTTCAGTGAACTTGGTAAGCCTCAGTATGTCTAATTTCACCTGGATTTCCAAGAAATAGATTTCAAACAGCAGAAGGTCCAGCACAAATCCTTGTGGTACGCCACTGGTAACTGGTCTAGTGGTAGAGGTGGAATACCATATGTTGACAGTATGTGTTATTGCAGTCAGCCAGCTGGCCACCCATCTAGTGACATAAGGGTTAATCCCCATCTGGGAGAGTTTCTCAATGATACCTGTGTGGTGGATTGTTTTAAAAGCCTTGGCTAAGTCAAAATAGGCAGTATGTACTGTTTTTCCTTCATCTGGGGCTTTAGTGACATTCTCGAAGAAGTTCACCAGGTTTAATAACCATGATCTAACCTTAACAAAGCCAAACTAAGTCAGGTCATGAGTCTGAAGGTCGCATGTGTCCTTGTTGATAAGGTCCATGATGATTCTTTCCATGGCCTTGCAGATACGGCTGGCTAGACTTATGGGTCTATAGTTCCCAGGGTCAGTTGATGGAGCCCCTTTGTGCAAGGAGATTACTGTTGCTGTTCTCAAGTCTGCTGGAACAAAGCCAGTGCTCAGGCTGTGGTTAAAGAGAGTGTCAAGTGGTTCCACTAGGTCTTGTTTTAGATTGTTTAGTAAGCATCCTGGGATGTTATCTGGTCCCACAGAGGTCATGTTTTTGTCCTTGAAGAGCATGGATATGACCTGCTCTTTGGAGATACTAGGCAGAGGACTGGTGTCAGGTATGCTTTGGTGTATGGCTGGTGGGGACAGGGGGGTGAATTTTGCACCAAATCTGTCAGCTCAAAGGTTGGCAATTTCCTCAAGTTCAGTGTGAGCGGACCATCCACTACAAGTTCTTTACATAGCTAGGCATTCCATTTTAGATTTCGGACGTAGCTAAAAAATGTCTTATGATTATTCTTAGCTAAGGATACTAATTTAGATTTATAATTAGCTTTAGAGGACTTTACAAGACATTTGATTTACTTGTTCAGGCTGTGGAAGGTATTCTTCCTCTGCTAAGTTCACTGTTGTTCTTGTACATCAGTTTCTTTCTTTTGTTATATAACCTATTTATGTTTGAGGTCTACCAGGGTGGCTTGTTTTTCAGGAGGACCTGGTTTTGATCTGGAGGCTTGTTTTTTTGGGAGGACCTGTTTTTGATCTGGTCAGGTACATCCAAGTCTATACAGTTGTTTATGTGTTTATAACAAAGCATTTGTGTACTCCTCTGCATAGGAGTCATTGCTGGCTGTGTTAGCACGGGATTTGAAACTTTTTATACCATTGCTTAGTAGGCTGTAGTTAGCTAGAACCATAGATGAAGATAGAGGGGGCATGATGAAGAAAAATCTTTGTTAAGTAAGGGTCTAAACTTTGTGCCCACATCCCTTGTGCCTGAAGCACAACTTGTTAAGGATGTTAAAGCTTTTTGTTGCAAGATTAATTTAAAGCTGTTTTACAAGTATAAAATTGGATTCCATGAATCAGCTTTTAAATTTAGACCATCAAGGTTTAATCCACCTTATAATAAAAATGTATCTATTTTTGAAAAACTTGTGCTAAAATTTACATTTTAATTTTATGTACACTTATAAAGTTCACAATAATCTGTCTAATAGTGATATACAATCACTTAAAAATCTAAGTAACAATAATTTTTTATTTATTTTTTATTTTATTTTTTATTTTACATTTGTTGACCAGGCTAGTCTAGCTGGATACATGTCCATTTTCAGTAGAGGCCCAGGGAGAAAAGCTCCAAAGGCATATGGAATAGAAAAAATAAAAAATGCAAAATACAAAATATAAAATATAAAACTATAGTATAAGATATACAAAGGGGTAACAGTAAAGATACATGCAAAAAACTAAATTATAAAGTGGTAGGAGTTTAAGTAAGCAAAAATTAAAAAATGTTTATTTATCCCCCCCCCCCCCATAGTAGCAATAGAAAGCATTCATTAATAGTATTAAACTACAATACTTTGAATGAGCTTAGCAAGGGCAGTAAGGGATATTGTAAAAATGCAAGACAGTAAGTTTACAATGTTGTTGAGATGTAGGATGTTAGCCAGGGTTAGTGCAGGAACATAACCAGTGTATGTTGAGATATGATTTTAGTTTCTTTTTAAATAGTGTAAGAGATGACAGAGAAGTGAGGTCAGTAGGAAGTGAATTCCATAACCTGCCAACAGTGTTAGAAAACAGGGTATCAACTGCTAAGTTATAAGATCTGCAGGTGTTAATCAGAAGTTTGCTGGATGACCGTAGGTTTTTAGGATTGTTGTAGGGGATGAAAAGGCTTGATAGTATTGGTGTGTTTGTGGGTTGAGAGAGGATCTTATGGGCTATAGCAAGCTGGAGATATTGTAAATGGTGTACAAACTCAAGCCAGCCAAGTTGTTTTAGGTTAAGGCAGTGATGAGTCCTGATAGGGGAGGCAGTAGCAAATCGAGCAATATTATTATAGGATACTGCTAGTTTACTGAGGTTACTTTTAGAAAGATTTGTATAAATGGGAGAGGCATAGAGTAGAGTAGAGATAAGGTGAGTTCTTGCTAAAGCAGCCCTGGCTGTTGGTGTAAGAAAGGGTTTGACTTTATAGAGGGAACCTAGTTTTTTATTGACTGTTTTTATAGTGTTGACATGAGTATCAAAATTGAGGTTAATGTCAATTGTTATACCTAGTAGTTTAGTAGTTGGGTCGGGAGAAATAAGTGTACTGTTGTTTGATGTGAATGTGAAATGAAATGGGGGGGGGGGCTTACAGGTAGGTGAGAAGAGAAGCATTTTAGTTTTTTTGGGGTTTAGAAGGAGGCAACGGTCAGTGAACCATTGTTCGACAGTATTAAATGCTTTCTGGGTAAGGGTATGTAATTCAGTTGGAGAAGTAGCTGAACAGATAATAGTAGAATCATCTGCATATTGAATGCATGTAGCATGTGGAATTACTAACTGAAGATCATTTATATAAATGGAAAAAAGCAGAGGACCTAATATAGAACCCTGAGGGACACCGAGGGAGATGGGCAGGAGATTAGAAAGGTTATTGTGCCAAAGTACAGCCTGCTGTCTGTTTTCAAGGTAAGATTTGAACCAACTGATGGCTAAGGAATCAAGAGAAAGTGATTTCATTATATGTAAGAGGAGTTGGTGATTAACCATGTCAAAAGCTTTGGATAAATCAAGGAATACTGCAGAGGAAGGAATACTTTTGTTCCGGTTTTTATTAATACAATCAGTGAATGATAGCAGGGCAGTGGTAGTACTGTGGTATGGCCTGAAGCCATTCTGACAGTTAGCTAGTAAGTCATTTTGTAGAAGGTGTTGAAGAAGTTGCTTATGGATACACTTTTCTATGATTTTTGCCAGAGGAGATAGTAGAGCTATTGGACGGAAGTTAGAGAAGTCATAAGAGTTGCCACCTTTGTGTAATGGAATAATGTAGGAGATTTTCCAGATTGATGGGATATTACCTTCACTTATGGTTCTATTGATCAGAATAGATATTGGGTAGGCAATGGCTTTTGCACCTTTTTGAAGGTATTCTGCAGAGAGTTGGTCAGCTGAAGGGGTGTTGGGTTTAAGTTTTGTGAGTAGGGAGGATATGGTGGAGGTGGAGACAGGTTGTAACTGAAATAAGGGGGGAGCAGTTAAGGATGAAATAGTAATATTAGAGGTATCAGGAGATAGTTGGTTGGCAAGAGCTTGGATAGCATTGGTGAAGAAGGAATTAAAGGCATTGGCAGTATGAATAGGATTATTGGGGTTAGAGCCTAGTGGATTGGGAGTGATAGATTGCCCTGGGTGAAGAAGTTTGTTAATGCTGTTCCAAAACTTTTGAGGTTTTTTTTTGATATGTCTCCTGTACTTGAAGGTAAAAGTTTTTTTTTTGTCTAGAATGATGGCTTTTTTTGTACTGTTTCTAAGTTGCCTAAAGGTTTGGTGATCTAATTCATTCTTAGTGGAACGCCATTTTCTCCAAGATTTGTTTCTTAAAAGGATTTTTTGCCTAGTATCATTAGAGAGCCAGGGGGCTGGTTTGGATTTACATCTAACAGAACGTTGTGGAGCATGGTGGTTCAGGATGGTTAAGAATGTAGTATTGAAATATGCTACTGCTTCGTCCAGTGGGAGAGATTTTAGTGGTGACCAGTTCATTTGAAAAAGCTCTGTCTGAAAGAGTTCAGGATTAAATTTCTTTTTGTTACGTACAGCTCTGACTGTGTTAGGGTAGGTGAGGTTAGTTTTATGTCTAATAATATATGTGAGAGCGTGATCGCTTATGTCATCAGGAAGGATTCCTACTTTATAAGTGTGGTGATGATTGTTAGTAAGTATCCAGTCCAGGGTACTTTCTTTATTGTTGGGTTTATTTATTCTGGTTGGGAAGTTGATAGATTGTGAGAATTCGAATAAGTTTATATGGTTGGTAGGGAGATCATTATGACAGGACTGCCAGTCTATGTTAAAATCTCCTAGGATTATGGTTTCTTGGAGTAGATTAGAAGAAGTCCAGTTGAGGATATTTTCAAGGGTGTTAATGTTATTACCGGGGGGCAGGTATAAACAAATGACATTTATTGCTTTACAAGTATTGATTTGAAGTTTGGAGATTAGTATTTCTGATTTATTATTTTGAGGTGGAGAAAGGTCTATAGTGCTGACTTGTAGTTTGTGTTTATATAGGATTGCGACCCCTCCTCCCTTTCTAGTGGTGCGATCTTTTCTAATGATGTTATACCCGGGTGGAGTTATTTCATTGTCTAGAACCGTGGGTTTTAGCCAAGTTTCAGATAAGCATAAAAGATCGAATTGGTGGATATCTAAGAGGGCATGTAGATGAGGAATTTTGTTGTTAATGCTACAAATATTAAGGTGTGCTATGAGGAGAGAGTTAGCAGGATTTGAAGGGGCTATGGAGCTAGAGATATTTGTTTTACATGGTGCTGAGATGGGGATATGGTAAGGGCCAGGGTTAGGATGTATATCACCATCTAGTAGGAGATGAAAGTATGTTATGTTTTTATTGAGAATATGCTTTCTAAAGTTGTCAGGTTGGAGTATGAAATGAGTATGGGTATATTTGATGGGAGCTAGTCTATGATATTTAGGAAGAAGGTAGTTAGGTTTGTATATGATGTTGAGGAAGTTTAGTGATGTATATGGTGGAGGTGTAGAAGTGCATTTGGAGGGGAAGGGAGGGATGTAGTGTAGAGGGTGCTCATAGGAGGTTAGAAGATAGGCAGAAGTGAGGGAAGAAGAAATGAGTAGGAGCAAGAGAGGTATGTTGAATAGGTAAGGGGTGTGGAAAGTGGACATAGTGGAAATGATTAGCGGGAGGAGAAAGTTGGAGGTGAGGCTAATTGGTAGGTATAGGGTTGAATGTGGTAGAGTTCTGTAGAGAGGTTAAATAGGAGGTGGGAGTTAGGTAATTGATTGATTAATGTGACTGGATGAAGTTTTGTGGAGGTGTGGTGTAGGAGAAGTAAAGGTAGGAGTGTTGGGGCGGGTGAGAATTGGGGGCAGGGTAGGGGAGCGGAGTGAGCCTGCAGGGCGAACGGAGCAGGAAGAGAGCAAGAAGTAGTTTGCCAGGAGAGACAATCAGTGCAGTAAGGAGACTGCAGGTGAGTCTGAAGGTAAGAGGTTTGGCTGAGGGAATAGGAGACTTAGGAAGAAATGGAGATTAGGCTGTGAGAAGAGTAGGCAGTGATGTGAGATGCCTTGGGACAGTGAAGATGGGGAAATCAATGAGACATGAGAAGCTGGGTAAAACTTAGAAGGGGAGATAGAGAGGAAGAAGGGTATGATAAAGTTCAGAATGCCTATTGTACAGAGATAAGGTGGAGAAGGGTGCAGAAAACAGGGCAAGAAGCTATTCCTGAAATGCCACCAGCAGGTAAGACACGTACATTACATTAAGTAAGACAGCACAGGGGATAACGACTAGAGTGGGGAAAACAAACAAAAAATGGGGGGAGAGAGGTATGGGAACCAGAGAAAAGTATGAGTTCGGGTTGCAGAAATAATGGAAGAGGGAGGCAGTTTGGGTGCTGGCTGACCTGACTGGGGGCTTGCCTAACCTTACAGTATGGTAAAGTTGTGTTTTGGATACAATTTTACAAGTAGTTTAAGCAACACATACTTTCACTGTCCTTAGCAGGGATGGTCTCACAGGGAGCTAGTAATTAAGTTCTTAGCTCAGGGTACGTTCATTGGATAGCAAGTAGGGCACTTTCAGTTGGTCAGGAGTAAGGACGCGTAGGAACACACAGGCTGGTACATATAGAGAGAGAGAGAAACAGGTAGTGAGGCATACAGTACATTAGCTAGGCATTCAAAGCTTCAAAAAATGTTAACACAGATTCAGTACCATGAATTAGCTCAGCAGAGCAAACAAACTACACAGTAATAATGTTAAACAACAGGACATAACATGATACATTCTCAAGCAACTATTACAAGAGATTGCAAAGCTAAGGTCCTGTAACATAAAGTGAAATTCAAGTACTTTACTTGTCCTGTACTAGTTCTTAAGCAGGGTGTAGTAAGATAGGAATAGGTGAGGGGGAAAGTGATAGAAGGAGGAGTAGTTGTAAAGGCTATTTAGCTAACATTATGCTGATAAACAGGTAAATTGCAGGGTACAGTAGGATGGGGATAAGCAGAGGGGGAAAGTGGTAGAAAGAGGAGTAGTAGAAAAGGCTATTAAGCTAACATTATGCTGATAAACAGCTTAGAGAACCAATTAAATAGAACAAGAAGCTTAGGTTAAATATTCTTCCCAGGTCGGAAGAGGATACGATAGTCTGCCAAAGATTCGTGGTCAGACAGTGACTAATAAATGGTTCACTAACAGGTTAAAGCTATTGCAGGAAATGTTTATTAATGGTTTAATGGGTAATATATTAACCTACTGTTAGAGTTAAATAAGACATAGATGGCATGGGTGGTAGCCGCTATGTGGTGAGGAAAGAAGGTGAAAGCCGTTTAGATTAAGGATGGCTAAAGGGTGAGGTAGTCCCAATGGTATTTCTCTGCTCCTTAGCAGTTAAAAACTACTTGAGTCAGTTCCAAGTGCTCTGAGGCAGATGCAGCCGTTATATGTAGATAAAATATGTAAAATACGGAAAGTAGGGAGTTGGTCGCTAACGTATGCATAAGAACTGTAAAAATAACAGCTCAGCACCAGAGAAATCAATAATTAGGTTGCCACGTACACCACGCTAGGAAGGTATAGCATTCGCAGCAAAAAAGTAAGAACTGTGTGATTAAGTTGCCGCGTGCACCACGCTAGGTAGGTGTAGCGTTCGCAGCAAAAAAGTAAGAACTGTGTGATTAATTAGGTTGCCGCGTGCACCACGCTAGGAAGGTGTAGCATTCGCGACAAAAAATGTAAGAACTATGTGATGGTCTTTCACTTGGTAGGGACAGTGTTATAGGCTAAAACTAATCACATCCTTCAAGTCAAGAGATCAGTTGTTAAATACAAAAATACTGAGGGTAAATATGTGAGCGGCTGGTGTATGCCCAAGAGCTGTACTAAACAGCTCCGCAGCAGAGGAGTTACTACCTCTAATGCCACTTGCACAACGCTAGTTAGAGCTGGTGTTCTCGGCAATAAGAGGTTTCGTTTACTAGTCTTTTCTGGCAAAGGCAGTGCACAGAAGTGTAGATATTTGCTTCCGATAGAACGGAATAGATGATCTAAATAATAAGACAATCTAATTGTACCCAGTGCACAGAAGTGTAGATATCTACTTCCGCCAGGGCAGATCAGATGATCTAAATGGATAAAACAATCTAATATGCACACCAACGATAGGGTAGTCTGTGTGGGGCAGACTTAAATTATGGGAAAACAGGACACCCTCCTGTTAAAAAGAATTAAAGGCTAGTAAGCAAGTCAGGAACCCTGAGAACTCATACAGTGGACAGGTTATTAACTATATTACAAAAAGTTTCAAGTACACAATGCTGGAAGATTGTTAACAGAGCAGCACAAATGTCAGCGTTGTAACAAAACAAAAAAGAAAAAACTATACACTGATATAACTTTGTTATAAGCAAGAATGTACTCGCAGTCCTAGGAAAGGCAAACAGTTACACTAATGTATGTAGAGAGCTCATGTGCACAACGCTAATAGGTCTTAGCGATCGCGGTAAGAGTGTTGTAATAACAAGAAGAAAACGGATATCTCTCATGGAGTTTAAAATTAAGCAAAAAAGTAATACAAGTAAGAAAATGATAATACAGGTTCAGTACACACAAATGTTCCTAAGTATTAGATTACCTTACTGTAGGAGGGAGCACCAGAGAAGAACGCACAGCAGCCAGGTAAGGGACAAAAGAAGAAAGATGGCGTCCTCAGGTGTGGGGTATATTTATAAGGTGGGAGAGGACTCTAGGGCAAGGAGGGGGGAGAGGTTCAGCAAATAGTAGGTAAGGGGCAGGTACCGCGAGATAAGCAGCAACAGATAGTTAGAGGGGGGAGGAGTTTGCATAAGGGGAAAAGCGAGAGTAGATTAGTGATGCAATGAGTGGGTAGAGGGGTGCACAAAAAAGGAATAGAAAGTCGCGAAAGGAGAAGCAAGGTGGGGGAAAGAGAGCAAGGAGTAGTTTGCCAGGAGAGACAATCAGTGCAGTAAGGAGACTGCAGGTGAGTCTGAAGGTAAGAGGTTTGGCTGAGGGAATAGGAGACGTAGGAAGAAATGGATATTAGGCTGTGAGAAGAGTAGGCAGTGATGTGAGATGCCTTGGGACAGTGAAGATGGGGAAATCAATGAGACATGAGAAGCTGGGGAAAACTTAGAAGGGGAGATAGAGAGGAAGAAGGGTATGATAAAGTTCAGAATGCCTATTGTACAGAGATAAGGTGGAGAAGGGTGCAGAAAACAGGGCAAGAAGCTATTCCTGAAGTGCCACCAGCAGGTAAGACATGTACATTACATTAAGTAAGACAACACAGGGGATAACGACTAGAGTGGGGAAAACAAACAAAAAATGGGGGGAGAGAGGTATGGGAACCAGAGAAAAGTATGAGTTCAGGTTGCAGAAATAATGGAAGAGGGAGGTAGTTTGGGTGCTGGCTGACCTGGCCGGGGGCTTGCCTAACCTTACACTATGGTAAAGTTGTGTTTTGGATACAATTTTACAAGTAGTTTAAGCAACACATACTTTCACTGTCCTTAGCAGGGATGGTCTCACAGGGAGCTAGTAATTAAGTTCTTAGCTCAGGGTACGTTCCTTGGATAGCAAGTAGGGCACTTTCAGTTGGTCAGGAGCAAGGACGCGTAGGAACACACAGGTTTCACTGTCCTTAGCAGGGATGGTCTCACAGGGAGCTAGTAATTAAGTTCTTAGCACAGGGTACGTTCCTTGGATAGCAAGTAGGGTACTTTCAGTTGGTCAGGAGCAAGGACGCGTAGGAGCACACAGGTTTCACTGTCCTTAGCAGGGATGGTCTCACAGTGAGCTAGTAATTAAGTTCTTAGCTCAGAGTACATTCCTTGGATATCAGTTAGGGCACTTTCAGTTGGTCAGGAGCAAGGACGCGTAGGAACACACAGGTTTCACTGTCCTTAGCAGGGATGGTCTCACAGGGAGCTAGTCATTAAGTTCTTAGCTCAGGGTACGTTCCTTGGATAGCAAGTAGGGCACTTTCAGTTGGTCAGGAGCAAGGACACGTAGGAACACACAGGTTTCACTGTCCTTAGCAAGGATTGTCTCACAGGGAGCTAGTAATTAAGTTCTTAGCTCAAGGTACGTTCCTTGGATAGCAAGTAGGGCACTTTCAGTTGGTCAGGAGCAAGGACGCGTAGGAACACACAGGTTTCAGTGTCCTTAGCAGGGATGGTCTCACAGGGAGCTAGTAATTAAGTTCTTAGCTCAGGGTACGTTCCTTGGATAGCAAGTAGGGCACTTTCAGTTGGTCAGGAGCAAGGACACATAGGAACACACAGGTTTCACTGTCCTTAGCAGGGATGGTCTCACAGGGAGCTAGTAATTAAGTTCTCAGCTCAGGGTACGTTCCTTGGATAGCAAGTAGGGCACTTTCAGTTGGTCAGGAGCAAGGACGCGTAGGAACACATAGGTTTCACTGTCCTTAGCAGGGATGGTCTCACAGGGAGCTAGTAATTAAGTTCTTAGCTCAGGGTACGTTCCTTGGATAGCAAGTAGGGCACTTTCAGTTGGTCAGGTGCAAGGACGCGTAGGAACACACAGGTTTCACTGTCTTTAGCAGGGATGGTCTCACAGGGAGCTAGTAATTAAGTTCTTAGCTCAGGGTACTTCCTTGGATAGCAAGTAGGGCACTTTCAGTTGGTCAGGAGCAAGGACGCGTAGGAACACACAGGTTTCACTGTCCTTAGCAGGAATGGTCTCACAGGGAGCTAGTAATTAAATTCTTAGCTCAGGGTACGTTCCTTGGATAGCAAGTAGGGCACTTTCAGTAGGTCAGGAGCAAGGACGCGTAGGAACACACAGGTTTCACTGTCCTTAGCAGGGATGGTCTCACAGGGAGCTAGTAATTAAGTTCTTAGCTCAGGGTACGTTCCTTGGATAGCAAGTAGGGCACTTTCAGTTGGTCAGGAGCAAGGACGCGTAGGAACACACAGGTTTCACTGTCCTTAGCAGGGATGGTCTCACAGGGAACTAGTAATTAAGTTCTTAGCTCAAGGTACGTTCCTTGGATAGCAAGTAGGGCACTTTCAGTTGGTCAGGAGCAAGGACATGTAGGAACACACAGGTTTCAGTGTCCTTAGCAGGGATGGTCTCACAGGGAGCTAGTAATTAAGTTCTTAGCTCAGGGTACGTTCCTTGGATAGCAAGTAGGGCACTTTCAGTTGGTCAGGAGCAAGGACGCGTAGGAACACACAGGTTTCACTGTCCTTAGCAGGGATGGTCTCACAGGGAACTAGTAATTAAGTTCTTAGCTCAAGGTACGTTCCTTGGATAGCAAGTAGGGCACTTTCAGTTGGTCAGGAGCAAGGACGCGTAGGAACACACAGGTTTCAGTGTCCACACAGGTTTCAGTGTCCTTAGCAGGGATGGTCTCACAGGGAGCTAGTAATTAAGTTCTTAGGTCAGGGTACGTTCCTTGGATAGCAAGTAGGGCACTTTCAGTTGGTCAGGAGCAAGGACGCGTAGGAACACACAGGCTTACTGTAGGAGGGAGCACCAGAGCAGGACGCACAGCAGCCAGGTAAGGGACAAAAGAAGAAAGATAATAATATTGTTAATAAAGCTGATAAGGGGGAACTATGTTAGTGTGGGAAGCTGAATTACAGTTTTTTTATGGTAGATTCTATAAAAAAGTCATTTGATCCTACACTGAAATTTAAAGCTGAAATTGATTCTTTTCTGAACTTAGTTGTGGAGGAAGGCATTATATATAAGTAAGCTGCTTGGGAATTAACTGTTAAAGGTCCAAAAATGCAATATTTTTATATATTGCATAAATACATAAATATTCCTTCCATCTACCTGGTAGACCTATAGTTTCTGGTCATAGTTCACTTCTGAACCTGTATTGGAGTATTTAACACACTATTGGAAGCCCCGTTTTGGGAGGTGTTATATTCAGAATTCAAGATATGACCCAGTTTCTCCATATTTTACAGGAGGCCCAGTTTAAAACGCATTGGTTGTTATGTACATTATATGTAAAGTTTCTATATACAAGTATCCCTAATTGGGCAAGAATATTGGTTATATAAAACTAATTTATAAAATCCTGGGTTTACCACATTTTTATTGTGTCTGACTAAACGTACTACATAAAAATACATTATATTTTAACCAAGAATGTTTTCTGCAGATGTAAGGTACAGAAGATCAATTAATTTATGATGAAAATCATATTTTTCTACACTTTGGACATCTGGCACAGGTATTCGGATGATTGCTGGATGGTTTGGACTTCAAATCCATCTGATCTTCATGAGTTTGTACAATATCTTAATGAGAATAAATGGGGGATGGAATTCAGTATTAATTATGACAAAACCCAGATTCTATTTCTGGATGTTTTGTGTATTAAACTGAGCAATGGGACAATATAAACTCCTTTATATAGAAAGGAACATCATAAGAATCGATTTTGGGACGCTACAAGCATCCATCCTTGGTATATTACTAAAAATATACATTTGTCACAATATTATCGAATAAAAATAATTTGTTCATATTCTGATGATTATGAAATTTACGTAAGTAAGTAAGTCTGAGTTATTATCTTATTCTGGAAACCAAGAACAAAGGATTGCTGGATTGGTTCTAACTACTACCTATGGGACTAATACAGATTTTTTAAAAGAACTTATCGATAAATGTTGGCATATTTTATAGTCTGATGCAATTATTGTGGATTTTTTTTTTTTTACCATTACATTGTAAGTTTGTATATAGAAGGGGCCGTAATGTTGCCGATAAGTCAAGTTTCTATAAGAAATGGCTGGATAAAGATAGGTTTGATCAACAAAAGAGTATATGGGAATCAAACTACTAGGGTGTTCCATGTATGGTCATTGTTCAGCCTGTAGTTTAGTTTTAAAAACAAATAGTTTTACATCAATGAATGCTTGACTTTTTTTTGACATTTGACATCTTAACACTTGTGACACAGAGTAGGTTATTTATTTAGCCATATGCTCTTATTCTGCTTTTTATGTGGACAAAACTTTACACTAGTTTAGGGTCAGGATCTATGAACATCTGAGTGATTGCAGGTGTAAAAAGTAATCCAATACTTACAAACATGCTTTAAAACACCCCCAGGCAGTTTTTACTTTTGTAGACATTGATAACATTTTCATTAATACTCCAAATAAAATGGGATGTCTTGACTTTCTTTCTAAATGGGAAAGATTCTGCATATTTATGCTAGGTGCATTATCTATGTCATGGTTAAATCAGGGTTTTTATTAATATTCAATATAAATAAATTGATTATATATTTATTATGTTTACTAAATTGATGTAATCTATTTGGGTTTATATGACTGAGTTATATCATTGAGTTTTCGGAAACTCGAAATTCATATGGTAGAGACCATATGAGCAAGTTTCCTAAAACTCAAAATAAGAAAGAATCTATGTGTTTGCAGGGAGCCAAATTATACATAACAGCTCCAAGATTGCACTACAGCGGGGAAAAGGACTGAGTACATTTCCACCAATGTCTACCCTAACCTTTTGAATCACAAGATTTAAAACCTGTTTGAAAGTTTTAACTTTGATAGCATTCTTTAAGTGATGCATTTTCTACAATGAGACAACATTCAGTGCTGGTTAAACCATATATTTAGGTATCCAGTATCCTTGTGCTAACTTGTGATATTAGTTTCCCATGATGATTTTTCATAGTGATTCTTGGGGTACTGCTGATGTGAATGTTCCCTTAATTGAGGTCATGCTTCAAAGGCTTTCTTTCCATCTATTAATAGTTTGCTTGAATAATGTCCTTTTCATTAAAGAGATATATTTGATTGGTGACCAAATATATTGCTAATAAAGTGCTGTACACTTTTCAAAAAGCAAGATATATGCCAGATAGAATACATAATTTTTAACATTTTCTAATACTTTTTGTAGAGATGTTTTTTCTAGCATGCTGGGGATCAGACTGCGAAGATGGAATTTTATTTCTGGTAATGGTACTACTAAGTCTTGTTTAAAAATGTTGGGGATGATCCATGTAAACTGAGTCAGGACACATATATTAACAAGATAATTGCTTTTAACAAGGTTAAATACTTTGATGACCTTTTTGTGTAAATTGGCGGTATATAATGCCTGATGGATTTTCTACCTTATAATATATTACTGTATAAACTAAAAGGTAAGTATGTTGGTATAGTGGTGTGGTGTAAAGCTGGGGAGAATATGGTTCTTGAAGTTAGTGAAGGGTGTTATTAGGCTGAATAGTTTAGCATTTACATACTGGCTAATTTTCATTGTAAGAGAGTTTTGTGAACTTTATTTTCTAAACCAAAATAACTTGTTATACTTCTGCGGTGGTGCAGCTGTAGCGTTGTTGCCTCTCAGCAAGAGGTTCTCTCGTTCGATTCTCAGATGGAGTGTAGGGAGTGCCTTGTGTGTGGAGTCTTCATGTCCTCCCCACGGTTGGGTGGGTGTTTGAAAGACATGCATAAGTGGTCGTGCCTTTGTTGAAGGTTGGACATCGAGCTGGCACCTCGGCATTCGTCAAAAATCTACTGCCAATCATTAGTGGACCGAAGTTCCGCTGTGGCGACCCCTAACCGGGAAAAGCCGAAAGACAACAACAACATTTAATACAGCTTCAAGGCAGTTTCTTGCTTCCAAGATCTGGTACTTGCAGACATGAACTGGTAACTAAGTATGAGGTATCTTGGAAATGTAAATAAGCACTGGGTTTGCTTTGTCTGAGGGGGTTTGACAGCTGCACTTTCCATACATGGTCTGTTTGCCTTAAGAGTATTTTGAGCTCTGGTATTAACCACAATTAATGTTTTCCCTTTATTCTTGTCATAATGTAAAGAGTATGTAGTGGGTAGGGGACAGACTATTACAGAAACTAATACTGGATGTAATAGGATGGCCATCACTGTATATTTATTGGTGTGCAGTCTACAGAGTTCAGTTCTAACAGGTGGGTGCTTTCACAGAAACCAGAATAGGCCTTATACAGGTAAGTATTGGGGAAGATTTTTTTTTAATTTTGAAAGACCACTTCATTAGAATTGGGCAGGGGTGCCTCAGAATACATGTAACTGCAGACAGTTGTGGGGAATAGTAGTTATGTTTTGTTGCTGCTGTGAGAGTATATGGTACAGTTTTGATAATTTTGATACATTAAACAGCGAGAAGGCATTTACTAGTTAAGACATGCTGGAACCAAGACAGCTTAGGTTCAAGTTATCCAAGAGTATTATTTGCATTTTCACTGTAATCATTTATAAGGGCTATGGAAAGGTAAAAGGTAGAGTACCTCCTGTGATGACCGTGCCCTGGCCCAGCAATCAAGGAGCATCAATCCTGACCACTAACACCAGGGAGGTCATCTCATAGAAGAGAAAAGGATAACTAATACACACAGTAAAGTACAATTTCCCTTAAGTGCACACAGAGATCACAGTCAGTCTGGGGCTGGCTGCTCCCTTGCTCACAAGGTCCCCAATAAGACTCCCCATTGGCAGAGTTATAGGGTCCAGGTCTCAGCCTAACTGGGCAAGCTAGAACCTCCAGTACCCTCTCTGTCCAACCAGTGCTTTGCGTCCCTGCCAAGTAGCTGACACAACACATACACACTTTGAGATAAGTATTTATACAACTTCACAGACTCTCCTGGGAAAGGCTGACACAGATTCTCCAACTGTGCCCCTTTACCCAGACTATATGATAGTAATTACTGCCACCACCCAGTTAATAATATCAGCTACTAAAAGGCCCATAAAAGGGTATCCAATTATTACTGTGCAATATTATTATCCAATGGTAATGTGACTATACAGTCTAAGGCTTATCAGAGTGGCCTGTTACAATAAACTCTATATAAATATGCAATGTACTGTAGAGCTTATCTCTACACAAACCAGCCACAGGTAGAAGGTTTTAAAATATTTAATAATAAATAATTAAAACACAAGACAAAACTACTACACCACAGAGATATCTAAGAGTTCAGAGATCACGCAGAAACTTAAAATAATATCGTAGGAAAGATCTGATTACACAGAAAAATACTTAATCTAACTTTCTAATCTTTAGCTAATCTTAAGAGAAAACATAGTGCTACAATCCTACTTACATACATAAAGAGCATAAGCAGTGCTGGGTTAGATGCCCAAAGTCAAAATGTTTTTTTTATCTCTCTCTGAGACACAGTTTATAAAACATCACTAACAAACATGTCTCTGGGTCCTCCCCAGATTACATCATTTTTGACACTTGCTCTGAGTTCCCAGACTAATAGAAACTCCATTTACATTATTTGGCAAGCTAACACCTGCACAGGAGAATACAACAATAAAAGGCATTTCACATATACATACTAGCAGAAACCAAAGCAGTAAAGCCACTTCCATATGTACACTCTAACAATTATTTCTTAAGTTAAGACAATAGGGATAATGTGTTCAGCCAGCCACTCTGGCACCATTTTTTAGATAATTGTGCTTTCGCAGACATTTGAAATGCTTGGCTTGGTTTTCCTTACAGCAGATGGCAATGTTGCAGCCATCTTGAAGTTCACATTTTACAGTGTTTTCTTTCATTTAAAAACACAAGCCTGTATTTTACATTTATTTATACAAATGATAGAATTATATATCAAATTCTATTTGCTTAGGCTGGCAGCCTTCGCCCATCTCTCCCCAATCTTCACATCTCCCCCACCCCTGGGAACTCAAGCAAGTTTTTCAAGTGCCCCTTGAGAAACATTGCTTGAGAGTGTCAGGTCTATCTGGGTGTACCTCACCCCATTCCCTGTCTTGAGAGCCCATCTGCATTGGCATTGCTACTCCCACTGTGGTGCTGCACTGACATATCATATGCTTGCAACCCCAGACTCCATCTAAGCAATTGGCATTTTGCTGACTGGCTTTGTTTAACCATGTTAGAGGGTTGTGATCTGTCATGACAGTGAATTTTCTTCCATACAGATAAAGCTGAAGTTTTTGTAGTGCCCACACTATGGCTAGACATTCCTTTTCTACCTCTGCATAGCATTCCTCCTTGGGTTGGAGCCTACAACTGAGATAAACCACTGGGTACTGTTCTCCCTCTGAAGAAATCTGGCTAAGTACAGCCCCCACCTCATAGTTTGAAGCATCCACCTGCACAACAAAGTCTTTGCTGTAGTCTGGACTGGCTAACACTGGGGGTCCTCCCTAAGCTTCCTTAAGCTTCTGAATTGCCTGCTCACATGCTGGGGTCTACACTACCTTATCTGGCCTGTTCTTCCTTGTCAGGTCTGTGAGGGGAGCAGCTATGGTACTATAATTGGGAACACACTTTCTGTAGTACCCTGCTGTCCCCAATAATGCCCTCACCTGCTTTTTGGTAACAGGTGCAGGCCATGCCTGAATAGCTTCCACTTTGGCAGGTTCTGGACTTATCTTACCACCCCCCCCACTCTATGTCCTAGGTAGGAGACCACTGCCATACCCACCTGACATTTGCTCGGCTTAATGGTCAACCCTCCTTTCTGTAGTCTGCCCACCACCTCCCTGACATGCTGAAGGTGCTCTTGCCAGGAATGGCTGTAGATAGCAATATCATTCATGTAAGCAAGGGCAAACCCTCCTGATCCTGCTAAGATATGATCTACCAGCCTCTGAAAAGTTGCTGCGGCATTCTTCATCCCAAAGGGCATCTTTGTGAACTCATACAAGCTAAAAAAAGTTACAAAGGTTGACTTCTCTCTAGCACTGGGAGTGAAGGGCACCTGCCAGTAACCTTTGTTAAGATCAATGATTGTGAGATACTTAGCCCCACCCAGCTGCTCTAGGGCCTCATCTGTCCTAGGCATGGGATAAGCATCTGACTCTGTGTGACTATTTAATTTCCTGTAATCCACACAGAACCTGGTGCTGCCATCCTTCGTTGGCACCAATACCACTGGTGAGGCCCAGGGACTGTTGGACTCTTGAATCACCCCTAGTTCCAATATCTCCTGTACCTCTTCCTTCAGAGTCTGTTTGACTCTCTCAGGCACCCTATAAGGGGCCTGCCTGATAGGCCTTTGGGGTCCTGTATCCACCTGGTGCTGCACCAGGTGGGTGCTCCCTGGTTTCCCGGTGAACATGCCCCCAAACACCTGCAGCACTGCTTGGATTTCTCAAACCTGGGTAGGAGATAGCTGCTGGGACATTGCTACTCCTTCCACCGAGGTGCCAGCCCGAGCCTCACTGAGGAGATCAGTCACAAGATCTCTCTCAGACTCATCCTGCAATCCCCTGCAAATGCTCAGCACAAGGGCCTCCCTATCATGGTAAGGTTTCATCATGTTAACATGGTACAGTTTGTGGCCCTGCCATCTGCATAGCACTTCCACCATGTAGTTAACATCACTTACCTTTCTTACCACCTTGTAGGGTCCCTCCCAAGCTGCCTGCAACTTGTTGTGTCTGACAGGAATGAGAACCATCACCTGCTGCCCTACAGCATACTCTCTAGCATGAGTATTCATGTCATACCACACCTTTTTCTGTTGCTGGGCTTCTGCCAGGTTCTCCTGGGCCAGGCCCATGAGTTCTCTGAGCCTTATCCTGAGGTTCAGGACATATGCCACAACAGACTCCTTGTGAGACTCACACTCACTGTCCCACTCATCTCAAATTAAATATAGAGGTCCCCTCACCCTATGCTCATACAGCAACTCAAAGAGTGAAAAACCTGTGGATTCCTGGGGAGCCTCTCTGTAAGCAAACAACAGATGGGGCAAATATTTGTCCCACTCCCTCTTAAACTGATTTGCAAATGCCCGTAGCATGGACTTGATTGTAGAGTTTAACCTCTCAACAAGACCATTAGTCTGGGGATGGTAGGGGGTGTTCTTCATGTGCTTCACCCCACAGGACTTCCACAGACAAGCCAGCAGGTCTGACATAAAATTGGCACCTCTGTCAGACAGTATTTCCTTTGGGAAACCTACCCTGCTGAAAATCTCTAGCAAAGCATTTGCCACCCTCTCTGCCTCAATGGAGGACAAAGCCACTGCCTCAGGATATCATGTAGTATAATCTATAACCACTAGGATATACTTTTTCCCTGTGGAACTTGCGGTACTCAGACGACCCACAATATCCATAGCTACCCTCTGAAATGGCTCCTCAATCACAGGCAAAGGCATCAAAGGAGCTCTCACCTTGTCTCCTGCCTTGCCTACCTTTTGGCACTGCTCACAGGTCCTGCAGTATCCTGTTACATATCTGGAAATTCCAGGCCAATAGAAATTTTGCATAATATGCCTCTTTGTACATTTTATGCCCATATGACCTGCTAAGGGAATATCATGGGCTATGACTAGAAGTGCCAGATGGTAAGCTCTAGACACTACCAACTGCTGTACTCTCTCACCTTCTAGCCCTCCATCAGGGGTCTGCTCTCTGTATAGTAACCCTTTGTCCCAGTATACAGATTCCCCCCTTCTCTTGAGACTCAGGTGCCTCCCTAGCTGCCTGCCTCAGGCCTTGAAATGTAGGGTCTGAGAGCTGAGCCTGTCTCAAGTCTCTCCTTGTAACCCTTCCCAGCTTCCCTTCCACTGGCATCCTCTGACAGCGGTGCCTCACTGTCAGCCTGGGTACTACTACTCACCTCTACCTATGCAGTTACCCTGTCCAAGGGAACATCAGTACCCACAAGCAGCTGTGGCTCACATTCAGTCTCACTGCTACAGCATGGCTCACTCCCTCAAGTAACCACCTTAGCAGTCCTGGCTGCAAGTATGCAGTCTGTCTGGGTCTCCCCCAGGCTACCAGATCCACATGCTTGTCTCCCAGCCTCACTGCATGTAATTGCATAAGTACATAGTACTGCCTTATCCAAATCCGTCCCTCTCTGGACATCTGCAGGATGATAGTTACATACCCCAGTTGTCTCAAGACAACCCACTATTGACAGTTTGACTTTCCCACTTACTGGCTCCCTCACCTTTGTTTCCAAACCTTGCCTCCATGGACAGCTGTATGCTACATGGCCCCACTGGTTGCATTCAAAACATATAACCCTAGCTCCTAGATGTGTACCTGGACTAGTGGCTTCCCTTGCTACTGGCGGATTCTGTTGGGGCAGTCTGTGCTGCCCACCATGGGTTCCCTTAGTCCTATGAGCAGTACTGGAGGTCCCTTTCCTGTGCAGGGCTGCCCTGCTTGCTAGGTATAGGTCTCCCTTCTTCCCCAACTCCTCTGAAGTAGCACACTGTCTATCAGCTGACCAGATCCTCATGTCCTCAGGCAAAGTGCTAAGGGCTTGTTCCCTTACGTAAAGGTCTGCCAGCCCTTTAAAAGTGGTGACCTGACATCCGCTCACCTAGCTATGAAAATAAGTGTTCAGTTCAACAACATATTCACATACATTTTCATCTGTCTTGCGTCTATGCTCACAAAACTTTTTCCTATACATTTCAGGTGTTAGCTTAAAACATTCTAACAAATGTCTTTTTACAGCAGTATAATCAAAACAGTCAGTGTCATGCATTTTTGCTAAATAAGTTACAGCTTTACCATGGTGTAAGGGGGTCAGGAACCGTACCCAGAGCCCTTGGGAACTTCATACTGTTCACATACCCACTCAAACATATGAATGAAGCTATCAAAATTATCCCCCTCTTTAAACTGTGGAATAAATTTACTGACCTTTTGTGCTTTTGGGGTCACTCCCTTTCCCATTACCTCCATGACTCTGGCGAAGAGTCAGCATTTCCCTCTCATGCTTTCTCTGCTGTTCCTGTTATTCAGCTTCTAGACTCCTCATTTTCTTGGCTGCATCTAGTTCCATATGCCTAGCCTCCAACTCAAGTCTCTTTAGCTCCAGCTGGATTTTTAAGTCCACTGCAGAAAGGTTGAGCTGTCCATTCTCCGAGGATATTGTATCATCACTGTCAGTCTGATTGTCCTCCATGCTGCTGTTATTCTGATGCAGCTGTAATCAAGGCTGCAAACAGGTCTACTTTAGTCAGGTTTCCATGCACCAGTCCCCTAGCCTGGCACATCTCTGCCAGCTGGCTCCTTGTCAGCTTTCCATACTCTTCTGCTGACATGCTGCCTGCTCACCCTGACTAACACTAAGCTAACAAAAGAAATAAAACAATTGTGATCTGAACTCTGAGTATACACTGTGGGGCTGTTTTAGAGTACAAACCACTTTTTGAAATCACTGTACATAAGCTACAGGAATTCGCTCTACCCACACCACTACAAGCCAATTAGTGTGTGAAGTAGATCCCACCACTGCCACCACTTGTGATGACTGTGCTCTGGCCTAGCAATCAAGAAGCCTCAATCCTCACCAACACCAGGGAAGTTGTCTCATAGAAGAGAAAAGGATAACTAATACACACAGTAAAGTACAATTTCCCTTAAGTGCGCACAGAGATCACAGTCAGTCTGGGGCTGGCTGCTCCCTTGCTCACCAGGTCCCCAATAAGACTCCCCATTGGCACAGCTGTAGGGTCCAGGTTTCAGCCTAACTGGGCAAGCTAGAACCTCCAGTACCCTTTCTGTCCAATCAGTGCTTCATGTCTCTGCCAAGTAGCTGACACAACACACACACACTTTGAGATAAGTATTTATACAACTTCACAGACTCTCCTGGGAAAGACTGACACAGATTCTCCAGCCAGTGCCTCTTTACCTAGACTGTACAGTAGTAATTACTGCCACCACCCAGTTAATAATATTAGCTACTAAAAGGCCCTTAAAAGGGTGTCCAATTATTACTGTGCAATATTATTATCCAATGGTAATTTGACTATACAGTCTAAGGCTTATCAGAGTGGCCTATTACAATAAACTCTATATAAATATGCAATGTACTCTAGAGCTTATCTCTACACAAACAAGCCACAGGTAGAAGGTTTTAAAAAGATTTAATAATAAATAATTAAAACACAAGACAAAATTACTACACCACAGAGATATCTAAGTGTTCAGAGACCACACAGAAACTTAAAATAATATTGTAGGAAAGATCTGATTACACATAAAAATATTTAATCTAACTTTCTAATATTTAGCTAATCTTAAGAGAAAACACAGTGCTACAATCCTACTTACATACATACATAAAGAGCATAAGCAGTGCTGGGTTAGATGTCCAAAGTCAAAATGCTTTTTTTTTTATCTCTCTGTGAGACACAGTTTATAAAACATCACTAACAAACATGTCTCTGGGTCCTCCCCAGATTACATCATTTTTGACACTTGCTCTGAGTTCCCAGGCTAATAGAATCTTTATTTACATTATTTAGCAAGCTAACACCTGCACAGGAGAATACAACAATAAAAGGCATTTCACATATACACTCTAACAGAAACCAAAGCAATAAAGCACCTTCCACATGTACACTCTAATAATTATTCCTTAAGTTAAGACAATAAGAAAAATGTGTTCAGCTAGCCGCTCTGGCACCATTTTTTAGATAATTGTACTTTCAAAGACGTTTGAAATGCTTGGCTTGGTTTTCCTTACAGCAGATGGAAATGTTGCAACCATCTTAAAGTTCACATTTTACAGTGTTTTCTTTCATTTAAAAACACAAGCCTGTA
>NC_056744.1:1381670736-1381705736 GCF_019279795.1 Protopterus annectens | reverse complement strand
ATATATATATATATATATATGGGTCTGCTTCAGTAGACCAAAATTTCACTTACCTGAAATTCATATCACAGAGATGAAAAGGCCAACAGCACCAGAACACTGACATCCCAGAACACTGACGTACCCTTCCAGGTAAGTAACTGCTTGGCCATCCTGCAAAAAAACATAAACCTAAGGAAAGCAAACCCACTCATGTGCAGGGCTTAGCTCCCACACCCCTGCATGTGGGGAGCTGTACCTCCCACACCACCTAACTAAATATACCAACTCCGAGAGTGTACTACCACAGGGGTAAGGGGCAAAGTTCAACAGGACATCCAAGTGTTTACTTACCTGGAGTGACAAGTAGCGGGGTGGTCCAGGGCATTGGTGTTCTGGTTCTGTCAGTCTTTTTATCTCAGTGATATGAATTTCGGGTAAATATATATATGGATCTAGGACTCTCGATCAAACACACCTTTCACCAAAATGTAAATCACCAAACACACTTTTACAGAAAAAGAAACCAACCCAAAATATTAAAAAATAAGACTACTCATGTTTATGCAGGGGGGGGCTGCAGCCCCCATGTGGGGGGCTGTGCCCCCCCAAACCCCCCTACTTTAATATTCTCACTCTGGGATCACACTACATTGGCGAAAAGGGAATATTTCCTTATCCCCACTGTACCGTCATCTAAGCAACAATTTGTTTAGTTTTACAATCTACACCACATGTTGATGTACAACTAAACCTACATGCAAACAATTGTTTGCTTACTTACCTTCTGACGAAAGTGCATTTTCGATAAATGCACTTTTGCAAAAGTGTGATCGGTGGTTTACATTTCGGTGAAATGTGTGTCCGCTGGAGAGTTCTAGAACCATATATATATATATATATATATATATATGTATATATACACACACACACACACACACACACACACACACACACTCACACACACACACTCATGTGTGAGTGTGTGTGTGTGTGTGTGTGTGTGTGTGTGTGTGTGTGTGTGTGTGTGTGTGTGTGTGTGTGTGTGAGTGTATGTCTAGTAGAAAAGATTAAAGTCACCTAAATTTTACTGGCAAAATGTCAACATCAGAATGTTGAAAACACAAATGTCATCATGATTCCTCATTTATTAGTAATATTTGGAGACATCTTTATTTAGCTGGAGTGCATTGATTTTGAATTGAAGTTTTTCATTTAAGGTTTGGTTACTTCTATTTTTTTATTTTTTTCTTATATTGCATTTGCTTTGTTTTATGATTTTTTTTTCTGTTTGAGTTTTAAGAGGTCTTGGCTAGGGTCAGTTGGAAATGTTATAAAATAATTCCTTTGCAGACAGTGAATAACATTCAGCTAATTACTGGAAGAAGCTGAGAAATACCATTCCTCATTTAACTTGAAATATTTTGAGTCATCTTTATTTAGCTGGAGTGCTTTATTGACTTGCTTGCTGTTCTTTGCCTGACTATTGCTGATCTCTGTCTGCATTTGAGTTTTTCCACCCTTCCACCCCATTCTTGTTGTACTCTTAAACTTGATGGCTTTTGAGTTGCCCAACCCTACTATTAATCTGATTTTGGAAAATCCTCCCAGTCCCATCTCATCAGCTCTTTCTATTGAGTGCAAGGAGATCAGCTGGACCCCCTTAGTTTCTTAAACTTAAATTAGCTCCTGTTTCCTCTGTTCCCACATGCATTTTAAACGGGTCTATATCATATATTCGAAATTCCAAAATATCGAACACCATAAACTCGAACTTGGAATTTCGAAATATGATTACATCGAACACTCAAAATAGTGAATTTTTTCCCAGGGAAAACATTTGCTGTTACGAGAAACATACACACAATACAAGCAAACCAAAATAAATAAACCACACACATACACTTAACAAAACCCTACTTCTAACCCTACACTAAACCCTACATACATTCCTATCTATCCACTAACCTTAACCCGCACCCTAACCCTAAGGTTCGTAACTATTTATTTATTTATTTTATTTTACATTTGTTTACCGGGATAGTCCGATTGGATACATGTCCATTTTCAGCGGAGGCCCAGGGAGAAAAGCTCCACATAGACAAACTTACATAAATTACACAGAAGTTAGCAATCAATTATAAAAACAAAGTGATTATATACAATGGGTTAGTAGTGTTCCCTAGTAGGGACTCACAATTCTCATGGCCAGACAATTAAAAGTAAGATACATCAGATTGGAAGCAGAGCTTGGTGATGTAGTTACAAGTTATGATAATTGCAGAATATGCTTTTAGTTTATAACTTAATCAGGGTTGGTACATGGGCATAGCCAATTCACTTTGAGATACTGTTTGAGGTTTTTTTTGAAGAGACTTTTGGAGGATTGTAGGGTTATATAGTTTGGCAACGAATTCCAGGTTTTGCCAATGAAGTTGGCAAACAGGGATTCACCAGCAGAGTTATTAGCTTTGTGGGTTTGGACCAGTAGTTTATCAGCTGACTGTAGGGATCTTTGGTTGCTATATGGCTTAATAATATTTTTAAGTGAGGCCGTATCCTCAGGCTGGTACAAAATTTTGTGTGCTATTAAGAGTTGATTGGATTGAATTAAGCTGGTCAGTTCTAGCCACTCTAGTTGTTTAAGGTTCTGGCAGTGGTGAGTTCTATAGGTGGAGCCAGTGGTGAATCTAGTAATATGATTGTAGCTATGGGACAGCTTACCTAGTTCGGATTTGTTGAGGTTTGAGAGTACAGGTGGGGCATATAAAAGAGTAGAGAGTAGGTGTGATCTGGTGATTGCAGTCCTAGCCAGTGGGGTTAAAAATGTCTTGTTTCTAGACAGTGATCCAAGCTTCTTATTGATGGTCTATATGGTTTTGTTGACCTGTAGGTCAGATTTGAGATTATTGTCTATGATAACCCCTAGCAGTTTGGTGTGATTATCTGGGGAAATAGTGGTACCATTGTTAGATGTGACAGAATGAAAGTGTGGTGGATCTACTAGTGGGAGAGAAGAGTAGAAGTTTAGTTTTATTGGGGTTCAGAAGTAGGCGTTGGTTAGTGAGCCAGTTCTCGATAGTGTTAAATGTATTTTGGCTTAAGATTTGCAAGTCGGATGGGGAGGTGGCTGAGCAGACAAGAGTGGAATCATCTGCGTATTGAATGCAGGTGGCTTTAGGGATAGCAGTGTGGAGGTTGTTGATAAAAATAGAGAAGAGTAGTGGACTTAGTATGGACCCTTGAGGGACACCAAGTGTGAGAGGTAACTGGCTGGAGAGTTTGCCCTGCCATAGTACCGCTTGCTGTTTACCAGTCAGGTAGGACTGGAAACACTGGATAGTAGGCTTGTTGAGGGAAATAGATTTTAGTGAAAGAATGAGAAGTTCATGGTTGACCATGTCAAAGGCTTTTGATAGGTCAAGAAAGAGGGCCGAGGTTAGCCTATTGTCATTCCTGTTTTGGTTTATGGCAGTAGTAAAGGAAAGGAGGGCTGAGGTGGTGCTGTGGTATGGTCTGAAACCATGCTGGGAGTCGGATAGTAAGTTATTCTGTGAAAGGTATTGCATTAGTTGCTTGTGTACACATTTCTCCATTATTTTGGCTAGTGGGGAAAGAATGGCAATGGGTCTATAGTTGTATATGTCTGAGGAGCTGCCACCTTTATGGAGTGGGATGACATGAGATATTTTCCAGAGGGAGGGGATAGCATTTTCAGATAAGGTTCTTTTGATGAGGATAGATATGGGATATGTAATGGCATCTGCAGCTATTTGCAGGTAGTCTGCAGGGAGGAGGTCAGCAGCGAGGGTGGTAGGTTTTAGTTTTTTAGAAGTGTTTTGATAAAACTAGTGGATATTGGTTGGAAGCTAAATTCTGGGTGATTATTAGGTAGATTAGGCATGTGGTTTAAGTTAGAGGGGGTTAGTTGATTTGCTAGGGATTGGATTGTTTCAGTGAAAAAGTTATTAAAGGCTCTAGCTATGGTCTCTGAGGAACTATGGGTGTAGTTAGCCAGGGTTGGGGTGGTGGAGTGACCTGGACAAAGTAGTTGATTTAAGCCTACCCAGAACTTTTGAGGGTTGTTGTGGTATTTTTGTAGGAGATTTTGGTAGAAACTTTTTATCCAGTAAAATAGATTTTTTTGCATCATTCCTGAGTTGACGATATTTTAGATGGTCAAGTGGGGCTTTGGTTGTTCTCCAGCTGGTCCAGGCTCTGTTTCTAGTTTTGATTTTAGCTTTGGTATCTTTTGTGAGCCATGGTGCTGTATTTGTTCTAGTTTTTATTGTATGTGCTGGAGCATGGGAATCAAGGATACTTAGGAATTTAGTGTTAAAGTGATCTACGGCCTCTTCTAATGTTAGATTTTTTAGTTTTGACCAGTCAACTGCTTTTAATTCATTTTGGAATATAGCAGCATCAAAGTTTTTCCTGTTTCTAAATGTTTTATATTTGGGCTGGTGAGGGTTTCCTGCCTTATGTTTTATGATATAGGTTAGACAATGGTCGCTGAGGTCATCAGGGAGAGTACCAGCTGTGTACAGTTGGGGTTGGTTATTAACTAGGATCCAGTCTAGGATACTTTCCTTGTTGGTTGGTTTGTTTATCCTAGTGGGAGTGGTTATGGTCTGTTTAAACCCAGATAAGTTTATATGAGTGATGGGAGGTTCGGAGGAGCAGGGGTGCCAGTCGGTGTTAAAATCACCAAGAACTATGGTTTCTTGGGGTTAAGTAGTGGATAACCAGTAAAGGAGATCTTCTAGGGTATTTAGGTTGTTGCCTGGTGAAATGTATGCACAGACAATGTTCAAGTGTTTGTTTTGGTTAATCTGTAGTTTGGTCATGAGGAGTTCAGCGTTATTGAATTGGGGAGGATGAATGGCGTCTCTATTAACGGTTATGTATTTTTGTAAAGGACTGCTATCCCACCTCCTTTCCTTGTAGCATGGTCTAACCAGTGAATATTGTATTCTGGAGGTAATATCTCATTGTCAGTAATACTGGGTTTTAGCCAGGTTTCCGTAAGACACATAATATCTGGAGAGTGGGTCACTAGGAGGGCATGTAGGTTGGGAATCTTATTGTTAATACTTCTAATATTTAGGTGAAATACTAGGAGGGAACTAGTGGGAGTATTCATGGGTAGCTTGACTGTGGGGGTTGTGGTAGGGGAGTGGAGGTTATTGGGTGTGGGTGGGCCAGGGTTGGGATGAATGTCTCCATATGTTATAAGGTTATAGTGACAGGATATTCGGAGCTTTAGGAGTTTGTTTATAAGCTTTATATAGTCTTTGTCTTTAGGATTATGTTTTGTGGCTGTACAGGGGTGGTATTTTATAGAGGGTGGTTTATTCGGTGTGCTGGGGAAGGTAAAGTGTTTGGTGTTATGTGTGAAGTCGTGGGTGTCTGTTTGACCATTTGGGTAGTGAATACCATGGTCAAGTATTTGTTCATAGGCAGTGAGATGGTAAAATAGAAACAGTATAGGCATTTGGGTAATTAGTGTTTTTTTGCTTCTTTGCATTTTGATAGGGGGCGGGCCAAATTTGATGGCTGACTGTGCTAACAAGGTGTGGAAGAATGAGAGAGAAGGAAATGGGTTAAGGGAGCAGGGTTGCTCAATGATGTGTGAGGTGCTGATTGGTACTTAGCAGGAGGGGAGTGGCAAGGGAGTGGCAAAGTTTGGTTTAAATTTAGCACTAGTGGGGGCAGGTAAGGAGCCAGCCGAGTGCAGCGAGGGCAAGCGGAGCAGGGCTAACACTGACTCTGAGAGTTACCTTGGGCTTTTGGTTTGGTTTGTATGATTGTATGTAAGCAATGTTTTTGGCTGTACTTTAATTTGTTTTATTCTTTTTTAATGTTACACCAATTTTCAGGCTAATTTTAATTGGATCCTAGGGGTAAACTAACAAATGTAGTCAATAAGGAGGGAGCGAAATTACTTTACCAAATTAAAAAGTAAATGCTTGGGACTGGAACACTGTGTGAGTGTAAGGCTGATTCAAAGTAGTATAGCCCAATCTAGTGGCAACTGGCTAGATCCCTTCACTGTTGTTGTGCATACTCCATTAAGCCTCAACAGTTTACCAAAACTAAATTGTAGTTCACCTATTACAATTGAAAAGCTGGAGGGAGTCAGGTTCTTGCTTCCCAGAGGTTTTACTTAGTTAAGATAGCCAGCTTCAGTGGAGAAGGTAGAAATTGCTTTATGCAGTAAATCCCAGGTGGGGGGGTCACTCAGGAAAGAACCCCATGCAAATTGCTGTGCAGGTACTTACCCTATGAAACTATACACAAACTAATTAATGCACACACATACAGTTAACAAAACCCAACCCTACACTACACCATACATACATTCCTACCTATCCACTTACCTAAACCAACACCCTAACCCTAAGGTCCATAACTATCGCACCACAGCGGAGGAAATAGCGAAGCCACGGAACGGCCCACTGAAATCTTTTTCTAGGTAAGAATTCAATGTTCCGGGGCTTCTCTATTTTCATCCTTCGATGTAGTGGGTTCAATATTGTAATATTCAAAGTTTTACAACTTTGATGTTATAATATAGACCCTTTTAAACAGCTGCTAGTACTGTATCTGTGCTTCTTCCTACTTTATTACTTTATTTTGCTTTTTGCTGCTTGTTCTTAAAAGTGTTCCTTTGCATTTATTCTGCTGGATGTTTTACTGTTTGTTAGTAGCCTAATTAAATTGTACTGTTATTCTAAGCCTCTTAATTTTAATTTAAGCACTTGGGCTTCAAACTAGTCATCTTAAATAAGGAATGTTTGTGGTTTACACTCTTGTAGCAGGAGAGGTAGCTTACATCCTTCTAAGTTGGGAATTTCTGGTTGATGGCTTATTGCATCTGTTATTCTAACAGTGTCTTAGTTCTGATTTAAGAGCATTGGCTTCAGGAGAGTTATTTTACATTAAGAAGGACTGTGGTCTACACTCTTGTGGGAGGAGAGGGTAGCCTCTACCCTTCTGAGCTGGGAGTTGCTGGATGAAGGCTTATTGTGCCTGTTGCTCTAAGTGTCTTTGTCCTGGTTTTAGAACTTAGGTTCCAAACCATTTAGTTTACATTAGGAAGAAATGTGGAATACACTCGTGTGAGGAGAGTATAGTCTTCACCCTTTTGAGCTGGGAATTGGTGGTGAATGCTTGTTGTGCCTGTTATTCTAAGTGTCTTTGTTCTGGTCTGTGGTCTGCACTCTTGTGGTATTACTGTCCAGACAGATTTGTTTTTAACTACTAGAGCATCTAGTTTGATCATAGCTGAGTGTTGCTGAACTAAGTGCTTGTCTTATTGACTTTTTCAATATTTAGGTTCTCCTCATGCCTCCCTAGTAGATCATTTGCCATGGATATGTACTTCCCTTTGTCTCTGTGGCCATTCTGGTGAGATGGGTATTCTGAGGCATTGTAGCAATTTCCTCATGTACACTGATAACCCACTTGCTCTTAATAAAACCAATAGTGTATGTGAGAGGTATAAATACACTTTCACACTCGAGGCAAAACTCTCTCATAAAACCAAAACTAATCCTATAGAGCTTGTTAGTGACACTTGTACTATGCCTACTGCACAGGGTAAAGACCCTACACATAAAACTACCAATGCTGAGGCATTTACAGGTAACCTTCCTAAAACATTAAGACCTCCAGCATGGTACAGTCAAATAAAGGGTCCTCAGCCATCACATAAACATTCTGTTAAAACACCACCCACAGCGACACATAGTAATAATGTACCCAATTACTCCACTTCTAAGCCCGTAAGGCAAACTAGCACACAGCCAAATTTCCTGATCATTTGTGATTCTATAGTGAAGCACACCGATGTCCCCCTCACGAGACTAAGTAAGAACAGAGTCGTGGTTAGCTGCCTTTCGTGGGCTAGGACCTGTTAAGTCACACAGGTACTCAGGTCATTAAACCACTCAGGGCATTGAACCACAGGTACCTGTATGACTCTGTCATAGTCTATGTATTTACTTTTTGTTAAAGATTCTTGTTTTTGTCAATTAGTTGTTTAGCTTATTTGCTGCCTATTTTACTTGCATTATCCTATAATGTGTTTCTGGTATTGTATTGTAGAATTGTTATAATGTGTTTCTGGTGTTGTATTGCATGGATTTGCTTGTAATATGTTTTTTTTTTTCTAAATAAGGAGCATTTCTCTCTGGGCGTCCACTGAAAATGGGTCTCTGTCCCAGTTGGACATTCCTGGTAAACAAATGTGAAATCAATAAGTAAATAAAATGTTGGTGTTAATGACCTGAGACATGCCTTCCTTGACTACATGAAGCGAGATATGTGTTTCAGGAAGGTATGAGCCTAGCACTGAGCAGCATACTATTTTCTCCAAGGATGATGCCGCATTACCAACAAAAAATGATAGACTTTAACAATTGGCTTAGTTTCTGGTGTCAGTCCAGGGGGGTACAATATTTGACAGCCTGAGAGGACATGGTTGACACTCATCCCCTGTAAGCTTTCAGATATTGGCAAAGACCTTTTCAACTGCCATAGTGCCTTTTTAGGCAATGCCAAACTGATAAACCTACTGACTGAACTGAACCTATGAAGGAATATCTGAAGGTGGTACTGCTCAGTACTAAAAGTCTTAACTAGATATTCCACTCCCTGCAAGACTTCCTGTCCCTGGAGACTGTAGACATCTGTGTAGTAATGGACACATGGTTTAAAGTTGATGAGAGTACCCCAGCACTGCATGGTTGTAATGCCTTTCATACCTTTGGACCAGATACTACACAGGAGAGAACTAAAGGTGGAGGAGTCAGTCTATATTAAGACTAGTCTTACATCCAGACTAGTTAAAGTGGAGGAGTGTCAGTCTATATTAAGACTATTCTCACATCTAGACTAGTTAAAATTTATGACCCACTGGAATTCATAGATGTGCAACTGACCATAAACAGGATGCCATACCATATCTTTGTAACATATAGGTCCCCCTCCATGTGCCAGGAAACCCATACTACCTATCTCAATTTACTAGATTCCCTCACCATTCATACAAATACGATATTCATGGGGGATCTCAACTACTCCTCTATAGACTGGGAATTCTGCACCACTTCTAATGCACAAGCCCAGCGATTCCTAAACTTGTACTCACAGACATAGGGGACTGATGGTCCTCACCCACATCTTCGTTCATCATATCTAACCATAAGGCAGTATTACTTTAAATAAAAATTAAGTCTGGGAATCCAGCAAAACCAAAAACTTTTAGGAACTATTCCAAGGCTAACTTCTCTCTACTGAGCAATACCTTGGCTAAATTCCAAGCACACCAAACCCAGTAAACACCATAGAATACACTGAGCTATTTACAAAATCTCTGTACCACCATATTTATAGCTGTATAGAACAAGCTGTGCCTGCTCATATTAAGAATAAAACAAACTCAAAACACAAGCCACCCTGGTGGAATCCAACTATCAATCAGTTATACAACAAAAGAAAAAAAATCTTAGCCAATCATTGGAAGAACAAAGCCATACATACTAAAAAAACCTTGATCAATCTAAACAGGCAGCTAAGAGAGTTAATTAACTCTTCAAAGGCTACATTTAAAGTAATAGTAGCTTCTCAGCAAAGGGCAACCACAAAGCTTTCTATAGCTATGTCTGTAACCTCAGAGGAAATATGCAGCAATGCACAGAACTTATTGTAAATGGCATCACACACACTGAACCAGAGACCATAGCCAACCTTTTGGCTAACAGGTTCAGCTTAAATTTCTCTCCCCACTCCCCCAATAGACCAATGGAAATACAACATAACACAATCCCCCCAATCATTACTAGAGAATAGGTCATTAATGCACTTTCCAAGGCCAAAAATACTGCATCAATGTGCCTTAATAGCATCCTAGGATGTTTGATACATATGAAACTCAACTTCTCTGGTCTACTTCAATCTTTTTTCAACTGGAGCCTTCAGTCAGCTTTTGTGCCCAAGGAATGGAAGACGGCTACAGTCATTCCCCCCACAAAGGAGGTCCAACAAGGTAACTACAGGCCCATAATTCTTACCAGCCTTATATGTAAGGCCATAGAAAGAATCACCATGGTCATGATAAATGAGGACATAGGTAACTTAGGACCTGTCACAGTTCAGCTTTGTTAAAGGAAGGTCATGCCTATTAAATCCAGTGGATTTTTTTAAGAGGGTCAGAAAAGCATTGCATGAAGGTAAGACCATGCACACAGCTTATCTCGACCTGGCCAGGGCTTTTGATACAAAACCCCAATCAGGTATTATAGACAAGCTCTATAATTTAGGTATAAACTCTTTTATCACCTACTAGTCATTAGCCTAATAACAGTCAATGAATCTATGAATCTATGTACCAAGAAACAGCCTCAGTGCATAACAGTGCATTCATTGAATAAGAATAGAATCATATATGGGTATGCATAAAATAATCAAGGACTGTATGGTCAACAGATGTTCTGTCAAGTTTGTTTGGTCAGCAAATCAGCTGGTCACTGATGCTGGTGTGGGTTCACTGTGATAGTGGGGATGGGCAACATGCCCTTTTCCTACTATTGTGTGATCTTGGAGTAGGTATATATAAGTAGCAGGGGTATTTGGAAGGTGCATATTTATTTTGGCATTTTATGCTCTTCAAAAAAACACAGTTCTACTGCAAAGGAATTGGAAACTAATGTTATTAAAGTTAAGCGCTTTCATTTTTATTTTAGACAGACTTTTTCAGAACAACTCTTGAATATATTCACACATTCATTTTAAATCATTATACATCAATCACATTGTTACAGCAACCAAGCTAAGCAGTTCCTGTCAAAATCCAGCCACATGTCCTTAAGAACAGGATCCTTAAAGGTGTAAAACATAAATGTCAACATGTACATAATTCCATGCTTAATAACCAAATGAAATGTCATCCATATCATTCCCAAATTTTGCAAATATTGAAAATATTAAAAAGTGTTGCTAATATGTCATAAAAGTAATACATATTTACTGTATATTCAGTGTCAAACATCCCATCATCTAAAATGATTCAAAAGTAATTATTGAAATGTTATGCTTTTACAGTTATCTTGTATTCAGCACCCTAAACTTTATACTGAGATAACATCACTTAAACCTGGAAAAGAGTCTGGTTGTAATTTAAACTGCCATCTTAACTCATGCTGCTCAAAGAACCCTCCTGGGATCAACAGAAACTTTATCAACAGCATTGATTAAGAAACTGGTCAGGGAACACAGAAATATGCTGATATAAAGCATTGGATAACTTGAACTACAGTGATTTTCAAATATTTTTGGAAGGGGCTGCCAGTTCTGGCCACTCCCCAGGATTCAGATTATCACCTAGCAATGGCTCTGGCCAACTTCTATGGTTAACAGAACTATTGCCCTCTTTTTCTGCAACATTTTAACAGAATAATTCCTTACAGATAATAATTCCTATGGCAAACTTTCGAGCTAATACAAATGTGTAGCTGTGTGAATTAAAGAAACAATACTGATTATACTTAGAAAAATTCACTATTTACAATTGTTATTTACATTATTTTACTTTAGTTTTGCAACATTTTGACACATCATGTGGCAAGAACTACAACGGGATGTTATATTTGACCCCCCCCAGGTTGAAACCCTCACCTTTAGGCTTACTAGATGGGCTGTGAGCCCTAGATAGGCTATCTGCATTGTGCTATGTTGAGCCTGACCAGTTTGTTAAAGTAAACAGTAATAGTTGCACAGAACATGCCCATTGACAAAGTTTATTGTTCACATTTTGTTATTTATGTAGGCACATAAGAGGGCCATGGTCACTGACCAATGTAAGGTCCCTGCCAAGAAGATAATATTTCAGTGAAGGGAGTACCCACTTAATTGCCAAGTATTGTCTCTTGATAGTAAATTATTTGATCTCTGCCCTATTTAGCTTGCCAGATAAAAACATGTAAGATTTTTTCTCCTTCAAAGTTTTGTGACAGGACTGTACTTCTTAGCTACCCCCCAAGGATGGCTTTACTTGATTTTTATTTCTTGCTGCTTCTAGCTTTTCTTCTTGGGGTCTAATAAATTCCTCTTCTTATAACATAACCTAAATATTTTACCTCTATCATGCCTAGCATGCTCTTGATACATTGACTGTCAGCATAGCATATTTCAGAGTCTAATACAGCTTCTATCATAGCTAGATGGCTGTACAGGGTATATTAGGACATTGTCTTGATAAGCAGCAGCAGCATATCAAACATGGAGCCATGGAAGGGAGTACAAATCTGGCCATCAATGTTGCAAAGGTTGCATGGAACCATGGAACCCAAATAGAAGGATGGTGTACTGGAATAAGCTCTCTGGGGTTGAAAAGTTTATCTTTTTCCTGGCTGCAGCAGTGACAGGAATTCACAATTACTGCTTTGTCATATCTAATTTAATTAATGATCTTGCTTCCCGCACATTTCTTCTAGGTCATCTACCCTTGGCATGGGTAGCTGTCAGTTTTTGAAAAGGTATTTAGTTTCCTAATATAAAATGAAAAAACAGTGCCAGAAAACGTTCGAACTCCGTCCCAGCAGTTTATTGAAACAATGGTGAAAACAAAACAGATACACAAATTACTGTTGTTAACGCTTTTAAAAACAAAAATCAACCTGCGTTTTCGTCCTTGTATATAGGACTTCATCAGACAACACTTTAATTAATTAATGCATTTATATACTGAATAAAATCAGTCTACTTATGTAAATTATCCATTCACCTTACTTAATTATTTGAAACATCCTATCACATTAAAGGATCTCATGAATATTAATGCCTTTCAGGGAAATGCGTAAAACCAACAAATACATGAAATGCTTACTCACATTTGCACTTATCAAAATTTATCTTAAAACATACTCATAAATAGTTTATAATATATAAAAATTCAATAATTAATTCATACATTCATTAATAAATAATCATATAAATATTTATTTAAAAATTTATTTAAAAATGTGTATGTATATAAAAACAAACTTCCTAAAAATATTTTATTCACTTTGTGTGTATATAAGTAAGAAATGGTGTATTTAATGAAATAATGCCCTCTAGTGTCAATTTTAAACATTACATCAATTTGTCTATAACTTGTTAGCTCTTATTTTTAATAGGGGTGTTATGGTAAGGAAATCATTTAAACCAGGTTTAGTATTAGAATCCAAGTAAACCTGCCACCATAATTCCTTCGATTCTAAAATTTCCTCCCATAATCCACCCCTAATATCTGGCAAAATTTGATCAAGTACAAAAAATTGGAACCTATATTCAGGACATGTGGTTGTATGTTTATATAAGGCATTTGTACTCTTGGCTTTCAGTATGTCATAATTGTGCTCATAAATTCTTCTTTTCAAACAGCGTTCCGTTTTACCTATGTAAAACGACTGACATTTCTGACAAATAGCCACATAAACAATACCCTTACTTTCACAGTTGTAATAATTTCTACTTTTGAGCCATTTATCTCTACTTTCTATATGTATTACTTGTTTGTTAATAATATATGGGCACTGTTGACATCTACCACATCTATATGTCCCATTCCTTCGTTTGTTTCCCATAAGTGATTTACCACTACTTCTTTCCAATATTTTGCCTATATTTGGTGGGTTTTTGTACACTATTTTAGGTGCCATCTTAGTTATTTCTTCAATATCTGTTAAAGAGCTGAATTTATTCCATTCTTTTTTAAAAATTTCTCTCAATTTATTATTTGAATTGTTGTATTCCACTATCAGGCTTCTTGAGTAATTAACTTGTTCCACTTTGTTACTCACATTTTCTTGATTATACATGTCTGTATTCCTCTGGGGACCCTCATTTATATCTAAAATTGGTTTAAACCTATCTAACCTACCCAGCTCAACCTCTTTTCTTAAATTCTCTATGAAACTCATGGGGTATCCTCGTTCTAGAAACATATTTGTAAGAGTCTTACATTCTTCTTGGAAATCCTTCTCATCTGATGTCATCCTTGAGCCTCTTACAAATTGTCCCTTCACTATATTCTTCTTACTATAGGGAGGGTGTGCACTTTCATAATGTAAATAGGAATTTACATATGTATCTTTTCTATAAACCTTACTTTGAAATTTACCCTTTTCTTTGTATATTTCTATATCTAAATATTTCAACTTTTCTTTATTTACAGTATACGTAAATTTCAAAAATGTAGTCGTTTGATTAATGTATTCCATAAATTCTAAAAATTTCTCCTGTGTCTCTACCCATAAAATGACTATGTCATCTAAAAATCTGAAATACTTTATCCAACATTCCTTAAATCTACAGTTAACTATGAATTGCTCCTCCCATTTGGCTAAGACAATGTTTGCAAATGTGGGGGCACAAACTGCCCCCATCGCAACACCCGTCCTTTGTTGGTAATATTCACCGTCAAACATGATGTAATTATATTTTAAGACGGTGTCCATAAGTGTCACACTTGCTATCTTGTCTTCCAAACTTAAACTTTCATCACTGAATATCATTTGTTCAAACATGTCCATACCCTCTCCAAAAGGAATACATCCAAACAGATCGATAACATCTATAGTAATAAACAGTAAGTTATCCCTGTACATATCTTGTTTTATTACCCCCAATAAGTTCCAAGAATCCTTTAATATTAAATTGTTTTTTAACCAGATATGTTTAGTTTTGTAGTCAACAAATTTGGCTAAAGGACCCGTCTTGGCCCCTGCTGCCGAGACTATGGGTCTAAGGGGGGGGTTTGTCATGTCTTTATGGATTTTTGGTATCCCAAAAATATAAGCTATCTTGGGTTTCTTAACCTCCAAAAATCTATAAGTTGTTTCATCAATTACCTTCTCTAACACCAAATTTTGTAAGATTATATCAATTTTTTGATAGCCTATATTGATTTCATTCAGGGATACCACACCATACTTATAATTATCACTCAAGATGGAATTTAATTTTCCTTCATATAAAATTTTATCCATAATGACAATACCCCCACCCTTGTCTGGCTTCATTATTCTAAGTGAGGTATTACTGCTTAAATTGTTTAAGACCTCCATCTCTTCTTTGTTCAAGTTATAATGAACCCAACCTTTATTAGAATGTTTTCTAACTGAGCTGATCATTAAATTCTCAAAATTCTTGATCTGAGGAATCAAAGGGGGGTTAAAAATTGACTTTCTCTTTAAAACACCTTCATTTATTCCTTCTCTTTTAATACCAGCCCTATTAGCCATGACTTCCAAATTAATTTTTCTCGTAAATAACTTGACATCTAAGATGGTACGAGTGTCATCACTTCTCTTATTAGGTATATATTTCAACCCTTTACTAAATAAAGAAAAATGATTAGGATTCAGTATAAGGCTGCTAAAATTGTAAATAGTAAAATTGTTGTAAGTGTGTTTCACTTCATCCTGTACTATTATTTCCTTATTTGAGTCTGTATATATATATTCTAGGGTCGGGGCATCTACATGTATCTTCCCCTCCCTCTTCTCCCCCCCCGATTCTGAAAATTTCTACCATAATGAGCATTATTTTCATACTCATTTCTCCTTTCACCTAAAGGTGGGAATTCCACATCATAATCTTCACCATACCATCCATCATCCATTCCAGTCCCTTTTTTATAATCAAAAACTGTGTTATTACCGTTGTTGTTCCATTTACTTCTGAATTTTTTCACCCTATTTCCTTGATATACTGGTTTAGGGTAATTAGTGTGATTTTCATACTCCTTTACATCTCTATTTAATTTTAACAATTTACGCTGTATCACTTCTTCACACTTTTTATCTATTTCATTCCTTATTTGGAGGTATTTATCCTTTTCCTCTTTAATTTCATGCAACAAATCTGTAGTGATACAAGTGTCTAATAACTCAATTTCACCTTTCAACTCCATTTGCTTACTTTCATTTTCATTAATAATTAATTGAATAACCTCTAAACCACATTTATTAAACACATCTATTAAACATTTGTGAAAATGTGAGCCAATCTGCACATTATTAGGGTATCTGTATACCCTTAAACCCTTAGGGACTATCTCCCTTTTTAAGCATTCCCTTAAATAGGCATTTTCAATACTGAGTATTCTATATTTAGTTAATAAACTGTTGAATCTACCAAATTTCATACTATAGGATTCATCATCATGAATAACTTCATCATTGTTAATTAAATTGTCAAATTGAAAGTCTCTTTGAAGCCATTCGGAAGTCGTTTTTTTATGTAAACTATTATTATTAGGGGCAACAGTACCTTGTAAGCCTGTATTTGGCTTTGCTTTTCTTTTGGGTTTGGCACCCAAATCTTTGCTGAAAGTGTTAGCCAGTTCCTCTTCCGTGGATCTATCAAGTAAGCAGCCTGGAGTGTCATTGGGGTTAAACATAGTACCAACTTGGTAGCTGTCAGTTTTTGAAAAGGTATTTAGTTTCCTAATATATTTACAGTATTTTTTTTTTTACTTACAGATAAATGTTGCCCAGACTCTCCAACTTACACTGGCCAAAATGGGTTTAGAATTATTACCTGGCACTACCACGTCCTCATTAACTACACTAGAAATAAATGTTTCTTCTTGACAAGTTTATCCTTTTCAGTACTCATGTGCTGCTTAGAATTGTCTGTTTCTGGGATTTCAGTTTTAGCTTAACAGAAAGTTTAGAATTTTGCTCAGGTGTTGCACTGTCCATGCATCCCAACATCATTCCCTTGTAATATACCTGTTTAATTAGCAATTCCTTCTCTTTATTTCTGCTAGTCATTTCTATTCCATCATCTGCAATACTTTCAGGCTACAATGATACATTTACTCACTGGCTTGTAACAATTTCATATTTTGTTATGTGATTCCATTCCTTGTACCGTATTATGTTATTGCAAATGTATACTGTACATCTGCAATAACTAACCAGCATCTCAAATGTCCTGGACCCTGCATTTGTACAGCTTTATTACTATCCACCCAATCTGTCTACTATAACTACACCAGTAAAACCAGCCATTAAGCCTACTACCTAGTGCATAGTGAATATCCAGCCATTGTTTACAAAATAATTATAATACAGTTCCATATGCTATTGTAAACTTGCATATTGTGTAAACCTACTGACTGCTAGCACCAAAACAAAAAATAATACATTTCAAACCAATCACCAATTTCTTAATAAGTAGTTTATTCAAAAGTCTGCAGTGATAGGTTAATACAGCAAAGAATAAACATAAATAACTCAGCTGAAATCTGTGGGCCAGATGGCTATTTCTTTCCATTGTCAATGAAAGACTCCACGGATAATTATAAAACAAAATCCAGACATGACAACCCCAATCCAATTTGGAGTATAACACATTGTAAATCACAAGGCTAGTTACCTTTTACAATATAGACAGCTTGCAACTTATATATAAATATATAGATGTTTAGTAGATAGATGGCTATAGCTATGCTGTTTTGTATTTGAGAAATGTCAAGAAATTCACCAAACAGCTTGGTTATGATTGGAAACCTGATCATAATTATTTGCAACAGTTGACAAGTTTTTAATGCCCTGATGTATTACCAGATTAAAACAGTGTGTCTAACAGACAGAATCAATAACAAAGTCAAAAATAATCAGGGGAAAACGATAACAAGACAGAACCAATAACAAAGTAAAAAATAATCAAGGAAAAAAGACAACAGATAAAGGGACAGCTTTTAAATATTAGTAGCATTCTGTATTCATTTGGAAGACTGAAATGATCATAGTATCTGTCTTAACATACACTTTAGTAAAAGTAATATACCTTTAATTATAATGTCCAGAATTATTTGATTATTGTAATCATCGCTGTTTTCTGAGTTAAAAAAAATTCAGGCTGGACAGAGAAAAAAATCTGCCAGTATCAGGGATGCAGTGATAGCTCTGAGAAGTGCAACTGCAGTTCTGGCTGCTGTTTCTGTAGTAGTTTAAGATAGAGTTACAGCTCTTAAATGCAGTAGATAGTTTCCATGCAGTTATCTTGGGAAAATAGGCATGGCAAGCTTTGCTTAGTTATGAATATGATGTTCATTCATAAGAACCTTGATATAACAAGCTTATTATAACATGATTCTTATGGGTGAACTTCAGAATAATGAAGCTCTTTTTCTCTTGAGTTTATAGCATAAGTTTTATGGCCCACAAAGTAAACACACACACACGCACACACACACACACACACATATGCATACACAGATGTGTATAAATATATGGAGTTATAGAACACACAAAAAGGGAAACAGTGTACAGTAATGATTACTCTTAGTGTCCGCATGTAAGATCTGTCTCATAGATCACTTTGCATTCTTATTAAAAATAAGAAAACAGGATTCAAGCTGGTGTTACTTATTTAAACTATGGTTTACTAAGTTAAAACATGAGATGAATCCTTTCATCCTTGTCAGAGCTTCATCAGATCTATGGCACAAATCTTACATAAGAAGTTTTGACAAAAGACTATTTTAATTATTCATATGTCAGTATCAAGAGTAATTATTTATTTACAAATAATTTTCCCTTTTTTGTGTTTTGTTCTTCCTTAAGGAAAGTGTTCTCTACTCTTAAGACTAAAACAAAACTGCATATCTGAAGTAGTTTACTTCATTTGCTCTTCAACCTGTGGGTCTTTGGATCCAACACGGCCACATTTTCCAGCTATGGCTCTGAGCTCCAAGCACTTCCCCTTACTCATAATGCCTCCCTGTCTCCCTTCTCCCTTCAGATCTTGTTTGTTGCCTTAGAGTATGCAGCGTGGTCTCCGAGCTCCAGCATTTTTGTTTTGGTTAGGATGGATTTTTGTTTTGTTTCTTAGTTATTTTTTCTTCCATTTTTTCTCTCCTAAACCTGTCTATCATCTCTCCAGATTTCTTCATAGCTAGCAAACAAAAAAAAAAAAGTAAAAGTATTAGTAGGCCTATTTTATCTCTTTCCTACCTTTCCTTTCTGACTGTGTGTGTGTGTGTGTGTGTGTGTGTGTGTGTGTGTGTGTGTGTGTGTGTGTGTGTGTGTGTGTGTGGATAGTGAAATGGCTGACAGGATGGCTGAGGCCCTGAAGCCTGGGTTCAAAAAATGCACAGAGTTTGGCTATAAGCTTTCATTAGCTGATGGCCAGACTCTGTGCATGGTTTGCTTGGGGGTTGTTCACCTCCAGTCCTCCTGTCCTATTTGCCCTGGGTTTAACCCCAGAGCACTTAAGGAGAGGCGGGACAAATTGATCCTTAAAGGCTTATTACCCACTTTTGCTGGGATCATGGTCCCTTCATTCCCTGTGGGAAAAGCAGCAGCTACTGCTTCTTCTTCTTCCTCCCCAGCCTCTAGGACTCCCACTCCCACCAAGAGGCCTGGGGAGGAGGAAAAATCTAAAATGGAGCAGCCTCGCAAGTGATCCCCTGACTGCTTGTCACAGGCTGGTCCACAGCTGAAGACAAAGCCTGTTTCCAGGACTGCTTCCCCTCGGCTCAGGTCCCTGAGGTTTTCACCTGAGCCTGAGCTTCCAACTAGCCAGTCACAGTCTAGGTCCCACACATGCTACCGGCACTCCCGTCCTGCTTTGGTGGCATCCTCCCCCACCCGGAGCCTTTCAGAAGCAGTGATGGACAAGATGATGCGGAGGTTTATCTGCACTCAAATTCAGATGGGGGTCTTTCCGGGGGCCTTCTCCCACTGGAGCAGGCTCCTTTCTGCCCATGTTCCATCCTATTATTCTTTCTCTGATCCGACCTTCGGTTTCTGAGTCATTGGATCCGAGGACAGTCAGAGTCAAGGGTCAGCGCCGATGGTACCATGTACCTTGATGCCGGTGGTTGCCTTGAGTGTGTCGGATCCGATCAGTTAAGTTCCAAGCTCTCAGAGCCAGAGCCTCAAGGTTGGGTCCAAGGGGTTGTCAGAGAGGAGCATACCTCTTGGCATCTTGGCTCCAGCAGGCACAACTCTGACTCCCCTGTTGGGTCAAGGGGGAGCAGCTTCTGCTTTTTCTGTCCCCTCTGCATTTAGTGTGGTGGAGAGGGTTTTCACAGGGTCAAGGCTTCAGACTATGTTGTCCTCAGAATCCATCCAGACCCCCCCAGCTTTGAGTGTGGTTTCAACCATCTTGCCCTTTCAGGGGCAGCCCATAGCCATAGTGCCCTAGGCAGTTCCACTCTTGGAACAATCTGTTTCCGTGGCCTCCCCAGACAGTCCCCCTGAGGAGGACCCCCACAAGCATACATGCAAGAGGAGACACTTGGGCTCTCCCCCAGAGTCTGTCATGGAGGACACCTGGATGAAAGGGAAGGTTCCCCAAGGTCACCTCCAAGGATGTCTCCTTTGGAGACATTATGGAGATCCTTTGCCAAAGGGGGGTAGTCCGCCCCAAAACCAACCTCAGATGATTCCCTGTTTCTGTAGGCATTTATCTCAGGCCCATCTACCTCTTGGGTGTCCCTTTTGGCTGATCCACTTGTGGAGTTAATAACATCTAGAGCTTGGAAGGAGCCGGACACCAAAGAGCCAATACCAAAGTGTCCATACAAGGTTTTAAGTCCCCCCACAGACAAGCTGCATTGGCACAAGGGCTCCCCAATAGATGCTATGATGGTGGCAGCAACCACCAAAAAGGAGATCCCACAGTACAGTCCCACGGTCCATCCTCCTGACCGGGAGTCGAGGATGTTGGATCATTTTGGGAAGTGAGCTTATGCTTCAGCGACCTTCTCTGTGAGGGTGATGAACTATTTGGCACATGTTATCTGACTCCAGAGAGATCTAGTCAAAGAAATCATGGAGTCTACCCCAGGGTCCATATCAGCAGATGACAGGAAGACTTCTGATGCTCGAATAGCCACCCTTAAAGCTGTAGTGAACATGTCCATGTGTTTGCTCTCCCATGGCATGGAGGGAGCCACACGGGGGACAGGGACAGGCGTTGCCATCAGACGTCATGCCTGGCTCCACTTATGTCAATTCTTGGAGCCCTTCAAGGCATCTTTTACAAACTCCCCTTAAGATGGTTCTTCTCTTTTTGGGAAGACTGTAAGAGAGACCTTGATCCAGAGCGAGAAGGATGGGAAGACACTGTCTGCCATCGGAATCCACTTCTCTCCACCTCAGAGGTCTTTTTCCAGGAACCAATGAGGCCAGAAGAAGATGTGGTTCTGTAAGTCTCAGGGGTTTTCCCGGAATGCTCAGGACTCACCATCCCCCAGAGGAAGAGAGGGATTTGACAGATACCATCCTAGAGGCAGAGGGGGTCTTAAGAACTTCAGGTCCCAAGAACCTTTCTCAGAGAAACCTGGGAAGCAGCCTTGAGGGGTTGCCCAACTATCCATCTCTGGAGGCAGTCAGGGGCCATTTGTTTCGACACCCACTAGCTTGGGAGTCCATTACAACAGATCAGTGGGTGTTGCGAATTATATCCAGAGGATATTTTGTCTCATTCAAAGAACCTCCCCCATCCAACAAAGCCCTCCCAGACATCCCACCCACAGAGCTGGAGGAGGCAGCAGTTCAAATAGAATCACTGCCACGAACGCAAGTCAGCCAACCAGTCTCCCCAGACTAATCTGGGGTTTATTCCAGGTTCTTTTTAGTGCCAAAGAAGACAGGGGACCTCAGACCAATTTTGTTTCTGTCCCAATTGAACCTGTCTGTAACCAATGATAAATAAACAGAGATCTCTCAGGGTAAGGTACCTGCTATGTCCCCAAATGAAAAAAATGTCAATATCAAGGTGCAGGTACTCCATCAACAGGGAGAATGACAGGAACGCACTGGCTAGACATGTTCTATCGCAAGGCACCACACACACCTTTGAGTTCTTAGTTATTGAACTGATACACACCACATTGAGATTAGGCAATGTAAGTAACTTCACTGAAAGGGAAGAATGTAAATGGATCATCAGAATGAAAGCAGATGAAGGACATGGCCTCAATGAGAGGGTTACTTTGAAACCCTTTCTAGTCAGTCGTCATCTTAAGCATTAGCAGTTATTTATTGCTATGCCTTTGACTTTTTCATGTTTCTTGGTGTTAATAGGTATATGTATTTTTAGAAGTTTTTCAGTAGTTTCATACACTTGAAATGTTTTTATTACATGCTGCTTTTATATGCTCTTGTATTTTTAAATATTTATATGCTATTTGCCATCTGAAATGTTAATAACAGTTATAATCTATTACTGCATCCATTTTAGTGTCAATGTTGAATTTTGAATTTTTAATTTTCACAATATAAGTTTCTGACTTTTTATCTAGTTAAAAGTTTCTGACTTTTTATAGTTATGTATTCGTACAAAGGCTTTCATTGGTTAACTGTTTAATTGATAAGTGTTTCAATGCAGAAGTGATGAAGTGTTTTATTAAAGTCTGAAGAAGTGTCTAGAATAGATGTGAAAGCGCTAACAACCCATGGAATAAAGTTCTTTTGCTGTTCAAGTATAAACATTTTTTATTGATTTTTGCTTTTTTGGTTTTCTGTCTGTAACCAAGACAAAATTCCAGATGGCCACAATTCAGTCTATTTTGCCCTATCTCCAGGCCAGAGACTGGATGTGCTTGATAGATCTCCAGGACGCGTACTACCACATCAAGATGGACAGGCACTCCCAGAGATTCCTTCACTTCTGGCTAGTAGCCAATCATTACAAATTTTGAACCCTTCCATTTGGTCTCACCACAGCCCCCCAGGTATTCACCAAAGTAATGGCAGTAGTAGCAGCTCATCTGAAGCTTCAGAACATTCAGGTCTTTCCGTACCTGGACAACTGACTCTTTACTGTCCCTTTGGATCATCTACTTTGTCAAACCAGGGACTCATTTCTTTGGCTAGCCAACAAGTTGGGCATCACAATCAATATGGACAAATCTGCCTTACTCCTGATTCAGGTATTGGACTTCATCGGGGCACGGCTGGACACAATACAGATGAGGGTGTTCCTCACGTCAGACAAGTTGCGCAATCTGAGGCTCCATGTCCTACACATACTTCAGACTCAATCTCCATCAGCCGAAGCAATGTTGCGGGCATTAGGTTCTATGGGAGCCACAATCACTCTTCTTCCTGTGGCATGTCTTCATATGAGAATACTACAGTGGACACTGGGAGTTCAGTGGTTTCTGTTAGACCTCCCTTTGTCCTTTCCAGAGAGAATCTTGAAAGTATGCAGGGGACTCCATTTGGTTGTGGATTCAGTCTCCAGATCTCCTCAAGGGATGCCAGTTTCAACCTGCCTTGCCCAAGACCACAGTGACCATGGACGGCTCCCTACTGTGTTGGGGGAGGCACTGTTTGGGAAGGACAGTTCAAGGCCCTTGGTCCCCTTCTGAGACCTATCTGCATATTAGTGTTCTAGAGATGAGAGTGGTTCTTCTTGCATTGCAGACCCTTCATGCTCATCTCCCTCTAGGAACAATTGTAATTAACACAGACAATATGTCAGTGGTCTGGTATATCAACAAACAGGGGGGAACCAGATCTTATCCCATGTCGAGAAGCTATGAGAATGTGGAAATGGGCAATCTCCACCAGCAGTTTTCTGGTGGCAATGCACATTCCAGGAAGGTCCAACATGCTAGCGGACAGGTTCAGCAGATCTATCCTGATGCCTTACGAGTGGTCTCTGAATCCTTCAGTAGCAGAACAGATCTTTCAAGAGTGGGGTCATCTTTGGTGTGATCTCTTTGCATCTCCTTCCAACACAAAGTGCAGTGAGTCTTTCACTCTGAACCCCCCACCAGGGAATGCCCAGAGATGCTCTGATTCATGCTTGGCCTCCCAGTCTCCTTTATGCATATCCTCCTCTTCCTCTCATGTCGAAGTTTCTTCAGAAAGCTCAAAGGCTGGGGAGCACTGTGATCCTCATCACCCCATTGTGGCCTCCACAGGATTGGTTTCCCTTACTCAGGTCTCATCTAGTTGTTCCTCCATGGACTCTGGACCCAGTTCTGGATCTTATCTCTCCCCTTCGGGGATTCCACACCCAGATCTAGACAGTCTGAAGCTCACGGCTTGGCTGCTCTGTTTCCCATGATTATTAGGACTCCCAGTTTGTCATCCCCTGTTAAGTCCATCCTGGTGGCTGCTCACAAATCGTCTACCAGGAAAGTGTATAGTAGTAAATGGAAACATTTTTCTATATGGGCTACTCAGTGGTCCTTGGATCTTTTTACTGCACCTCTGTCGGCAGTTCTAGATTTTCTGTCTAGCATTCTTCAACAGGGCACCAGTTCTTCTGTTGTCAAGGTTCAGCTGGCAGCCATATCTAGTTTTCACTTGGGGATTAATATGTCTTCATTGGCTTCCTCTAAACTGTGAAAGACCTTTCTTAAAGGTGCTTTTCTTCTTAGACCATCCGTAAAGGATCCTATTCCTCTGTGGGACTTTCCCCTGTTGTTGCAGGCATTAGTTTCTTCCCCTTTTGAGCCTGTGGCTTCGGTAGATTTGTAATTTCTGACATGAAAAACTGCCTTCCTGGTCACCATTACCTCTGCCAAAAGAGTGTCAGAGCTTCAGGCTATTTTGATCAAAGTACCCTACATGATTATTCATAAAGATAGGGTGTCGCTTCGCACTAACCCTTCTTTCCTTCCCAAAATAGCTTAGGAATCCAATATTAACCAGACTATAAACTTGCCAGTCCTGTTTCCTAACTACCAAAACAAGGGGGAATATAAATTGCATTTCCTCAATGTACATAGACAATTGAGGTTTTACCTTCCAGGACCAAACCTTTCCCCAAGTCTGATCACTTTTTGTCTTATGCCAAGCCCTTCTTTGGTAAACCAGTCTTAAAACTGACAATTGCTCACTGGATTTCACAATGCATTGGCTGAGCTTACTCAGAGAGGGGTCTGCCTCTACCAGGAAAAGTGAAGGCTCATTCAACCCGATCTATGGCTACATCAATGGCCTTTTGGTCTAGAATATCTTTGGATGACATTTATTCGGCTACCACTTAGGCTTTGTCTCACACTTTTATCTCGCATTACAAATTAGACATTGTCTCTAGGAGTAGAGCATCCTTTGGCTCTGCGGTGCTCTGGAACATCCTTCCATGAGGGTCACCCAAGAATTAGGTAGCTGGGAACTCTGAAGAGCAAATGAAGTAAACTACTTCAGATAAAGAAGTTATGTACTCACCATAACATTCCATCTGAGTAGTTCTACTTCATTTATCTTCAACCATCCCTCCCTCCTTTCCCCTGACCTTATCTTCAGGATATGATATATTTTTCAGATTGTTACTGTTGGGATCCTTGTCTTTGTCTAGGCTAAAGTTGAGCCTTTTGGTTATTTTTGGTAGATAAGGTGTTATTTGGTTGGGTGTCTGTTTCTATTAGGCAGCAAACGTGATCTGAAGGGAGAAGGGAGACAGGGAGGCATTATGGGTAAGGGGAGGTGCCTGGAGATTGGAGTCATAGCTGGAAAATGTGGCCGTGTTGGATCCGAAGTGGATCCGAAGACGCACAGGTTGAAGACAAATGAAGTAGAATTACTCAGATGGAATGTTATGGTGAGTACATAACTTCTTTTTTCTTGATACTATATTGCACAGTCATATTATATAATATGGTTCATTGCTTTGCTAGTCAACTATAAATACATCCGTTTATTTTAGCCCTCTAGCAAGGCAATCAGAATATTATGGTGTATTTCTGCAAGATGTGGTGACACTGGCACCTGAAGAATTTCTTTTCCCCACTGCTGAGTGATCTTGCAGGTGGTACATAGAAAGTAGTGGAGATGTAGGGTGCAGAGGCCTTGCTTCCTACAAAAAATATGCTGTGTTTAGTGTGTGTAGCTTCATTTATTTTGTGAGTTCTGGTTTTGCTTGGTGGATAATGTCTGGGTAGTTCCAAACTGATTCAGGTGGTGGTTGGTTTGAAATTTAATTTTTTTGATTTGGTGTTAATAATCTGTAGGTTTATACAATATGTAGATTTGCAATAGAATATTGAACTATATTATAATTATTTTATAACAAATCTTTTAATAATTTAATAATTTTCTACTTTGCTTTATTAATCGGTTCATCAGTCCTTCTAATTACTGCATTCCTTTTATGCAGTAGAGCTGGACTTACAGTTGAAAAATTTGATGATGGATGGGGAAATATGTTTCATACATTAAGTGCTTCTCTAGAAAAGGATTGATGAGATAAAATAACCAACTTTTAATATGTTAAATGTATTATTTGCTTCTATAAAAGACTTAGCATTTGAGACTGCTTAAGGTCCTTGCATCGTGTGGTAAAGTAACAGTTGTATAATACCTCTAATGGCATAAACCTTGACCATGAAAACAATGCCACGTCACTGAATCACTGAACACTCTATTAGTCAAATAGACTTTACCATGGGGCCTGGAGAGGGAGGGGAGGAATTACATAGGTTTTTCACAATGTTTTCTGTTCAACTAAATGGGATTCAGCCTTATTTTGTTGATTAATTCTGTTTCAAGCAAATGCTTGGCATTATGCATTACTCACAAAATAATTTGCTTTCATTCAAGCTCTGTGTACCACTTTACAGGATCTGTTGATAAGATTTATAATAAGACCAGTAATTACTCTGATAGTACGTTTCATGGAGTGGCATACAGAACTGGTGAACTACCAGTGTTGAATTTCTTTAACTGCTTCTAGTTTCAAAACAGTTATGATAGTTTGCAGAAACAGGGGAATGAATAAACACTGAGACTGACAGAGGAGTCAAGAGAACCATTATGTGTGCTTGCTAGGAGTTATGTTGAAGTTGGACCAAAGTACTTTTTATGCCTCAAAAAACAATTTTCTCCAAGCCATGCCCAAACTAAAACTGTTACACTGTTAACCCCTTGTATTCCTAAATATGTTGACTACTCCTTCATCCCATTTCAGATTCATACCAATATCCCCCTGACATCCCCAACTTAACATGTTACCAAAAATTCACCTCCCAGTCACCTGAGCAATCACAAAACTTCCTCCTTTCTTTAAGAGTTCAACATTTGTAGTTAATCATCAGCAAAATTCTTTATTTTCTTCATTCTGTATAGATAATACAGGTAGATAAATGGATAGATTAGACAGATGATGGATAGATAGACAGATGGATGGATGCTACAGCTGATACAGTAGTGAAAGAATAAGAGGAACAGAAATGAAATTCAGTTGTATAGAAAATAAACAACAAAATTGCATAAAATTGTTTTGCTTGTTTAAGTAGATAAAATAATGTGAAAAGAAAAAATTTCCAAAGAAATAAACATGCATTTCATGCAGTTGCAACCTCATCAGACTGTCATGTGTGCCCATGTAATGAGGAAAACAAGCAAACATTATAATCAAAAAGGTGATAAAATCAGTGAGGCAAAGGCTTTCTGAGAGAAGGATTGCCAAAATATATAGGTTCATAGGTCTGTACTAGGCTATACCATCTTGACCAAACCACTGATTTATTATGAATATCTGTCCACTTTAATCTAATTATGAAGCTATGTACCGGTGATATGTTTGGCAAATATAAAACAATAGGACATTGTTAATCCCTGAAAGGAAGGGAAAAGAAGAACTGACAAAGGCTTATCTTATTAAATCTGTTTTGTTTTTTCATTCTTTTATGATACTAATTGTTACAGACTAAATAAAATGACTGTTTAGTTGGATTTTTATGTGTGGTAAAGGTTTTAGATTCAAGGACAAATACCATATAACAAATTCATGGATATCACTTTTCTCCTTTCAGCTTCTGATTATGAAATAAGAATGAGCAAGGACCCTCTGACCCTGAGAAATAACTTCAGCAGTGCAGAACAAATTAACACTTCACACATTATACCCCTTCCTGCTGGGAACCAAGAAAGCTTTTCCTTCAAACTTGAGGATGTTGTAACAGAAAATGGAACTATTCTCTACTTTGCTGCACGTGCTTTTGATAAGGCTGGAAACATGGCAGATATATCTAATATTGCACAGGCAGCAATGATTATTCCAAGTGATCCAGTTAAGCCAGATGATCCAGTTAAGCCAGATGATCCAGTTAAGCCAGATGATCCAACTGATAACCCTATTACGGGTATTAACATCACAATGCTTGTCCTGTTAGTTGCAGGATCCCTAATTGTGGTACTAATTATTGTAAGTGCAGTTGTGTGTGGTGTAAATAGCAGCAAAAAGAAGAGAGCATCACACCAAGCTGCCTGAGTGCAATGATTAAATAATAGGTTTATTCTAAGTCATATTTTGGTTTGTGGCAGCACAGCATGACATTGAAACATGTTGAAACCTATGTTTGGTAGAAAGAAGCATTTTCAGAGTTCACCTTAATTTGTAATTTTCTAGTTTTAAAACACAGAATAACTGTCACTTCATTTAGACTAATTTCATTAATTCAGTGTATTGATATATTGTATTTTAATCCCATATTTTGTCTCTTAAAACATTTTCATCATTTTCATTTATACTGAATGTCTACTAAGTGCAGCAAACTGTAACATGAAACCATGCAAAATTAAAGGAATATTTTTACAGGTTCTGTACCACAGCTTTGTTCTTCATCTTAATATTTTAAAAGAGTTTATCAGAATGCATAACAATGGTATTTATAGTGCACATCAGTTTCTGTGATCTATAATTGTATAACCTGCAAAATCCATTTTGTCCAAAATGACACTAGGATACTGATGCAGAATCTGAATATCATCCCTATCAGTATTTATAACGTGAAAACTTTATGACTTACTAATGTACTATTAGTCTTGAAACCAATGAGGATTACAGAAAATCTTCTACATAAAGGATGAAGCCACTTGAACTAGTGTGAAGGCTGTTTCTGAGGTTACCACCACCAGTACTGAGGCTATGAATCTTATTGCTTTTGGCATCTACTTATGCTGAATGTCTTTTCTGATATTATGAATAAGCATATTGGGAATATTTATACTACCTGGCAATCTTTACTGTAAATTTTTATTTCTTACTGTTACCCTGCTGTGGCGACCCCTAACCGGGAAAAGCCGAAAGAAACAACTGTTAACCTGCTGTACTCCAGGGCTGTCTCAAATTGTTCCATTTTTGGATAAGTTCACTATCCTTTTTTACAAACTTTAATAAATAAAATAAATCCCAACATCATTGCTCTTGACTGGACACACACAGTCTGAATTTAGGATTTTTGACTTTAATAACAGATTCTGCACTCCTAGCTCAGTCACAGACAGATCTATTGCAGCATTTATAGTTTTCAAAGAAAGCAAAACAAAGACAGTCTGAAACTGCAGCTCAATATAAATATATGAAAAGCACAAATTAGGAAGCAATACCATCAGTTGATATCAGTGGCATTGCAACCCCCGTTTTACAGTAAGCTGCTTAGAAAAGGAATATCTTCTATAGAAAAATGAAATGACAAAGTGTAGAAAGTAAAGGAAAATAAAATACTTCCAGTGGGCAATTCTTCTCCTGGGAAATTTGTAGTGGATCTCTGGGTCCATGACTGGATTTTTTACTTAAGACACTTTCACTGAGCCATGACAAAGATCATCATTAAACTGAGTGGATAAATTTGGTTAGAAAGCCATCACATATCAAACAGTTTGTATTTATGTGATTTTTATTGTATATTTTGTTTTCATGTCTTTTGGATTAATAAACTACCTTTCACCAGTGCGGAGTGTTGAATGTCCTTCTCCTTCTAGAGTGCTTACTTTTAACTTTGTATTTGTGTTTTTTTTATTTTTTCCTTTTAAGAAATTTGAACTAGACAAAGGTAACTGCTAGCTGACAAAGACCAGCCCTTCTTTATGGAAAACTAGATAAAGAGGTTTGAGAGAAAGAGCTTGCAACTCTTCTTGTTAAGGTAGCCAGTAGAAGGTCTTCCAGGAAAAGAATGCCAAATAAACAAAGGGCACAGGCTTAGTGCAAAGGTAAGCTGAAGCATAAAATAAGCACCTTGTAAGAAGCTGGAAATCCCCACAGAAGAATGCCTAGCAGACCAAAATGGAAAATAGCCATCAAATGAACTTTCATGGATGAAAAACTCTGAGAAGGAGCAAAATCTTTTGGCTATAGGCAGACAGGCTTTTGCATCTTTTGCTTGAACTGCTGGAGGGAAAAATGGTCAGGATGTTTGGTTGTATAGGAAGTCAATCCGTACAACTATTTGGGTATTTAGTTCACTGTTGTAGTCATGTTTGGATTTGAAATAATCACAGATTTATATAGGTGGAGATGATTCCAGTACATCTTGAGGAGATCACATTGGCTTCAGCCAGACAAAGCAAAGCATTTGAAGAATCTTCAACCAGATGTAAAAGCAATCCCCGGGATTCATGAACCTTGCGCCAGGCGCACGCATAGCGTAGGTGCCACAACACCAGATATGGCCGCCGAGCGATTCAGGTACGATCCAATTCCACGTGCACTACCGGCGTGCGCCTGAGTTGCGCCGCCTCCGGCGTAGGTATGTTAAACACCCCATGTGCGGTGTTGCACCATGCAAATGAAGGCATATAGCGATCCACGAAGTGGCGCAGGTGTAGCATAAGGTCACGGCAATGTAAACCAAAAAAAACGGTTTACATATATCCAAACATGACATAGGAGTAACGGAAGGCTGTCAACGTCAGGTATCATACTGTTGCAATATGCCAATGGCGAAAGACACTGAGAATGTCAAAAGAAAACATGCACAAAATGTAAATAATGACATAAATGGTATGTCCGCAGAAACCACAGCAGAACCCCAGGACATGTCCGCGGAAGGTGCGAAACAATGAAATAATATGACAATGTCATAAAAGAGCAGTATAATACACATCAGCTTCACAGCCACAATACACCATAGTATGCATGGAAAGCCACAACCACGGCGCAAGGGTTGCCAAGGAGTGGCGGCAGTGTTCGGCACCGTAACTATGTATTAGTAGTCAATGCCATGCAAATGAGGCAGATAATACTGAATCGCAAAACCCCCGCCGGCATAAGGCTGCACCAAACGGCGCAGCGGTAATACACCGAGGAGTGGCCCAGAGGGAATACATGTCAACCGCAGAGGGGTGTGCCACTGTAGGAGGAAGCACATTGGAGCCCAGCAAACATGGGCTGTACAATGCACATCACAGCAGCAGGACCGGCGTGTGGGGAAATAGTTGCGCTGAGAGCACACAATGCACGCAGAGATGCATGTGCACGAGGATGACTACGTTCCCCTAACCCAGTCATGTGACGGCCGCCCCATCAACAACAACGGATACAGGAAGGTGATGCGGAGAATATGAGGAAATGCGGAAGCAGTGTAATTGGAGTCGTAATGAGCAATCAACACCAATCAACCCACGAAGGGCAATTGGTGGCAGCTGACAACTCTGCATGCAGAAACCCGCAAAATGGGATAGGGGAGGCATATGAATGCAAAGAAAGTAGGGGATGTAGCAGAATTGCAAAGAGTGAAGAACCGATACAGCACAACCAAGTAGAGAGGTAGCATAACGGCGGCGGCAGACAAAATGCATGATATGCCATGTCCCAGAAACGACACATGACAGGGCTCTGCAGGATGCAATCCAGGAAATAGTATGCGCAACGTGCAGAAACAGTAAGGTAAGGTCTAAAGCTAAACCAATGCAGGCAAGTGTAATGTAACACCAAAGGCAACAGCGTTGCAGTGCCAACGGTAAAACACGGAAGATAATCCACAGATACGGCCGCACAGACACACCCAATGACATCACCGGGTGTACAGCACAACAGTATAAAGTGTGAATGCACACAACACACAGCGCATATTCCCAAACGCCGCACTTTAGGTGTAAACACAGGGGGAACTTTTAAAATGTATATGTTGGGTGCCGCCATGGCCGTGATACATCAGCATGTGTCAGAGACAGACGGAGTTGCGGAGGAGGGTGCCGACAACTACCGTAGGCCTCAGAGGAGAAGGAGAGTGTTCAGACCAAGGGTAACCTACCAGGGGCTACAAGACCTGGAGATAGTAGAGCGTTACAGGGTGGACAGGGACACGTTACAGCAAATAGCGGAGCTGTGCCAGCCACGCCTGAGAACAAGAAACAACAGAGGGGAGCCCATCCCAGTGGACACAAAGGTATGTGTAAGCATGCGAATACTGGCTACAGGTACCTTTCAAAGGCCAACTGGGGATATAATGGGCATCTCACAGGCATCAGCATCCAGGGTACTACACCAGTTTCTGGATGCCATGTTACAACATGCCCATGAGTATATATACTTCCCCAGACCTCAGGAGGAGTTGGCTAGCAATATGCACCACTTCCACCGTGTGGCACAATACCCGGAGGTACTGGGTGCGATAGACTGTACGCACATACAAATCAAGTCACCAACTGGGGAGCAGGGTAGACGCTACATAAACCGCAAGGGATTCCCCTCCATCAATTGCCAGGTCGTGTGCAATGCGCAGGGCATTATCATGGATGTGTGTGCTGGCAGCCCTGGAAGCTACCACGACTCCCATATCTGGCATGCCTCACAGCTGTATCAGGTATTCTCCAGGGGGGACATCACACAAGACCACCTTGTCGGGGATGCTGGCTATGCACTGGAGCCGTGGATGATGACACCCATCAGAAATGCACACACACACATGCAAGAACGCCATAATGAGGCACACGCACAAACCAGAATAATCATAGAGCGTGTGTTTGGGATGCTGAAATCATGGTTCCGGTGCTTGGATACATCCGGTGGAGCCCTGCAGTACTCTCCAGGCACATGTGCCCACATATTCATAGTATGTGCCATGCTACATAATATGATCCTGAGGAAACAGCTGCTGCAGGGACATAATGGTGAAGGGCCACAAAGCCCACCACAACTGCCAAGGCAAGCACAGGCACAGAGGGTTCAATGCCATGAACACACTGTGCCAGCCCCAGTAGGCAGACGGAGGCATACCCAATATGCCTATGCCCTGGCAAAGAGGGAACGTATAGCACATACTCTGACAGCATAGGCCCCATGGACTGACACCTCCCTACCTGCACACACAGTGAAATGGACGGCACACAAACATGGCCACCCGTAATGTACCGTATGGGTGGTCCCATGTGTGACTCCAACATAGGCAGCACCCAAACACTGCACACCCAACAGCCAGCGGAGCATGGAACGCCAACATCTTAACCGTACGCGGGTCCTACAGCAGACGGCGTTGCTGTATGCTGCCACGTTCGCCGCAAGGTGTATACATATGTACATATGTGCATACACAGATATGGAGATAGATATCATTACACACATAGAAATATATGTACAAATACACATATATAAAGTACAACAGGTAAGACAGAGAATCAGAGGGATGCAAGGTGACAGAGAAGTAAGACGTGATATCTGTACATAGTAAACATAGTGAACGACAACCTGAGTATCCGGAAGGGTTGACAGAACAGGAAACGCCACCCATGGAAAGGTCAACCTACCTAGATGCATAATCGCGAGTTGGGATGATTGCCAGGCCACGCACAGTAATAGTACATGTGCGGGTAATATTATGAGGATATGAGGGTGGAGGTAGACACCACCGGCGGTGATGCGGGCAACGCAGGTACTGTGTGCAACCGTCCCTGTGACAGCGGCAGCATGTGTATGTGTGCGGTGAGGGTGTCGTGTGTTCCGCTGTGCGAGTGTAATGTGTGTGCCACTGTAAAATGTGTATGTAGGTGCCATGTGACAGGCGGAGTGGAATAACATGTGTAGGCATACAGTATAGGAACCACAGGCGTATGTACAGCAGTACCCCCAAAGTAGTACTGAGAGCCTCTCCCTGGCTAGGCGCGTGGTGACGTAAAACGATGCAAAGCGAAAATGTCCCAGAATGTACCACAGGAATATAGCCAACATGAAATGCAAAGGACGTATGTACAAACCATGACCGTATGTATGACACCGATATGTTAATTGCAAAACGATACGTCGGCAACGTTACACAGCAATAGTCATGTACCACGGAAATACGCATGTGCTACCCCGGCACCGATCATGGCTACGTATCGGCCCGTAAACACCGCTGTGTGTTCTATGAGTGTCAAACAAGCAATCGCCACCCGAATAGGTGGCAACCGGTAGCATACAGGCCGTCCCAAGTACAGGACCACAATGACTGTAAATATCCTGGACAAAATGCCAAGGGATAGTCAGCACGTATGAATAACCGCAGATATACTACCGATGTGACGGAGGAATACATGCAGGAAGCACACATGCAGGCGATACCGACACCAGACGACATCAACACAACCTACACTCCCAGAACAACAGACAGGTAACTGCCAGCTCCCCAGGCAGGGATGGAGCACACACACAAGCATACCGTGTATGTAGAAATGCAAGACCCACAACCCGTACCCGTCACCCACAACCGCCGATATACCCCATCACACATATCAAAGGGATACAAGCCACAATAGCAGCACAAACATACAGGCAGTCAATGACAGCGGCATAACCGCAACATCTCGCGTGGGAAACAGTATCAGCAGCGGATGCATACCTGCATCCGTTGTTTAAAGGAATACAAGAGCTATGTTACACATCCGAATGCAAGACGCCATCGACAGACGCCGCCAGGACAGGGACACCCACATGTCGAACATAATACCATACCCAACACACACAATCCACGGCTAACACCACTGCAAAATGTACCTGACGCCACACATAGCGGCTGCAGTCACACATAACATAACACAATACAGACCATCTCCATGAAGGTAGTGCAAATAACCAACGCCCAGGCGAGGAATGAACCATGCCCTAGTTACGACGCGTGCAATGAATGGAGTAGATGCACAGGTGATATGCGCACAAGTACACACCGAGGAACAGCTATTGGTGTGATGAACCCACATGTCGCAGGTGACGACGGATATAAGGATGACTCCTACGATATTCAAACTGTATGCTCATACCGTACCACAAATAAAAAACGGATCGACGGGAAGGAA